>NW_016824886.1:96824-140177 GCF_001698545.2 Rhinopithecus bieti | reverse complement strand
GGAAGGAAGGAAGGAAGGAAGGAAGGAAGGAAGGAAGGAAGGAAGGAAGGAAGGAAAAGAAAAGAAAAGAAAGGATGGAAGGGAGGAAGGAAGGGAGGGAAAGAAATAAGGAAAATAATAATAGCCAACTCTCAGAATGTTTGGGACAGTGAAAACAACCAACTGTGAATGTTATATATCCATACAATAAAATCAATGCACTTTTGCATTGAGATACAGTTACAGATTGCTACTTAGCACTTCTCTGGCTCAGGACTGGAAACCAGATGCTCTATTTCAGTTGCCTCACAAAAGTTTACATATGTCTACCTCTGCCATAAGGCTTACAAAAATATCTGATCACTACACACCCAGCCTCTACCTCATCTGCAACCAAGACTTATGTGAAGTTATAAGACTTGTAGAATCTAGGTTATATACCTGCCCAGTAGTTATAAGAAAGTATGAGGAATATATTTTTTAGTTTCCCAGCTTCTAAAATAGAAGAAGACAATATGTAAGCCCACTAAAATGGAAGTGAAGCAAATAAACCTGCAGTATCCATCATAAGTGTAATAAGTACTTTTAGATGAATAATGAAAACTACTTTCCATCAAGATGTACAAAGTATTTCCTGAACACAAGAGTAGGGTTCAAATGCTAGACAGAACCAAAATGATAAATGTGCACGAGGGTGAGAGGAGTGAGCCCTCATTCAGTGTGCAAGATTGAAGGAAGCACCAAACAAAATCAATGTAAAGACTGCTTTAATGCCGTATTAAAAAATAAATGCATGAAAAACGGTCATAATAAACAAAAGGTCAAAATTTTAAATAAAGGATCAATACCAGTGCCATGTGCACCATATTTGGGCTGAGGCAAAATGGGAAGTCAGCAATACTGATCCTATCTTAAGTGCCTTGCCCAGCCTTGAACGGGGATAGAAACTCCCTTAGTTCACTGTATTCTGAAAAGTGGCTGCCAGTAGCACTGTGAGCGCCTCACTAGCTTTGCCATTGCAGTGAAAAAGAATTTCTCTTTTCTGTCACATGTATGTGAATCCCACAGAATATACTGATTTATTCTACTGGGGTCATTGTCCATCTATGACAAGCACTTTGACTAGAGGGATGGGGGCACTCTGAGCAACGCCCTTTGGGCTCCAAGACTAATAACCTCTCTAGGACACACGGTAGGGGGAGAGATTCTGCAAAGCAACTAGAAGAAGAGGAATGTAAAAACGCAGTGGGCACAGAAAAGGTAAACGTGACAGTTTGATGTGTCCAGATTACTGTGAGAACCACTGTTCCGCGCTTTTCATCTCCATTCTTGCCTCCTACTCTCTATCCTTTAATTAGTATCCAGATCAATCTTTAAAATGCAAACCTGATTCTATATTTCAGATTGCAATCCCCCACATTGCACTTAGGATATGATACCAAACTTTTGCATGATCTACTAAACCTAGCTTCAGCATTACTTCTAAAGCTTTTGTTTATTCCACACTCCACCCACTGGCTCACTCTGCTTTGTCTCTCTAGGATGTTCCAGTGCACTGACTTCGTTCACATGTCAGCAATTCACACATGCTTCTCACCTAGATAACTACTTATTCTTAACATCTGAGTTTAAAAATCGCCTCCTCAGCTAAGTCTTTTCTGACACCCTAATTTAAAAGTATGTTGTTTCTCACTCATAGCACTTACCATGTTTCATAGTTACATAATTATTTTCTAGGAATATTTCATGTACCCATCCTCCACCCTCAACCTTACTAGATTCTGAGATCAATAATAGTAGGCATGTAACTGTTTTATTCAATTATATTGCCTCATCTCCCACTTTTGTATGCTGTCTGACACATAGCAGGTGCTTGGTAATGTTTTTGTTGAATTAAAATAGAAATTGAGTCCCAGTTGAATATAGAATGAACTTCTTTCCTGCTTACTTCCAAGGCTAATTTTCTGTCATTTTTATTTTTCTTCTTAGGCCGCCATTATTCTTGGAATAAATTATCTTTTGGTTAAGTTAGCCAGAATTGGCTTATAACCAGACACAACCTTAAGCGTTATAATTCCTAGTAGGAAATTGAAAGATTTTATTTTTAGAAGCAGGGTGAAGGCAATAAAGGGCTGTTTCTGCTTCTCAGCATTTTCTTTGGCCTCTTCATCTCTGCTTTCAAGTGTTTCCTTAATTCTTTTCTAGAATATCTCCAACTGCTACCTTAGCCAAGATCCCAAAACTAATCCCAATAGAGACAAGACAAGTTTTACATCTTCAAACCTCTATCACCCAAGTGAGCTACATGTTACTTTCTAAATGTGCTGTACAACCTTGGTACATTTTGCTTCTTCTCTTTAGAAAGTCCTTGTGATGTGGCAGAACCTACTCACCCACTTCATCCACTGGTTGACTTTTCACTTATCCTTTGGGTCTCAGATTAGGCATCTCTTCTGGGAAGGCTTTACTCTTTGCATCAGAGATTGTTTGAGGTGTCCGTCTAACATGTTCCTCCAGTCCCTTGTACTTTTCTCAGTTAGGGAACTTGCAAAATATATAATTGCCTGTGTGCTTGTTTTCTCCTCCCATTGTCTCCTGTGGACTCCAGTGTACACATTGTATTCCCAATACTTCAGAACCTAGTACATTATAGGGATCCGTTAAATATCTATGCACTACACAAAGTAGGAAAACAAAACTTTCAAATGTCCTCGGTGCCAACTTACCTATTTGACCTTTCATTTTTTGCAACACACATGCACACACACACACCCACACCCACACACATAATGCACAGATGCACAGCTTGGAATTGTCAATATTGGTTTGGCCTATGTTTTTCTCCTCCTTGACTCTTGTTCCTCCACAGTCAATTGTTGATGGAGGCATAATTTACCATACACTTGCAGTGAAATACCCATCTATCAACCAGGTGGGTATTCTCATAGATTCTAACCCATGCCTATTACACACATCCTGCTGACTGTAGTGGTGATAGAGTAAATATCTATTTAATGTAGTTTGTTGGGAGGATGGGGAGGAATAAACTTGAGAAATTCAAAAGATTTTGGTGATAGAGTTTTAGATAGATTATAAAGTAAAATAAATATAGCAAACTCCATGAAAGGAGATGCAAAGTACATTGAGTACATATGTACCAGCCTAACAAAAAGTATTGTAATAGATGCACGTATTTCATCCCTTCACGCAGAATATCTCTATATTCTTGCAAAGTCTTCATTAAGACATTTCTCTGTATTACAGAACTGCTTCCAAATATGTCAACTTTGGTTCAGTATCTCTCTGAAAGTAATTGAAGCTTTGTTAAAATGACATTCAGTAGCATGTCCCTTATCCTGTATTTTCTTATCTTGTACTTATAATAACTTTCTCATAAAATATATTTATCAAATTTTAATATTAATTCAGTACTGCTTCATTTATTTTTTATTGAAACAATGTAATTAAAGGACCTACTGGAAATGCCATTCATATTAATGAAACTGTTAACTATTAAATTGTAGAAAACTTAATGTCTTTGCTGGTATATTGATGCCAAAGTGAACCAACTCTAAACTTATCCAATAATTGAGAAATTCTACTTCCTTATTTTTTATGCAATAAGAAATAAAATAGTGAGTCAGAAAATCTACCTAATGCTTTGTAGCATCACAATAGGATAATTGACCGTATTTTTAAAATCAGTGGCATGAGAATTACAACATTTGAAATCAGCTTTGTGTTGATTTTAGTCATTGAAAATGTGCTATTATTTTGAATATTTTCAAATATTTTGAAATATATTTCAAATATTTTAAAATATTTTATTTTTCTAAATTTTCTATGGCATAGAAAACAAATGTAAAACAAAATGACTATGGAATTAGCGGCCTAAATTTCAAACAGATAAGGGAACATTTTTCAACTTCTCTCTTTATCAGAAGAGTCTACAGTAAAGTGCTTTGTCTCCCCTCCCTTTCTGATCTCTTCATTTTATCCTTGGGACTGCTTATGTATTTTGTAGTTTGAATCCTCTTAGAACAGTAAAATGTGTCCGAAGCATGCTAATATAGAAATACCTTGAAAAATATTCTCAGTAAAATATACAATGGAATTTCTACACTTTCAAAACCATTTTAATTCTGACTGATATCATGCTGGTAAACAGAGTAAAGACATAAAATATCCTATCTAGTACCATTAATCTTACAAATAGACTCTGAGTGAATAGTATGTTATTAGTGTTATTTGCTGACAGATACCAGAACTGGCCAGCTACTTAAATTACATCCGGCTAGTTATCATTCCAGGACATTTCTCTTTGCTCACTCAGAGCATTTTAGGATATATGGCTTTTTTACCTAAAGTGTAATAAAAGATATATAAACAATTGGAATGGCCAAAGAGTCCTTTCAAGTATTATGATTCCTAAAGAGTTGATATAGGTTTCCAGATCACTGCAGCTTTTCTTTTACTCTATCCTTGAGCAGTGAGTGTTAACCTTGAATGTAGGGACACTCAATATGTCAAAAAGCTTCAGAATGTTTCAATTGTTTTCCATGCTGCAGTTTAATTCTTAGCCTAATGTTTTCAAGTCAGTCAACCACCTTATAACAGCAATATGTCCACAATAGCCAGTGAGCTTGGAATGAAACAGCAACAATACGGAATCTCTGTGATGTTTTGTTGTTGTTGTGAATTCTGTAAGATGCTCTGAAGATGAGATTTCTGACAAGGTGGTCCCTCAATTATGATAGCAGTAACTTCTTTGAGACGTTGGCTGAAATGAATACAAATTGCATTCAAATTCACCACAGTGCAATTTTTTGGCAAAATAATATTCAATGCACGTGTTTTGGAAAATAGTGATGTTAACTTGTTCACTGAGTAAGGAACTTGGTAATTTTGACTTGTTTCATTGAGAACTTATTTGGATATTTTAAGCATATTTTTCATTTGTTATAAGCAGGATGGTATAGGACTTTGTGAAAAGGTTAGTTGAGATAATTGGGTGGGGGTATTTAAGGATGAGAGAGAGAGAGAGCAAGAGAATGAAATTAAAATTTGACGATAGTTAAGTCTTGGGAGCATGTACTATCTCAGGCTCTATTCTAAGTGCTTTATATACATATAACTGCGTGGGATAAACAGCTTTTTTATCCTTATTTCATAGAGGAGAAATGGAAAACTGAGGAGACTAAACATCATGCCCAAAATCATCTAATTAATTGAAAGTCAGCACAAAATCAATGCAAGCTGACTTTAATACTGATGCTCTTAAGTTCTGGGTTAACATATAAAGTGTATCTTGTGTTTCTTTTTTTTTCCTGAGAAGCTGTATTTTACTATGGAAAGATTGCAGACTTGCAGTTCAATTAAAAGGCCCAGAATGCAGAAACATCAGCAATAATTTTTGAAAAGAATCCTCAGATGGGGACACTACCACTGGAATAACTGAGCACTATCCCCTTTTTTCTTTCCTACATTTGCTCATGATTCAGTATCCTAGCAGAGAGCAGCACTCAGCCAATCTTAGATCAGAAACTTGTTTCTGGTATGTGCCGGTCAGTGAGAAGAAGCCTCTTCCATTGAGGAGTCAAGGATCTCGACTTATCATCTACCACAACCATAAAAATATTTGGTAAGACCATTTTCTAAAGGAAATCAGGGTATCATTAGAAAGGGGACATGGGTGCTAGAAAGTTAAAAACCAGCAAATATTTTCTACAAAGGTCATCTATTCACTGCCCATCATCTCTGTGATCAGCTTGCAAAAATGTCTAAACTAAAAAATTCCCAGCTTTTTAAGATAGGTCACTCTCTTAAATTCAAATCAAAGCTAATTTCTCTTTGAAACGCTCACTGATTAAGCATATGTAGTTCACATAGTAACAAACCCGCTGCTGGTTTAAAAGGCAAAGAATTATGGAAATCCACAAATATAGTCTCCATCAGCAGGTATTTGTTCTCAAAGGCTGCCCATATATCTCAACAATATTCTGCCTTCTTCTGTGATCTTTTAGTTTTTCTGGGAGAAATAACACTTAGGTGTTAATAAGCCATTATCACTTCTGGTTAACACTGTTTAGCAATTACTGATCTTTTAACAAAGTGATTCAGCCTCTAGGTTTTCACAGGCAGCAGCAGTGGAAATAGCCAGTAAGAGAGAGGAACAGGATGAAGCAGCACAAAGAAAAGCATCAAGGGAAACACATTCAAAATGCAAAGTGCACATCTGAAACCAAAATACCACAATGTTTAATTAATGGCATATACAAAGATACTAACATATACAACACATGTGCCATGTACATTTAAACATGTCTTGGATATAAATAAATAGTTATTAGTTAATTGTCTAACACATTTATTTTCAAGCATGTCATCCTTTCTGATTATAAAATCCCATGAAACACATTTGAATTACTATCACTAGAGAGAAATGTGCACTGTACGTCAGTATAATTTGCCATGTCAAAGTGAAAATTGCTTGGGTAAGAAGATGGTGATGATCAAGAGACGCAACTGGTGCTATTTCTAATGGCACCTTACATCTTTAAAAAGAATGTGGCAGTCCAGCTCAAACTAAACAATGAAAATATAAAGGGAGCTGTCAACATATATGTCATAGTGGAAATAAAAATAAATGGTTGAAGGATGAGTGGTAAAAAGAAGAGATGAAGATATGGATATGTAGTTAGATATATAGAACAATTCAGTGGAAGAGAAAGTAACTGCTTGGCAGAATAAATTTGAACATGACAGCCTTATAAAATAAGCCACAGAAACATGAGTATCTATGATAGAGTTGTAGAGAATAGCACTGTATCTAGCAGCTCTGCTTATTTTCCCGTTATAATGTTAAACACCCTGGGCCTAAACATTTCAGGCATCTTGCTTTTGCACTGATCATTTATTGAGAACTCCCTCTAAATGCAGGAGAGAGAATATACTCACCTTTCAGATAACTGTATTGTTATAGTTTTTATTTTGGGTGGTTTGATTCCTATTTGGGAACTTCGATATGAAGTAGAATACCTTTACGGAACTATAGTAATGACTTCTTCTTCATGCATGGAGTCGGTATTCACCTCTTTCTGAGCCAGCATCTCACCAATTCAGAAGCAGAAGCCAACATTAGAAAACTCTCCTTTAAATCCAAGTTTTAAAAAACAGTTAGTGTAAATACCACTGTTGCAGAAAGCAATGGATTCAAGTTGATCTCAAGTCAATTTTAAAGTGTATAAAGTTGTTGTAAATAGGTGAGGGAGAGCTATGTTAATGGAGAGAGACCAAACCCAGGTTGCCAGAATGAATTTGAAAAAGGCAATAGAACAAGTTGAAGTAGGAAAATGAAGTAAAAAGACCAGAAAATCCAAATGTTAGGACATGAAAGTTAGGGTCTAGTACATAATTCAGGTATTCGTCAGACTAACAGGAGAAGAGTCATTAAATAGGGCTGTGTTCTCTGATCCAATGGCAAAGATTATTCTACTTGGGTTGCTATGCTTCTCTGAAGTGCAAAGACAAGAAGGGAATTACAAATGTATGGTTACAGATAAAGACAGAAAGAAAGACAAATCAGTACTAAAAGATGGTGATTATGCAGTAGCAGTGTCCACAAGTGTATAAACAATGATTGAAAACAAAAATGACTGTAAGACCAAATAGGTAACAAATGCGTGATACAAGCTTGAGAGTACATGTTCTATATAAAGGGGGTAGCTCTAAACCAGCTTCAGCTCATTATTACCACTAAAGGAAAGGTAGGTCCAGGGTCCAATTTCTTAAGCCTTCTGATTTTTCAAGAAAAGCCAAAAATCTGTATTTTTGTTATAAATTTTTTCACATTTATATTGGGTTAGTGTCATTAAATCTCACTTGTGGCTAGGGTGGCAATATCTATAGTGCTAGATAATTTATAGTCCAAATGAACATTAGAAAATTGGTAACAAGTCCAGTGGTTACTCTGATCAATCCAGGACTTTGTCATAATTACCAAATCCCAAAACATTACAACCAAAGGCTCAGAGGTACTGACATCAATAAATTGTGGTCCAGAGAAACTCAAAATGTGTAAAATGATTAAAAAGAAACTAAAGGCTGATAAAATTGACACCAGATAAGGTAAATTGTAGTTCAAAATATTTTATACTGTTATAAAATAAAATTCATACCAGTATAATTAGGCATTTAATGATATAACATCAACATAAGCATTGACACCCTGTCAACATTTTGACAGAAACACAATTGTTACAAGAGTATTTAACATACCACTCTTTTTTTCAGAAAACTCTAAACAATAGTTTCATTTATATAAGTAATATTTTTTTTTATAATTATACTTTAAGTTTTGTGCAGATTTGTTACATAGGTATACATGTGTCATGGTGGTCTTCTGCACGCATCAACCTGTCATCTACATTAAGTATTTCTCCTAATGCTATCCCTCCCTTTGCCCCACAATCCCCCACAGGCCTTGGTGTGTGATGTTCCCCTCCCTGTGCCCATATGTTCTAATTGTTCAACCCCCACTTATGAGTGAGAACATGTGGTTTTACGTTTTCTGTTCGTGTGTTAGTTTGCTGAGAATTATGGCTTCCAGTTTTATCCATGTCCCTGGAAAGGACATGAACTCATCCTTTTCTATGGCTACATAGTATTCCATGGTGTATATGTGCCACATTTTCTTTATTCAGTCTGACATTGATAGGTATTTGGGTTGGTTCCAAGTCTTTGCTATTGTAAATAGTGCTGCAATAAACATACATGTGAATATGTCTTCATAGTAGAATGATTTATAATCCTTTAAATATATGCCCAGTAATGGGATCGCTGGGTCTAATGATATTTCTAGTTCTAGATCCTTGAGGAATCACCACACTGTCTTACACAATGGTTGAACTAATTTACCATTCCACCAACAGTGTAAAAGCGTTCCTACTTCTCACATCCTCCCCAGCATCTATTGTTTCCTGACTTTTTAATGATTGCCATTCTAACTGGCATGAGATGGTATCTCATTGTGGTTTTGATTTGAATTTCTTTAATGACCACTGATGATAAGCTTTTTTTCATATGTTTATTCACCACATAAATGTCTTCTTTTGAAAACTGTCTGTTCATATCCTTTGCCCACTTTTTGATGGGGTTGTTTAAATTTTTTCTTGTAAATTTGTTTAAGTTCCTTATAGATTCTGGATATTAGCCCATCCCTTTGTCAGATGGATAGATTGCAAAAATTTTCTCCCATTCTGCAGGTTGCCTGTGCACTCTGATGACAGTTTCTTTTGCTGTGCAGAAGCTCTTTAGTTTAATTAGATCCCATTTGTCTATTTTGGCTTCTGTTGCTGGATTGCTTTTGGTATTTTAGTCATGAAGACTTTGCCCATGTCTATGTCCTGAATATTATTGCCCAGGTTTTCTTCTAGGGTTTTTGTGGTTTTTGGTAAAATTAAAGATTTACATTTAAATCTTTAATCCATGTCAAGTTAATTTTTGTATAAGGTGTAAGGAAGGAGTCCTTCAGAAAGTTTCAGTTTTCTACAAATAGCCAGTTTTCACAACATCATTTATTAAATAGGGAATCCTTCCCCCATTGCTTGATTTTTGTCAGGTTTGTCAAAGATCAGATGGTTGTAGATGTGTGGTGTTATTTCTGAAGCCTCTGTTCTGTTCTGTTGGTCTATATATCTGTTTCGGTACCAGTACCATGTTGTTTTGGTTACTGTAGACTTGTAGTATAGTTTGAAGTTAGGTAGCCTGATGCCTCCAGCTTCGTTCTTTTTGCTTAGGATTGTCTTGGTCATACAGACCCTTTTTTGTTCCACATGAAATTTAAAGTAGTTTTTTTCTAATTCTGTGAAGAAAGTCAATGGTAGCTTGATGGAAGCAGCATTGAATCCAGAAATTACTTTGGGCAGTATGGTCATTTTCATGATATTGATTCTTCCTATCCATAAGCATGGAATGTTTTTCCATTTGTGTGTGTCCTCTATTATTTCATTGAGCAGTGGTTTGTAGTTCTCCTTGAACAGGCCCTTCACCTCCCTTGTAAGTTGTATTCCTAGGTATTTTATTCTCTTTGTAGCAATTGTGAATGAGAGTTTGATAATGATTTGACTTTCTGTTTGTCTATTATTGGTGTATAGAATGCTTGTGATTTTTACACATTAATTTTGTATCCTGAGACTTTGCTGAAGTTGCTTATCAGCTTAAGGAGGTTTTTGGGCTGAGATATGGTTTTCTAAATATACAATCATGTCATCTGCAAACAGAGATAATTTGACTTCCTCTCTTCCTATTTTAATATGCTTTATTTATTTCTGTTACCTGATTGCCCTAGCCACAACTTCCAATATTATGTTGAATAGGAGTGGTGAGAGAGGGCATCCTTGTCTTGTGTCAGTTTTCGAAGGGAATGCTTCCAGCTTTTTCTCATTCAGTATGATATTGCCTATGGGTTTGTCATAAATAGCTCTTATTATTTTGAGATACGTTCCATCAATACCTAGTTTATTGAGTGTTTTAGCATGAAGGGGTGTTGAATTTTATTGAAGGCCTTTTTTTTTTTTTGCATCTATTGAGATAATCATGTGGTTTTTGTCATTGATTCTGTTTATGTGATGGATTATGTTTATTGATTTGCATATGTTGAACCAACCTTGAATTCCAGGGATGAAGCTGACTTGATCATGGTAGATAAGCTTTTTAATGTGCTGCTGGATTCGGTTTGTCAGTATTTTATTGAGGATTTTCACATCGATGTTCATCAGGGATATTGGCCTGACATTTTCTTTTTTTGTTGTGTCTCTGCCAGGTTTTGGTATCAGGATGATGCTGGTCTCATAAAATACGTTAGGGAAGATTCCCTCTCTTTCTATTGTTTGGAATATTTTCACAAGGAATGGTACCAGCTCCTCTTTGTACCTGTGGTGGAATTCGGCTGTGAATCAATCTGGTCCCAGGCTTTTCTGGTTGGTAGGCTATTAATTACTGCCTCAATTTCAGAACTTGTTATTGATCTATTCAGGAATTTGACTTCTTCCTGGTTTAGTCTTGGGAGCGTGTACATGTCCAGGAATTTATCCATTTCTTTGAGATTTTCTAGTTTGTTTGCATAGAGGTGTTTATAGTATTGTGTGACGGTAGTTTGTATTTCTGTGGGATCAGTGGTGATCTCCCTTTTATCCTTTTTTATTGTGTCCTTTTTATTCTTCTCTCTTTTCTTCTTTATTAGTCTGCCAAAGGTGTATCCATTAGGACAGACTAATAACAAGTAATAAGATTGAATCAGTAGTAAAACGTCTTACAATAAAGAAAAACCTAGGACTAGATGGATTCATAGTCAAATTCTTCCAATATATTATAGAAAGAACTAATACCAATTCTCCTAAAACTATTGCAAAATAATAAAATAGGAAGGAATTCTGAATTCTTTCTATGAGGCTTGCATCACCTTGATATCAAAACCAAAGTCCCAAGAACAAAAGAAAACTACATGCCAATATCCCTGATGAACATAGATTCAAAAATTGTCAACAAAATACTAGCAAATGAAATGCAACAGCACATCAAAAAAAAAATACACCATGATCAAATAGGATTTGCATCAGGGATGCAAGGATGCATATGCAAATCAATATACATGATACATTATATCAACAGAATGAAGGACTGTATTAGTCCATTATCCCACTGCTATAAAGAAATACCTGAAATGGAACCTTTTCCCCATTGTCTTGGCTATTAGTACTTCCCTTTCTCTTAGTTATGCAAATTTCTGCAGCCTGCTTCAATTTCTCCCCTGAAAATAGTTTTTTTCTTTTCTACCACATGGCCAGGCAGCAAATTTTTCAAACTTTTATGCTCTGCTCCCATTTTAAATATATGTTCCAGTTTCAGGTCATTTCTTTATTCATGTATATGAGCTTAGGTGCTTAGAAGCAGCCAGGCCATATCTCAAATGCTTTGCTGTTTAGAAATTTTTTCTGCCAGACACCCTAAATCATCTGTCTCAAGTTCAAAGTTTCACAGATCCCTAGGGCAGGGGCACAATGCCTCCAACCTCTTTGCAAATGCATAACAAAAGTGACCTTTGGTCCAGTTTCCAATAAGTTTCTCATGTCCATCTGAGAAAATCAGCCTGGCCATTTCTGTTCATACCACTATCAGCATTTTAGTCAAGAGCATTCAACAAGTCTCCAGGAAGTTCCAAACATTCTCTCATCTTTCTGTTTTCTTCTTATCCTTCCAAACTGTTCCAACCTCTGTGTGTTAACCAATTCCACAGCTGCTTCCATATTTTCAATTATCTTTATAGCAATATCCCACTCTTAGGTATGAATTTTCTACATTAGTTCATTCTCATACTGCTATGAATAAATATCTGAGACTGGGTAATTTATAAAGAATTGTGTTTAATTGGCTCATAGTTCTGCAGGCTGTACAGGAAACATGGCTGGCGAGGCCTCAGAAAACTTACAATCATGACAGAAGGTGCAGGGGAGCAGGCATGTCTTACATGGCCAGGCAGGAGGAAGAAGAGAGTGAAGTGGGAGGTGCTACACACTTTTAAACAACCAGATCTTGTGAGACCTCACTTGCTAGCATGAGAACAGCAAGGAGGAAATCTGCCTCCATGATCTAATTACTTCCCACCAGACCCCTCTGCCGTCACTGGGGCTTACCATTTGACATAAGATTAGGTTCAGGACACAAATCCAAGCTATATCAAGGACAAAACTGTCTGAGCATTTCATTAGGCACAGTAAAAACATTTACTAAAATTCAACATCCTTTCATGATAAAAACTCTCAACAAACTAGGCATAGGAGTATACCTTAACATAATAACAGCCTATGTAACAACCGCAGCTAACATCATACCCAAATAAGGAATAATTGAAAGCCTTTCCTCTAAGAACAAGACAAGAATACACACTTTCACTACTACTATTCAACATAATACTGGAAGTCCTAACTAGAGTAATCAGGCAAGAGAAAAAAAAATAAAAGACATGTAAATTGGAAAAGAGGAAGTCAAATTGCCCCTCTTTGCTGAAGACATAATCTTATACCTAGAAAAACATAAAGACTCTACCAAAAAACTCTTAGATTTGGAAAATCTAAGATTAAAAAATAGAAATAGATTTTAAAATCTATTTTATATCATTAAAATGATAGAGTATATGTGTTTCAAATATATGTCAAATATTTTACAATAAGAGTATATTATTGGATTTCATCATCAGAAATGAGTACTATTTTTCAGAAGGAAAATATATTCATTTAATTTTATAAAATATGAAATCCATCAAGGGCACAAAAAGAAATACTTTCATAAGAATATGATCGGGGCTAGGAGGCTCAACTCCATATCTGGGATGAAATATGAATAGGTGATGAGAAAATGAAGACAATACATAAAGACTCAATACTTTGGTGGTAGAGTTAGTGCTATTACTGAAAGGAGACCTATGTATGATTAACGGTGATAAATTGACTTAATATGGAAACAGTCTATGCTTTCTTTGGTTAAAAAATACATATGTATATATATGTATATATGCATATATATGCCTTTATATATATAAGATATGTCTTTTAACCAATGAAAGCATAGACTTCATATCTTTATATAGATAGATAGATATGTCCATATATATCTGTATCTGTATATATATATATAGAGAGAGAGTAATGGCTGAAGTAAAAGGAAAGGTCTAATTAATACAACAGTTCTTTGAAGAGCCTGGACCCAGTAAAGTACTTCTAAAAAATACTTTTGGCAAATGGCTGACAATTTCATGGAACTAAGAAGGAAGAAGAGATCAAAATGCAATTGAGTTTTGGGATGAGGAGATAAAGTGCAGTAAGTTAAGGGAGTTTTGATTAAAAATAGTCCAGGCGCAGTGGTTTATGCCTGTAGTCCCAGCACTTTGGGAGACCGAGGCAAGCGGATCACGAAGTTAGGAGTTCGAGACCAGCCTGGCCACTATGGTGAAACCCCATCTCTACTAAAAATACAAAAATTAGCTGGGTGCAGTGACTCATGTCCATAGCACCCAGTTACTCAGGAGGCTGAGGCGGAAGACTCGCTTGAACCCAGGAGGTGGAGGTTTCAGTGAACTGAGATCGCACCACTGAACTCCAGCCTGGGCGACAGAGCGAGACTCTGTCTCAAAAATAAATAAATTAAAAATAAATAAATAAATAAATAAATAAATAAATAAATAAAAAGATCCACTATTTTCTTAGTGATATGCAGGAGGTAAAGAGAAAGGTATGGGGCATGACGTGATGATAGGGATGGTGGTGTTGATACGGAAAGCAACTGGAAGAGAGTTGTGATGATGCAAAAGTTTGAAGAGTTTTTTGTTCTGTGGTCTAGATTGGATAGGAAGGAATTATGGGATTGGGAGAGTATTAAAAACTGTAGGATTTTGTATTAGCTCTGAGAATCAAAATAAAAAAACAAAGAAAAGAAAGTCAGTATTTCTCTTATTGAAAATGTTATACCTCTTCAGATTGGTATTAAACCAGTACAACTCTCAGCTCTGACATGAACTAGTCACTGTCTCTTTCTTTGGTGACCTCTCAGCATGGCTCAAATGGAACAAGGTGCTAGTAAGCAAAACATGCCTTTTGATTTTTAGCCACTCACATTCGAAACTGTTTCTTCCTAGCTTTAGGAAAAGTAAGCATCCAGATTTTATGAACCATTGTTGTAAGAACATTTAAACTTACAGAATATACAAAGTGGAGGACTATTATTCATATCTCTATTAACAAAACAGTTACCACAGTATTTTCTTAGCAAAGTCAGTTTTTCTAACAGAATGGTAATCTATTGAGTGTCTTTGAGACCTTTCCCACTAATACATCTGTGATTGATGATCTGAAATATGTGATAGACACTTGTGATAGATATTGAAAATATGTGGAACTCAGAATTCTTTAATGCTACAAAAACAGTTCTGAAATGATAAAATTAAAAGGGTTAGGGTTTCAATTTGCAACTATTGGAGAAAATTGTAATTTACTGATTTTTATTAATTAGTAATTGTAAAGTAATGTGAACCATGGGAATTTATAAATAGTCAATTACACAGCAACATGAGACAGTAAAAATACATACCCTAAAGAGCTAACAGCCTGTAGTGTGAATACCAGCTTCATCGATTACCTAGTAACCTTGGACAAGCCCCTCAACTAAATTAAATCTCAATTTCCTTATCTGTAAAATGGAGACAATAATATTATTTACCTAAATTACTGTGAATTCTTATGAGATGCGAGAGATGTAAAATGACTTTTGTGAACTCTAAAGCCTCATGCAAGTATTAGTATTATTATATTTTGTAGCTGTAATCTATAGATTAGCATATGGGGCCTTGAAAAAATCGCAAACCAACAATTATGAAATCGGAAAGGACTTGTTGGCAGGCAAGGTTATCTAATACATTCACCTGGAAAAATAATGGATTTTTTTTTTTAAGTTTCAACCTTGGCACCCACTGGACAAATGGGTCACCTTGATGCATAGTTAACTGAATATTCTGGCACAAGCTGGCACCTATGTCAGCTTCTTCTTGTAAGGGCTGAAGTGACAAAGAATTCTATCACAGGCAGAGCTTAGTAATAAGAAAAAAAAAAACTGAGCTATTTAGATTTTTATTTACATTGAGCCTTCAGGCCAAGCCAAAATTCTCACTTCCTGTCGACTGTGTCTGTTATACAGAGAAAAATAGTCTAACTACAATTGCTATTGTTCACACTATTTTGTTATTTTTAAAGAGTGACTCTGGCAGGGATTCAGCTGAAAGATAGAAGAAATAGCATCTAAAACAATAACCATAAATAAAACATGAAATCTACAAAATAGAGTGCTTGATGCATATCTGACCTGAATGCTGCATCAACCTTGGGCAAAACAGCTGGATCACAAAGCAAGATAAAGATTCACAAAAGGTCTAGTCATCACATGAAATACAGAAAGGTAAATTTAGAACAAATGACTACTGTTCCTACTTGCAAGTTTTTGATTTATACAATTTCTACAATGCAAAATTTTTCACAATCCAATTTTACATTGCCCAACGAAGTGATTTTTAGAATTTATTCTCAGAATGTGTGCTGGTAGCATGTGAGCTGTTTGAGTTATGTGTTTAAAAGAGGAATTCCTATTTTTATTTAGTGCATTGCACTCTAGATTTTATGTTATTTTAAAAGTAAAGCATGTTCAATATCAAAAATAAAGTTATATAATCAGGGACCACTACCAAGTGTACATAGATTATCATCATCAACACTTTTGTGTGTGTTTCTTTCAGTATCTGTTTTTCTATTTCTCCCCATGTGTGTAAGATACTTTATATCTATATCATGAATACGGTTTGAAAAGATGGCTTTTAATGGCTGCTTAATATTTCATTGCATACTCAAGTACATCACATTTTCTTCTGTAAGTCAGAAGGGTTAAGTTTTTATTTTTTAAAGTATTACAAATAATACTTTTAATGTGGTTTCAGATTACTATTTCCTTAGGATAAATTCTTAGCAATACATATATTGTGACACATTCTTTTAAAGTTATTAATACAAGAACCTTGTGCTTTCTATAAAATTATTACATAATAAAAGGTGAAGTATTTAAAGCAATGGGATTCATGTGAAATAGGAAACAATTAAGCTTGATTAAGACAAGTAGAGTTAAACAGATAAATGAGGCAGGAAGGACGTTACTAGTATGGTGGATCTCTGCTCAAGCAAAGAAGAAACAAAGAGGGTTTTTGAATGCTTCCCTTCCATTTGAGGTGACTGGAATCTTGGACATGCTAGTATCCCTAAAGTGTGCCTTTTAAAGAGGATTCATGTACAAATTTCTAATTGATACTTTAGGCAATGGAAAACGTTTGTTTATAATTTGCTCACCTAAATGAATAGAAATGTTTATGTTTTTTTCACAGGAAAGTTTTTAAGAGTTCAAGTTATTATTCTAAATATATAATATAATAATCATGATCACAGCAGGATGCAGATGGCACTCTCAGAAAGGTTATCAAAAAGGATTTCAGTGAAGTGACTATTTCGAGAGGTTGGGCAGAGGAAGGGGAACCAACAAGAGCTGGGGGAACCCAAGGCACTAGAAAGAGTGGGACCCATTACAAGCCAGGACATGCAGGTTCAGAGAGAGAAAACCATATTATCTCAGCCTAATTGAGAGCTATGGCTGCCAGAGAGAACCTGTCATCTAAGATGCAGCTACTGCCAAAAGTACAGCTCAAAAAGTTGGATTGGGAGAACATATTGGAGCATACTTCAATCTCTCTCCCGTCCTCTCCTCCTGCCTGCCTCTTCCATTGGCAGAATCCAACCAGAGGCTGGAGTCCAATGAATCCTATCTGTAGAATTCAGATGTCTTGAGCACGGGTCAGAAGGAAAAATCTGAGAAAGGATATACCTCCTTTAAAAAGATTAGACAAGACAGATAATATACAATCTACTCATGTTTGGATTCTCAGGAGACTTGTTTGATGTAATAGCTGTTTCCTATCTCTTGAGAGCAAGGCTCAAAGGAGCACATCTAGGAAAAAGGCTTACAAAAGCAACAAAACATACCCAGCTTCCTCTCATCATCATTAAGAATCCACATTTCATAATAATCAGCAGGAATTACATCAGATGAGTTGGGAGGATCCAAATTCCTAACGTGATCTCAATTTGCAAATCAGAGAGAAATTTCTGGATAGATTTGGTCTAAGTTTATTTTTTGGCACCAGTGGAATTGGTTGTGTTTTTCTCCAGCAATAGATCAAAGAATATAAAAGACCATTGAATAGTTAACATCATGGTATATATCAATGTTAATTTATTGGTTTTCATCAATGGGTCATGGTTACATGGAATGTAAATATTAAGGGAGCTGAAGACAATATAAAACTCAAAACTATCTTTGTATTCTTCTGTAAATTTAAAACTCTTTCAAAGTAAAATTTAAAATAAAAAAATGTCAATCAAAGAAAAAATAAAAGTGAAGCATTCTCTGAGAAAATGTAATTTATCCTCCTATCTATTTATAAAGTAATGAGGTTTGACAGACTGTTGTGCAAGGTTTTGAAAGCAAAAAATATGTGCTCAAATGACAGCAGCACAATGCATAGATTCTCTAATGAAATTGTCTGGGTTCAAATTCCTGCCATTCACTGACATGTAGATCTTAGGAAGGTCCAAAGTCCATGTCTCAGTTTCATCATATACAAAATGGGATAATACTAGTACTTATCATTTAAGGGCTCCTGTGAAAGCTAAATACAATTATGTATTTAAAGCCCACCATCGCGCCTGATAATAGTAAGAGCTCAATAAATTGACTGTTTTTATTATTGACAGTTATATTTTTGTTATTCACTGTAATTAAATAAGCATTGTCTATTGCTAGATCCCTATCTCTTAATTTGAGAATCCAATCTCTCTCTCCTGGTGTGCCTAAAAGCACTACTGAAATTGGCATTATTATCAGAACTTGACAACAGGGGGAGTGGGACAGAGAGAGTTTACACTTGTTGCTACAATCAGCACTTGGAAGGTAATGGGATGAGACCCCAAAGAAGTTTCTCTGAGTTTAACTTTCAGTGCTTTTGCCAGGGTCGTGGTCTCATGTTATAGTGAATTCTTGCCCTTTTTAATATAACATAGAAAACCACTTACTCCACATAAAAATACTACACAATATCTGCTCAGACCTCCCCATCATTTCCAGAGACCTGTTTCCTGAGGCTCACCAATTCCTTGATTGCCCTTTCAAGACTGTATAGAACACTGCCTCACACATCCTCTTTAGAGCGTTAGGCAGAGAAAACAGATTACCTCTGAGCTGACGGGCTTTCCAAGTATTAGAGGAAAGGAGTATCTCGCCTCTCCACTATTTAATTAATAAAGTGCACGGAGCATAGCACCTAGACAAATTGGCCACACTACAAGACCTGCACACCACTTCGCTTAATCCTCAGGCTATAACACCCTGGGGAGACGGATAGACGGCCTTGCTACTTAGCAATCCTGCATCCAATGCCAATTACATATACAAGGCTAACAGGAAAATTCCTTTCAGCTGTTCAGATGGTGAGTTGTTCATCAGCTGGCAGCAGTCATTGCCAGCAAGTCATTCACCAAGTGAACTGAGTCCTAGGGTATGTTGACGAAATACTGCTTGCAGCCCCTCAGTTAGGGTGAGGGAAGATTCCCAGCCATTTCATACATTCATCTGCTGGATGGTCTATTTATTACTCCTCATCTGGTTCCCCTCACTTACCTCTTATTCTAGGCTTCCATCACTGTCACTTGTAAATCTTTGTTCATTATTGTGGACAGCAGCATATTGATACCTTTTCAATTTATGCTGTGTGATATGATACTCATTGGTTGTGAGAAACGGGTGGTTGCCTAGTTACCCAGGTGTCTGTCAGCTTCCAGAGAAAGAGAAATTTATTAAGCAAGATATCTTTTTGTACACTATTATAAACAAGGTAGCTACTTCTCCAGGTGTTTCAGGTAGTGGAGCTTCTTGGAACTATACCTATATCTTTTGACAAAACCAAAGCAATCAAATAGAAAATAGGAAACAAGAATATAATTAATGTTTTAGTGACTGTAGTTTCTGCTGTTTGAGGCTTTGGTACTGGAAGAGAGGAAAAGAAAACATTTTACGTGTGTAAGTCTCTATGACTGAATCCATCATTCTAATTTATGCAATCATAGTGCTTTACACCCCATGATTTCAATCGCCCATGGCTAATATTGAGCTCAATAAGAAATGTACAAAGCCCCAATTTTGTGCTAGCTTGATATTTACAATAGTAAAGCAGATATATTACACAGCTTTAATCATCGGACATTTAACTTGTTTCCTGTAGTCAAGAACCTGCCTAGAACAAACTTCCAGTAATTGCCTCTGGTTGACAACTGCCACTTTGTGCCTACCTTCGTTTCCTACCTGGCGCATTAAGTATATGCTAGAAAAACTGGAAATACTAAAAATAAAAGAAATAAAAATTTCACCGTAGACGTGTGTAAGTACATAAGTATACACATATATTCATGTAGTTTTATATCTATGCATTTATTCATGTTTATTTGGCATATTTATTGATGCATACAATGTATGATAAAAATAAAAACATAAGGAGAAACAAGATGAAAAGAGGTTCTGTCCTTGTGGAACTCAAAGAGCTAGAGAATGGCAAGAAAAGTAAAGAGGCAATTATTGTATACTGTAACAAATGCTGATGGAGGAAAATAGAGGTTGCTATAAAAACACATAACTCAGACTTTAGACCGAGTGGGCAGAAAATGTTTCCCAAATGAAAGGCACTTCACTGTTTGGCTATTTAATCTGAGACCTAAAGATGAGTAGGAAGTAACTTAGGTGAAGAGAAGAGTGTTGAGTGAGATTGAGAGACAGAGACAGAGAGATAGAGAAAGAGAGAGAGAGAGAGAAAGAATACTACAAAGTAACTCCTAGACAGCATTAAGGAATCTGTCAACAGTCATAAATTTAAATTTACTGTGTGATTTTCTTCAGAGAAAGATAACTATTGGGTACTGGGCTTAATACGTGGGTAATTAAATAATATATACAACAAACCCCATTGAAACATGTTTACCTATGTAACAAACCTTCAAATGTACCCCAAAACCTAATATAATTTTAAAAAAAAATACAACCAGCTGGGAGTGGTGGCTCACACCTGTAATCCCAGCACTTTGGGAGGCGGAGGTAGGTGGATCACCTGAGATAAGGAGTTTGAGACCAGTTTGGCCAACATGGTGAAACCCCGTCTCTACTAAAAATACAAAAATTAGCCGGGCATGGTGGTGTGCACCTGTAATCCCAGCTACTCGGGAGGCTGAGGCACAAGAACACTTGAACCTGGGAGATGGAGGTTGCTATGAGCCTAGTACTTGCTGTTGCACTCCAGGCTGGGCAACAGAGCAAGGCTCAGTCTCAAAAAAAAAAAAAAAAAAAAAAAAAGTGCAACCTGAATATACACATTGGAAAGAATTTTCCTCTTGTTATATCCTTTGTTGAAGTCCTTACCTGTTTTCCCTATTTAATGTCTGGGTTTTTTTTTCAAGTATTTTATCCTACAGGAAGCTGTTCTTGGTACCAAATGCTGGATCTTGCCTTTCTTGGCATTCTAATGAAATCTGTGTTGTATTGAATTTATCAGTGTATGGCTATCGCTCCATGAATCTGTGCATGCTTTAAGGGCAGGGCTCTACTATCTCCAGAGCACGGTTCTTGAAAAATCCACATTGATCTGAATGGCAGCTACTAAATCCATCATGACACCCAATCCTGAATATGTCTAATGTAATCATGCACGACTTTTCCAGTTAGGTCATGGGAGCCTAAGACAAACTTCTGCCTGGCAGGAGATTCAGCCCACCAGTTGACCACAGGAGTTCTGCACTCAGATGCAGTCCTTTCTGGGTTTGAAGCCAACAGTCAGTTAATCTTTTATTACTATTATGATTAGAATAGCTTAGACTAATGATGAATGACTAGCTTCTTTCCTGACTAGTGACTTTGCTACTTAGTTATGGAGAGAGAGTTCATTTCTGTGTTTGAGTCAACCTTTTAACAATACCAACATGTAGGGGAAAGAAAAATAGAAAATGACTCCTGAGGACACTTCAATCTGTAACTTTAGAAGGAGTGATGTTCAAGCTGATATTTGGAGTTGGTGAAACTGAGGTTCAAAAATGTAAAAAGAATTATAGACAGTCCAGTTATGATGATTACAGATGAAGAGATGTCTGACTCCAAAGGTTGATCTTCTCTGGCTACACCGCACTGCCTCCCAAATCAATTAACTTAGCCACCCGCTAGCTAATGAATAGTTTTGTCATTATAGCCTGATACGCTGTGCTAGAGTTCTTGGCAGGCAACAGTGCAGAGAGTCTCCTGATAATAGGACATCTCCAGAAGTCCTGATCTGAGGAACTTTGTGTGCAAGCACATGCATGTATGTTTATGCACCTGTCTATGAGTTGAAGGGCTCCTGTGAGAGCTTTGGAGTTTCTTTTCTTTTCATTCTTTTATTTTGTTTATTTTATTTATTTATTTATTTTTTGCTGCTTTTGCATATTTTATAAATAACTTAACAAGAAGAAGCTGTGACATTTTCTTTCCTTGTGAGGTTCTCAAGTGTATAGGGATCACTGCCCAACTCAAAAATATTTAATCTCTTTAATCTGTGTTTGCTGAAGAATTAACTAATCTGATTCTCACTCTTTACTAAATCTCTTCTTCTGAATAGGATAAGAGTGGGAGATAATCTGCCCCAACTATCATTTAAAATGTTCTCTTCAGGACAATTGGAACAAAATTCTAGGAATAAATTTCCATAACTTGATAAAACTAATATTGGCATTGAGAAATTACTAAAGAAGACTGAGCTGTATTATTCACTGTCTCTAAAGGCTAATTGTCATATGTAGACTCGTGTTTAATGCTTTTCTTTTAAATGATACTTGTAAGTTCCCAAGGAAAAGCAAGTGTCAATATTTAATGATTGAAGTTAGGCAGTGTCATCTGGGAGGTATCAACAATTGTTGAGTAATTCAAACTTGGACAACTCCTCATATGTCTCTATCATCATTATTTTATGTTTTCAGAAGGCAGTATAACTCACAATTATATACTTGCCAAATTCGTAATAAATTCATAAATGATTTAAACTGTTAAAAATTTGTCTATGATTTATTAGATTTTAACCAGTCTTTCAGCATGTACTTATATGTTAATATAAATATAAAGGAATAATCTTGTTATATATGTGTGTGCTATATATTATATGTGGGTGAGGGTATTCAGAGATTATAATCTTTATATATAGAGAGAGAAGAAAGCTAATTAAATTCCCTACATTTTATTTAAGAAGACGCTGAAGAGATTTAAACATTTGAAAATGACTTGAAACAAAATTTCAGATTTTTAAATGATAAATTTAGAAATGATAACCAAAGGGAGATAAATCATCTATATGAAAAACTCATGTAGTTTACATAATATTACTTCTGCTGTGCTATATTAAGATACAGTAATATCTACAGGGCCTAATGAATGGTTCTTAGTTTTGTCTTTATACCGAAATACTCCAAGGTACTGTGCCTTTATGATATTCCTTCAGCATCAATTCCTTTGTGGCTCCTGGCTTATCCTACCACAACCTTTCTACTGTCTAGTTTCCTAATTTGCTTCAATGAGGATGTGAGTATTTTTCTATAGAAGTTCTGCAGAGCAAAGTTCATGGGTTTGATGGCAATTTGCTCCTTCCCAGAAACTGTTCCTGTTTACCTCCTTCCAGATTTTTAGCTATGCTATTAAATGTTTGTTTGGGTTGATTACAGACTTATAGATGAACTATGAATATGAATATAAATTTGTGTTTTAAACCACTCTATTGAAGTATGATTGATGTACAATTTAAATATGTCAAATTATGTTAAATATGTAAAATTTACATATGTTAATATGTGTATATCTGTAAATAAATATGTAAATTTTACATATGTTAAATATGTTACATACGTACATTGTGCATATGTAACATATGCAACTTGATGAGTTTGGAGATATGTACACACTCATAAAATAATCAACACAATCGGCCGGGCGCCGTGGCTCAAGCCTGTAATCCCAGCACTTTGGGAGGCCGAGACGGGCGGATCATGAGGTCAGGAAATCGAGACCATCCTGGCTAATACAGTGAAACCCCGTCTCTACTTAAAATACAAAAAACTAGCCGGGCAACGAGGCGGGCTCCTGTAGTCCCAGCTACTCGGGAGGCTGAGGCAGGAGAATGGCGTAAACCCGGGAGGCGGAGCTTGCAGTGAGCTGAGATCCGGCCACTGCACTCCAGCCTGGGTGGCAGAGCAAGACCCCGTCTCAAAAAAAAAAAAAAAAAATCAACACAATCTATGCCCTAAACTTATCCATTGCTTCCCAAAGTTTCGTTGTACCCTGTTTATTATTATATTATTATTGGGATAAGAACATTTAACATAAGATCTACCCTCTTCAAACATTTTTTTTGTGACAAGGTCTTGCTCTGTCTCTCAGACTTGAGTGCAGTGGCACCATGATAGCTCATCGCAACCTTGAGCTCCTGGACTCTAGCCTGAGCTGTCTGAGTAGTTAGAGCAACAGGTGCATGTACTGAATGGCTAATTTTTTTATTTTTTTATTTTTTGTAGAGACAGGGTCTCACTATATTGTACAAGCTGTTCTCAAACTCCTGGCTTCAAGTGATCCTCTTGCCTTGGCCTCCCAGAGTGCTGGGATTACAGGGATGAGCTACCATGTCAGGACTTCAGCACATTTTAAAGGATATAATACAGTAATTGGAATGACAGGCATTGTACCATATTGTTGATCCGAAGAACTTACTAATCTTGTAAAACCATAACTTTGTAGCCTTTGACTAATGCCTTCCCACTTTTCCTCCCGAAGACACCAGCAAATACCATTCTGTTGTCTGTTTCTATGAGTTGACTACTTGGGGTTTCTTATATGTGTGACATCGTATAGTGTTTATTTTACTGAGCATAATTCCCCAAGGTTCATCCATGTTGTTGCCACTGGTAGGATTTCCTTTCTTATAAGGCTGAATAATATTCCGTTGTATGCATTGATTATATATCAGTTCATCCTTTGATGGACATTTTGCTGCTTTTGTGTCTTCTCTATTTTAAACAATGTATCAATGAACATGGACGTGCAGGTATCTCTTCAAGATCCTGATTTCAATTTCTTTGGATGTACAGTAGTTCCCTCCTATCCATGGTTTTGCTTTGCAGGTTTTCAGATACCTGTAAAAACCATGGTCCAAAATTATTAAATGAGAAATTCCAGAAGTAAACAATTCCTAAGTTTTAAATTGTGCAACATTTTGAGAAATGTGATTAAATCTCACATTATCCCTCTTCATTCCCTAAAAGAATGCATCACCCCTTTGTCCAGCATACCCACACTGTAGATGTCCCCAACCCCTTAATCACTTCGTAGATATTGCAACTATCAGATCCACTGTGGTGGTATCACAATAATTTTGCTTAAGTAAACTTCATTTTACCTAATAATAAATAATATCCCCAAAGTGCAAGAGTAGTGATGCTGACATATTGTTTATAACTTTTCTATTTTATTATTTTCTATTATTTTAAATCTCATATGGTACCTAACTTATAAATTAAACTTTATCATTGACATGTATGTATAGGAAAAATATGTAGTAAACATTGGATTTGGTACTATCAGTGCTTTCAGGCATCCACTGGAGGTCTTGAAAAGTATCCTCCATGAATAACAGGAGGGAAACCACTACCATATACCCAGAAGAGAAGTTGCTGGTTCATATGGCAGTTCTATTTTTAATTTTTTGAAGAACCACATATAAATTTTCAGTTGCTGCACCAATTTTCATTCTCATCAAACGTATACATAGGTTTCTTTTTTTCCACGTCCTTGCAAACATTTGTTATTTATTTTATTTTATTATTTATTATTATTTTTTTTTTGAGACAGAGTCTCGCTCTGTCACCCAAGCTAGAGTGCAGTGGCACAATCTCTGCTCACTGCAAGCCCCGCCTCCCAGGTTCACACCATTCTGCTCCCTCAGCCTCCCAAGTAGCTGGGACTACAGGCGCCTGCCACCTCGCCCGGCTATTTTTTTTTTTTTTTTTTTTTTTTTTTTTTGGATTTTCAGTGGAGACGGGATTTCACTGTGTTAGCCAGGATAGCCTCGATCTCCAGACCTCGTGATCCGCCAGCCTCAGCCTCCCAAAGTGCTAGGATTACAGGCATGAGCCACCGCACCTGGCTGTTATCTTTTTTATTTAGATAATAGCCATCCTAACAGTTGTAAGGTGACACCTTATAGTAATTATGATTATTATTTCTCCAATAATTAGTGATGTTAAGTACCTTTTCATATGCCTGTTGGCCATTGGTATGTAATTTTTGGAGAAATGTCTATTCAATTCCTTTGCCCATTTGTTAATTAAATTATGGTTTTTTTGTTTTTTGTTTTTGTTTTTGCTATTAAGTTGTAGGAGTTACTTATTCTGGAAATTAATCCTTTATCAGTTATATGGTTTACACATTTTTTTTCCCATTACTTAGGTAGCCCTTTCATTTTGCTGATTTTTTTCCTTCTCCATGCAGAAGCTTTTTAGTTTGATGCAATCCCGCTTGTCTATATTAGCTTTCATTGCCTGTATGTTGGTTCATATCCAAGAAATCATTGCTAAGGCCAATATCAAGATGTTTTTACACTGTTTTATCTTCAGAAAGTTTTATGGTTTCAGGTCTTAGGTTTAACTCTTAAATTTATTTTGAGTATATTTCTGTCTGTCATTAGGTCCAATCACCTTCCTTTTTATGTGGATATCCAGTTTCCCCAACGTCATTTATTGAAAAGATTATCCTTTCCCCATTGTATATTCTTGTCATCCTTTTTGAAGATCAGTTTATTATACACAGGTGGAGTATTTTTTGTTCAAAATACTTGGGACCAATTTCAGACTTTTTTAAATTTTGGAATATTTACACTATACTTTCCAGTTGAACATTTCTAATCTCAAAATCCAAAATCCAAAATGCTCTAATTAACATTTCCTTTGAGCATCAGGTCAGCTTTAAAGAGATTTCAAACCTTGTAGCATTTTGGATTTCAGATTTTTCAGTTAATGATACTCAACCTGAATATGTTAGTTTATTTCTGGGAACTCTGTTCTGTCCCATTGGTCTATGTATGTGCTTTTTCTTATCAGCACCATACTGTTTTGATCACTATAGTTTTGTAACATATTTTGAAATCAAAAAGTGTGATGTCTCCAGGTTTATTCTTCTTCCTCAAAGTTGCTTTGGCTACTTGGGTTCTTGCATTGTTCCCTATAAATTTTAAAATTGTTTTTCTATTTCTATAAAAAATGCCTTTTGGATTTTGATAGGGATTGCATTAAATCTTTACATCATTTTGAATAGCATAAACTTTCAACAGTATGAATTTTTCCAATCCATGAACATGGGCTATTGTTTCATTTATTTATGTCTGCTTTAATTTGTTCCATCAGTGTTTGTAGTTTTTAGTGCACCAATCTCACATCCTTGGTTAAGTTGTAAATGTGATAGTTTTCTTAATTTCCTTTTCAGATAGTCATAGTACATAAAATGTAACTTATTTTATATTTGATTTTATTTTCCAACTTTGCTGAATTTATTAGTTCTAAGAGGTTGTGTGTGTGTGTGTGTGTGCACGTGTGTGTGTGTGTAGTATTTAGGATTTTCTATATGAATATCACATCATCTACAAAGAAAGGTAATTCATATTTTCTTTTCTGATTTGATTGCATTTTAAAAATTTTCTTGCTTAATTGCTCTGTACGGGATTTCCAATACTAGGTTGAATAGAAATGGTGAGAGTGGACATTCTTTCTTCATTCTAGGTCTCAGAAGAAAAGCTTTAGTTTTTCACCACTGAGGTAATGTGTTAGCTGTGGGCTTTCTATGTACAAGAATACTTCATTTTATGGCACTTCATTTTATTGCACTTCAAAGACATTGTGTTATTTTTACAATTTGAAGGTTTGTGGCAACACTGTATTGAGCAAATTCATTAGTACCATTTTCTAATGTGATGTGCTCACTTCGAGTCTCTGTGTCATATTTTGATAATTATCACAATATTTTCAACTTTTCCAATATTATTATATCTGTTATGGAGGTCTGTGATTAATGAATTTTGATGCTACTATTGTAATTACTTTGGGATGCCATGAACCAGGCCCATATAAAACAGTTAACTTAATCCATAAATGTTATGAGTGTTATGACTGCTCCTCTGACCAGCAATTCCCATCTCTCCTTCTCTCTTTAGGTCTCACTATTATTCCCTGAGACAAAGCAATGTTCAAATTAGGTCAATTAATAATCCCACAATGGCCTGTAAGTGCTCAGGTGAAAGGAAGAGTCACATGTCCCTCACTTTGAATCAAAAGCTAGAAATGAGTAAGCTTAGTGAGAAAGGTGTATCAAAAGCCAACATATGATGAAATCTAGGCCTCTTACCCCAAATAATTAGCCAACTTGTGAATATGAAGGAAAAGTTCTTGAAGGAAATTAGAAGTGCTACTCCAGTGAACACACAAATGATAAGAAAGTGAGATAGACTTAATATGATTTGGATCTGTGTTTCCACCAGATCTCATATTGAGGTGTGGTTCCCATTGTTGTAGGTTAGGACCTGGTGGGAGGTATTTGGATCAGAGGGGTGTATTCCTTGTGAGTGGCTTGCTACCATCCCCTAGGTGATGAGTGAGTGAATTCTTACGAGTTTGAGTTATTTTAAAGTATTTGGCACCTCCCCCCTCTCCTGACTCTCTCTTTTTCTCTAGTTCTGGTCATGTGACATGCCTGCTCCCACTTCAACTCCTGTCATGATTGTAAGTTTCTTGAGGTCTCCCCAGAAGCCAAGAAGATGCCAGCATCCTGTTTCCTGTAAAGCCAAAAGAACCATGAGCAAATTAAACATCTTTTCTTTGTAAATTACCCAGTCGCAGGTATTTTTTTATACCAACATAAGAATGGCCTAACACAAGACCTATTGCTGATATGGCTAAAGTTTGAGTAGTCAGGATAGAAGACTAAACCAGCCACAACCTTCCCTTTAAGCCAAAGACAATTCAAGGGTAAAGCTCTACCTCTCTTCACTTATATGAAGGTGAAGAGAGTTAAGGAATCTGAAGGAAAAAAAAAATGAAGAAAGCAGAGGTTGGTTCACGGGGTTTAAGGGAAAGAAGCCATCAGAATAATATGAAAGTACAAAGAAAAGCAGTAAGTGCTGATGGAGAAACTACAAGTTATCCAGAAGATCTAGCCAAGATTACTGATGAAGGTGGCTATATCAAACAAAATATTTTGAATGTAGATGAAATGGCCTCGTATTGGAAAAAATGCAATCTAGGATTTTCATAACTAAAGAGAAGTCATATCTTGACTTCAAAACTTCAAAGAACAAAGACTACCTTGTTAAAGGCTAACACAGCTGGTGACTTTAATTTGAAGCCAATGATCATTTAACATTCTAAAAATCCTAGAGCCCTTAAGAATTGTGAAGAATCTACTCTGCCTGGGCTCTATAAATGGAAAAACAAAGCCTGTTTACTGCATGGTTTATAGAATATTTTAAGCCTACACTTGAGACTTACAACTGAGAAAAAAGATTCTTTTCAAAATATTACTGCTCATTGTCAATACAACTGGTCCCCCAAGAGCTATGATAGATATGTACAAAGACATTAATATTCTTTTTATGCCTGCTATCACAACATCCATTCTTCAGTTCATAGGTCAAGGAATAATTCTCACTTTCAAGTTTTTTTACTTGAGAAGTACATTTTATAAGTCTATAGCTGCTATAGATAGTGATACTTTTGATGGATCTGAGCAAACTAAATTAAGAAGCTTCTAAAAATGATTCTACATTCTAGATACCATTAAGAATCATCATGCTTTTTGAAAGTAAGTCAAAATATCAATATCTGAGGGATTCTGGAAGAAGTTAATTCTGATCTTCATGGACAATTTTAATAGGTTCAAGACTTCAGTATAGGAAATAACTGCAGATATGGTAGAAATTGCAAGAGAAATAAGAATTAGAAGTGGAGCCTGAAAATGTGAATGAATGTTACAATCTTATAATAAAAGTTAAACAGATGAGAAATTGCCTCTTATGAATAAGCAAAGAAAGCTGTTTCTTGAGATGCAATATACTCCTGGTCAAGATATTGTGAACGATGCAGAAATGACAAGAAAGCATTTAGAATATTGTGTAAACTTAATTGACAAAGCAATGACAAAGCTTGAGAGGATTGACTTCAATTTTGAAAGAAGCTCCATTCTGGGTAAAATGCTTTCAAACACATTGCACGCTACAGAGAAATCTTTAATGAAAGGAAGGGCAAATTTATGTGGCAAACTTTATTGTTGTCTCATTTTAAGAAATGTCCACATCCATCTCTACCTTCAGCTATCACAACCCTGATCAGTCATTAGCCATCAACAAGAAGGCAAATCCTCTACCAGGAAAAAGATTACAACTCACTGAAGGTTCAGATGATCATTAGCATTTGTTGGCAAGAAAGTATTTTTAAATGAAGCAATGCACTTTTTTAGACATAATGCTATTGCACACGTAATAGGCTATAATATTGTGTAAACATAACTTTTATATGAACTGAAAAATAGACAAAAACCGGCGTGACTCATTATATTGTGATATTTCCTTTATTGCAGTGGTCTGAAACTGCACCTGCAATTTCTTATAGGTATGCCTGTTGGCTTTCATTATGCTAAGTTCTTTCTACACCTAAGAGTTTTTATCATGAAAGGGTGTTGAAGTTTGTCAAATGACTTTTCATCATCTATAAAAAAGACCTTTTGATTTTTTATTCTTCATTCTGTTTCTGGACTATATGATAACATTTGATTTGTATGTGTTGAACTATCCCTTCTCACTGGGGTAAATCCCCCTTGGTCATGGTGTATGATCCTTTTAGTATGCTGTTGAACTTGGTTTACTAATATTTTGATGAAAATGTTTGCAATCAGATTCACCAGGGATATTGACCTTCAGTTGTTGTTTCTTGTGGTTTCTGCCTGTTAGTATCAAGGTGATGCTGGCCTTATAAAAAGAGTTCAGAGCTGTTCCCTCTTCTATTTTCAGAAGAGTTTAAGAAGGATTGGTAATAGTTTTTAAATGTTTGGTACAATTTATCTATGAAGTCATTAATTCATGTGCTTTTCCTTTTTAATTACTGAGTCAATATAATTTGTTATTAATATGTTCAGCCTTTTGATTTCTACTTGACTCAGTCGAGTGTATGTTTCTAAGAATGTATTCATTTCTTCTAGGTTGTCCTGTTGGTGTATGATTGTTCATAATAGTCTCTTAAAATCTCTTTCTTTAACAAAATTGTGGCATTGATTGTAACATTGCCTCCTCCATTTCTGATTTTATTTGAATCTTCTCTCCTCTTTTTTAAATTAGTCTAGGTAAGAGTTTTTACATTTTATATCTCTTCACAAAACTAACCCTAACATTTATTTTTTATTATTTAAGAAAATCTCTATTTTGTTTATTCCTTCTCTAATATTTATTATTTCCTTCCATCCTCTAAATTAAGGCTGTCCTTTCTTTCTTGTTTCTTGAGGTACAATACTGGGCAATGGTTACATCTCCATTTCTTTAGGTTGGTTTACTGGAGCTTTGTTTTTTCCTTTGCTGGTGTCATGTTTCTCTGGTTCTTCATGATTCTTGTAAACTTGCATTCATGTCTCTGCATTTGAAGAAATACTCAACCCTTCTAGTCTTTACAGACTGGCTTTGACATGGAAAGCCCTTCACCTGCCATCCTGGCCAGACATTTTTGATGGACTAGCTAGTGGGGACCTTTAGCACGTGGGTTTTGTGCCTGGGCCCACGGGTAGGCTGACCTGATGCCAGAGTCTGTGGTCCTTGAATAAGTATTTAATCTACACCTTTAAAATTACAAAAAAAAAAAAAAAGTGCATCACTTTGTAATAAAAATATTCATCCATGATGAGATCAGATGAGTCCAGCACAGGGCTTTTCGGCCTTACCCTATTAATATTTTGAGCTGGATAATTCTTTGTTTGGAGCGGGGAGTTGTTCTGAGCATTGTATTCGACTGCAACAGCATGCCTTGTCCAGCTGAGGCAAACTAAAATGTCTCCAGACATTGTCATATATGCCTAAGGAAGAACATCAAAGCCACCACCTGTGGCAAATTACTGAAAATCTTGAAACAATCAAACACTTTCTGATGAGTTATTTGCCTGAAACTTATACCTTTAACCATGAGCCAAAAATCAATACATGTAAACTATGGTCATATAATCTGTTATTATCAGAACTCTCTTTATGTTAGAATTACTGCTTTTACTGCATTTCTGTGCACTTTTGACCTTCAGATTTTTTTACTTTCAATTCTTCTAACAATATTTGCCAAGTTTCTCTAACAGTATACATTTTAACTTTTATTTTAGGTTCAGGCACACGTGTGCATGTTTGTTATACAGGTAAACTGCATGTCATAGGGGTTTGATATATAGATTATTTCATCCTCCAGGTAATAAGCATAGCACCTGCTACGTAGTTTTTAAAATCTCCTTTCTCCTGCCATCCTCCAGCCTAAAATAGGCTCCAGTGTCTCTTGTTTCTCTTTTTGTGTCCATGTGTTCCCATTGTTTACCTCCCAGTATATGTAAGAATATGTGGTATTCAGTTTTTTGTTCCTGCATTGGTTTACTTAGGATAATGACCTCCAGCTCAATTCATGTTGCTGCGAAGAACATGATCTCTTTCATTTTTATGGCTGCATAGTATTGCATGGTATATATGTACCATATTTTCTTAATTCAGCCTACCATTGATTTAGGTTGATTCCATACCTTTGCTATTGTGAATAGTACTGCAATAAATATATGTGTTCATATGTCTTTATGGTAGAATGATTTATATTCCTTGGTTATACACCCAATAATGGGATTACTGGGTCAAATGGTAATCCTGTTTTTTTTGTTTTTTGTTTTTTTGAGATGAAATTTTGCTCTGTTGCCCAAGCTGGAGTGCAGTGATACTTGGTTCATTGCAACCTCTGCCTCCTGGGTTCAAGTGATTCTCCCACCTCAGCCTCCCAAGTGACTGTGATCACAGGCACCTGCTACCACACATGGTTAAGTTTTGTATTTTTAGTAGAGACAGGGTTTTACCATGTTGGCCAGGCTGGTCTCAAACTCCTGACCTCAGGTGATCCACCTGCCTCAGTCTCCCAAAGTGCTGGGATTACCGGTGTAAGCCACCATGCCTGGCCAGTAGTTCTGTGTTAAGTTCTTTGAGGAACCACCACACTGCTTTCCAAATTGACTGAACTAATTTGCATTTCCACCAGCAGTGTTTAAGTGTTCCCTTTTCTCTACAACTTTGCCAGCATCTTTTATTGTGATGGTTAATACTGAGTATCAACTTGATTGAATTGAAGGGTGCAAATACGTATTGATTCTGAGTGTGTCTGTCAGGCTGTTGCCAAAGGAGATTAATATTTGAGTCAGTGGGCTGGGGAAGGCCAACTCACCCTTAATCTGGTGGGCACAATCTAATCAGCTGCCTGTGAATATAAAGTAGGCAGAAAAACGTGAAAAGGAGAGACTGGCCTAGCCTCCCAGGCTACATTTTTCTCCGGTGCTGGATGTTTCCTGCCCTCAAACATTGGACTCCAAGTTCTTCAGTTTTGAGACTTGGACTGACTCTCCTTGCCCCTCAAGCTTGCAGACAGCCTGTTGTGTGATCTTGTGATCCATAAATTAATACTTAATAAACTCCCCTTTATTTAAATATGTAAATATATGATATATATTTATCATATATGATATATACTTATTTACTTATTTAACTTCTATGTATGATATATATATATATATATATTCTATTAGTTCTGTCCCATTAGGGTACACTGACTAATACAGTTATTTTTTTATTTTTAATAATAGCCATTCTGAATGGTGCGAGTTGGTATCTTATGGTTTTGGTTTGTGTTTCCCTAATGATGAATGATGTCGAACATCTATCATTTCTGTTGGCTGAAGGTATGTCTTCTTTTGAAAAGTGTCTGTTCATATTCTTTGCCCATTTTTTAATGGAATTGTTTATATTTTGCTTGTAAATTTGTTTAAGTATTTTATAGATGTTGGATATTAAACCACTGTTGGATGCATACGTTGAAAATAGTTTCTCCCATTGTGTAAGTTGTCTGTTTACTCTGTTGATAGTTTCTTTTGCTGTACAGAAGCTCTTTAGTTTCATAGGTTCCTTTTGTCAATTTTTGGTTTTGTTGCAATTGATTTGGGTGCATACATCTGAAATCTTTGGCAGGTTCAGTGTTCAGAATGGTATTTCCTAGGTTGTCTTCCAGGGTTTTTACAGGTTTAGATTTCACATTTAAGTATTTCATTTATCTTGAGTTGATTTTTACATATGGTGTAAGGAAGAGATCATGTCAGTCTTCTGCATATGGCTAGCCAGTTATCCCAGAACCGTTTATTGACTAGAGAATCCTTTCCCCATTGCTTATTTTTGTCTACTTTGGCAATGATCAGATGGTTGTAGCCGTGTGGTATTGTTTTTGGACTCTCTATTCTGTTCCATTGGTCTATGTGTCTGATTTGGTATCAGTACCATACTGTTTGTGTTACTGTAGCATTGTCATATAGTTTGATGTCAGGTAACAGTGATGCCTTCAGCTTGTTATTTTTGTTTAGGATTATCTTAGCTATGCTTGCTCTTTTTTTTGGTTCCATATGAATTTTAAAATAATTTTTTCTATTTCTGTGAAGAATGTTATTTGTAGTTTGATAGGAAAAGCATTGAATCCATTAATATCTTTGGGAAGTATGGCCATTGTGACAATATTGATCCTTCCTATCCATGAGCATGAAATGCTTTACCATTTGTTTGTGTCATCTCTGATGTCTTTTTTTTTTATTCTAATTTAAGAGATCTTTCACCTCCTTTGTTAGCTGTATTCCTAGGTATTTTATTTTATTTTGGCAATTGTAAATGGGATTGCATTCTTGATTTGGATCTCAGCTTGGATACTGTTGGTGTATAGGAAAGCAATTGATTTTTGTACTTTGATTTCACTTCCTGAAACTTCACTGAATCTATTTGTTTGATTGATTGATGTTTTGCTCTTTTTGCCCAGGTTGGAGAGCACATTAGGGAATACAAAGATATTTTAGGAATATTTTTGCATGTGTGTTTAGTCATTTGTCCCGATACTTTTGAAATGTTTGCCTTTTCCCTGTTGATTGAAAATGTTATGCTTACCAAATGCTAAATTCCCATATATTCTCAGATCTGATTCTGGATCTATTCTTCTGTACCACTGATCTGTATGACTACTTCTGAATTCGTATTATTACTGTTGAAATTACTATGCCTCATAAAAATGTATCAAACCTGGGGTAAGGAAGAAGTTTCTCCTCTTCGTTCTTCCATTACAAAATTGTTCTGGCTATTTTTGCACACTTGTTCTTCAATATGAAATTTATAACTAGCTTGTCAAATTCTGTAAGAAATTCTGCTGGAAATGTAATGGAGATTGCAATTAATTTACTGATTAATTTGGTAGAAAAGATGTTTTTATAATAGTACATTTTCTCATGTACAAATATAAACTTGTCTATTTAGGCACATCTCCCTTGTGTGCCCCTAAATAGTGTTTTATAGGTGGAGTGCCATGGCTCACACCTGTAATCCCAGCACTTTGGAAGGCTGAGGTGGGAGCATTGCTTCAGGCCAAGAGTTTGAGACGAGACTGGGCAACACAGTGAGACCCTCTCTCTACAAAAAGCTAAACAATTAGCCAGGTATGGTGCCACATGTCTGTAGTTCCAGCTACTCAGGAGGCTGTGGTGAGAGGATTATTTGAGCCCAGAAAATTGAGGCTGCAGTGAGATGTGATCGCACCACTGCATTCCAGCCTGAACAACAGAGTGAGACCCTGTCTCCAACAATAACAATAATAATGATAATAATAATAACAATAACAGTAGAGTTTTATAGTTTTTCCATAAATTTCTTGTCCATTTTGTTATGTTTCTTCCTAGATATTTTACTGTTTTAAAATGTCTTGATGCTTCTGCAAATATGATACTTATTATTATATTATTACCTTTTAAATGTTTAATTATTGCTGCTGTCTAGAAAAACTATTTTATATATTGATATTGTATCCAGCCACCTTGCTTACTTGCAGTGCTCTCCACAGTTGCCCCTTTCATTTGCAGTTTCCTAATTTTTTAAATATCTTTCTGGGATGTTTCATATATTTATCTAACCTTTTCTGTTTTCACGTATGGTTATACATTTATTTATTTGTTTATTTTCTGTAATTATATAATTACTGTGTGAGAGCAAAAGTGAGGTTTAAGTTGTCAAAAGAAGTCCAAATACTTTCTTTATGCCTCTCTTAAAACACTGATTTATCTGTTATAGCAGTCTCTAAGACCCTGTATTTCAGTATTATTGTGTTGTATTATCTGCGTTATCTAGCACAGTACCTTGCAAAAATCGTCTTTAAACAAATGTATCAATGAGTTTCTTAATCAATTCAGGGTACGTTGAGGCAATTCACCTGAATAAGTGTCCAGGGAAGTAGTTTTATTCAAGAATGGAAGCATAAATAAAATTCATTAGGCAATGTAGGGCTAGATTATCGGGTCCCCTTCATACTGAAAAAAACACAAAATTGATTTTAAGAGAAATTCATTGTGAACAATTTAAAAATGTTACTGTGTTTAATTTAGCTTATGATTTCTAAAAGCCAGTGATTTAACAATAGTGCAATAAAGTTATATGTGTTTAGAACATTAAGCTACTGGGCTGTGGAACTCGGCTAGTCTACTGTATGCAGATTTCATTACTTTATACTCCATTATTTTATTCAGAATAAATGCATTTTTTTTTTGTTTTCTATTCTTCAATCTAAGTAGGTAAGTTATTTTAACTATTTTTCATAATGAAATGGTTTCACAACCTCTTATGGTCCTCCAAAATACGTTGAATAAGGTCAGTATTCTCAACAATTAGAAGGCTCCATGCCTAAAGTGATAGCATTACTATTTGGAGAAAGTATAGTAAATTGGACTGCTTATCATAAAATCAATAAGAGAGATAGAATGCTTATCATCCCCATGAACTTTTAGCCCAAAAGGAAAATAAAATTTCTGACGTTCTGAAACCCCGGAACAAACTAGTTTGCATCCAGATAAATCAAATAGAGAAAAATTTTCTAGAGTATAAACTTATAAATCTGTCTCTTCAAGAAGAAAAGCAGCTTTTCTTTCAAAATAATGTGGCTTTAGAAAGTAAGATACACCTTGAAAAATTAGTTAAATAAGAAGACATTTTTTGCATTTGTCAAATGGATTTGGTTTTCCACTCAGGATGGAATATGTGTGTGTGTGTGTATGTAAAATATATATAAACATACATAATTATATATATTTACACTCCCATATACACTTTTGTTTGTATATGTGCATGTACATAAGTTGAAGATTAAGCCTAAAACTCAGTAATCTCTTAAGGGACATACTTATTGTATATAAATGTGTGTATTTGTGTGTTAATATGAAATATGTCTGCTAGGAGTTTAAAATTTCTCTGGCTTTGCTAGCATAACCTGTGCTTTCAAGAGATGTAAGGCATAATGAAAAGCAAAAACAACTACCATTAAGTAATTTTTATAAAATACATTTTACGTTCCAGGGCAGGAATATGTCACTTCTTTTTAGGGACATCAAGGAAGTCATCCATAAGAAGGTGTTACTTAGTCTCTGCTTTCAAGTAGAATGACTGAAAAGATAAGATAAAGAAGAGAACACGGCCGGGCGCGGTGACTCACACTTGTAATCCCAGCACTTTGGGAGGCTGAGGTGGGCGGATCACAAGGTCGGGAGATCGAGACCATCCTGGCCAACATGGTGAAACCCCGTCTCTATTAAAAATACAAAAATTAGCTGAGCGTGGTGCCGCGCGACTGTAGTCCCAGCTACTCGGGAGGGTGAGGCAAGAGAATTGCTTTAACCCGGGAGGCAGAGGTTGCACTGAGCCGAGATAGCACCACTGCACTCCGGCTTGGACAATAGAGCAAGACTCCCTCTAGGGGTGGGGCTCTCTCTCCCATGCTGCAGGTTGTACATTCATTCTGTTGATTATTTCTTTGACTCTGCAGAAACTTCTTTGTTAAAATCTCATTTGCCTATTTTTGTTTTTGTTCCTTGTGCTTTTGAACTCTTAGTCACCAATTTGTTGCCTAGGCCAATGTCCAGAAGAGTTTTCCCAAGGTTTTCTCCTAGTGTTTTTATAGTTTCACATCTTATATTTAAATCTTTCATTTATCTTGAGTTAATTTTTGCATTTGGTGAGAGTCAGGGGTCTAGTTTCATTCTTCTGCAAATCTCAATCCAATTTTCTCAGCACCATTTGCTGAAAAAAAGATACATAGAAAATGCCAAGAAAACAGAGAATAAATCAAACACTTTGTCCTTTTTTTGTACTACAGTGGTACTTAGGTCTTCAATAAAGACATCACAAAGCTTATTAAAACTTTTCATAAAAATATATCAAACTCTCCCAATGTGCTGACCTATTATGTTGGTGCAAAAGTAATTGAAGGTTTCGCCATTACTTTTAATGGCAAAGACGACAATTACTTTTTCTCCAACTCAATATAGTCTCAATTATATTTTCGGCACTAGTGTCATTCTTTCAGACTGCTAGCTGATGGGGGGCATCCTGCCATACCTATGGGATAAAGCACATTCAGAACTCATTCTGCGGCAGGAAGCATATACCTTGCTCCTGAATCCAAGTGTAGCATCCACAATGTATACTTGGGAGTCAGCAAGATCTAAATTCAAGTTCAGCCTCTATCACCTATCACTCTATCCCACTCTATCACTGGGAAAACATCTCTCATTCTCAGATTCTTCACCTATAAAATAAGAATGAGAATATTTATTATAGAGAAATTTTTGAAAATTAAGTATAATAAAATTATCAAGTGACTGGTATTTTGTAGGTGCTTAGTACCTTGTTAGCTCTCCTCACTTTGCTATTGCATAAGCAAGTTATACCTTGGTTCTGATGTCATTTCAAACCCTGTTCATGCATGCTTCTCCCTGTTGCCAACTAGTGAGCCAGGACCCTGTCTCTACAAAAAAAGAAGAAAAAAAATTAGCCCGGTGTGGTGATACTAGTCTGTAGTCCCAGGCAGTATCAGGAGGCTGAGGTGAAAGGATCACTCCAGCCCAGGAGTTCAGGGCTACAGTGAGCTATCATAGCACCACGGCACTCCAACCTGGGTCACAGAATGAGAGCCTGTTGTGGGTGGGTGTCCTAAAAACGTGTATTAGATCCTGTTGGTTATGATGCTATTGAGTTCCACGTTCTTGCTGATTTTTGTTCCTGTTCTGTCATCTGTTAAGAGAGGGATGTTGAAGTCTCCAAGTATAATTTTGGATTTTTTAGTTCTTCTTTCAGTTCTATCAGTTTTGCTTCATGCATTTGCAACTACGTTATTTGGTACGTTTAAATTTAGGATTTCTATTTCTTCTAAGTGGATTGACCCATTTATCATTATATGAAATAGAAATCCTAAATTTGAATGTACCAAATAACATAGTTGCACCCACAACAGCAGAATATACATTATTTTCTGGTATCCTAAGAAAATATACCAAGATAGAACATACCCTGGGATATAAAACAAGCTTTAATGCATTTAAAAATTTGAAATCATGCAGACTGTGTTCTCTGGTCACAATGGAATCAAACTAGAAATCAATAACAGAAAGATAGAAAGATATCAAAACACATGGAAACTAAACAACACACTTCTAAGTAATCCCGGGGTCAGGGAGGAAGTTTCAAAGAAGAGCAAAAATACAGAATTTGTTGGACATGGCTAAGGGGTACTGAGAGGGAAATATATAGCAATTAATGTATATGTTAGAAAAGAGGAAGAGTCTCCAATAAATAATCTAAGCTCCTGCCTCGAAAACCTAGAAAAAGAAGAGAAAAAATAAATGCAAGGCAAAAAGAAGAAAGAATATATTAAAGACAAGTGAATATATTAAATAAATTGACAGAACCTAATTCATAAAATCAATACAAAATTTGTTTTTTTTTTAAATAGAAAATACATTAGCAAACCTCTCACAGGGAGAAAAGACACACATTACTAATATTACAAAATAAAATGAAATGGGATTTTCTGTATTTTGATATAAATAATTCTTTGTTGAAATCTTTACATTTTTATATTATGTTAGGAAAGTCTAAATCTTGTTTATAACTTCTATTTTAGCTGACTCTTCGTGATACTACCCAGGAAGGGAAACTGAAATACCACCTTGTGACTGGCAGGTGGAGGTAGAAGTTCAGGTTCACCACTCACCATCCATTTATACAAGCTTCTCATTACTGCTAGGCAGAGATGAAAGAGCCAAGTCTGCTTGCGATGTCTGTGAACAATGGGAATGGCATGTCTTTATAACCCCTTGAATGTGGTGAAAGTCCTGCACCTCCACTAGGTCTTCTTTGACATCACCCTAGTGGAGAAGGTGAGGGTATCTTGTTACTGCTAGGTGGGAGTACAGGCCCTCACACATCTTCTCCACTGATACTATGTGAGTAGGTGCAGACACATTACCACCTCATAGTACAACTGTTTGAGTCCTTTGCTTGACTTTCTCTGCCAGGTGGTGCTGGGATGTCTCATTATAGTCTCACAGGTGGAGGTATAGGTTTCCACTTGGCTTTTGCTAGTACGGGTGAAAGTGGTGCCACACCTACACCAGATCATGTTGACAGAGTAGAGAAGTTCTGTCTAAAGGTTTACTATCCCTTTTCCTGGCCCTTAGGCTCAAGATAGAAGAATTTTAATAGGGTGTTTCCAGGTTGCCACCTTTCTCAGCCCTAAATCTGGGATAATGTGAAGCAACATAAACACCCAGGGAACTCACCATTGTGTTGTTTCTTGGGTCCCAAAGTCCCTAGCCTCGCTGCCTCCTTCTCTCCACCTTTTAGAATCTTCTTATGTTTTGTTAGTTTGGTTGTACATAGCAGACGGAATAGAACAAAAGCATGTCTACTCTACCTTCCTAGAAGAGGACGTTGTCAGAACCTTTAACATTATGAATGCTTGATGATTCCATTTGGATGCTTGTCCCCTTCAAATCTCATGTTGGTTTCAGGGGCCAGGCCCAGGGAGCCACTGCCCTGCTCATCCTCAGGACACTGCTCCCTACATCCTGGTTATTCCAGCTTCAACCTCCACTCAAAAGGGCTCAGGGTGCAGCTCAGGCCAAACCTCTGGAGGGCACAAGCCATAAGCCTTGGTGACTTTCGTATGATATTAAGTCTGAAGATGTGCAGAATGCAAGAATGAAGGAGACTTGGAAGCTCTCACCTAGATTTCAGAGGATGTATGGAAAAGCCTGGTGCCCAGGCAGAAGTCTGCTGCAGGGGCAGAGCCCTCACAGAGATACTCTACTAGGGCAATGCCGAGGGGAAATATGGAGTTTTAACCCACACAGAGTTCTCACCAGGACAGTTCTTAGTGAAGTTATGGGAAGGGAGCCATTACCCTCCAGACCTTAGAATGGTAGAGCCACCAGCAGCTTGATTCCTGAGGCTGGAAAAGCCACAGGAACTCAACTCCAATCTGTGAGAGCAGCTACATGGGTTGCACATTGCGAAACCATAGAGGCAGAGCTGCCCAAGGCTGTAGGAGCCCACTTCTTGCTCCAGTGTGCCCAGGATATGGGCTGTGGATTCCAGGGTATTTTGGAACTTTAAGGTTTGATATGTGTCCTACTGGGTTTTGGACTTGCATGGCACCTGTAGACCCTTTCTTTTGGCTGATTTCTCTGTTTTGGAATGGGAATGTCTACCCAATGCTTGTATCATCATTGTAGCTTAGAAGTAAATAACTTATTTTTGATTTTACAGGCAATAGATGGAAAGAATTTGACTTGAGTCTCAGAGGAGACTTTGGATTTTGTACTTGGTACTTTTGAGCTAATGCTAGAACCAGTTAAGACTTTGGAGGATTGTGCTTTTGCAATGTGAGAAGGACATGAGGTTTGGATCCTGGGGGTGGAATAACATGGTTTGGCTGTTTGTTTCCTCCAAATCTCATGTTTAAATATAATCCCCAGTGTTGAAGATGAGGCCTAGTGGGAGGTGTTTGGGTCACAGGGCAGGTCCCTCATGAATGGCTTAGCTATAATAATGAATGGGTTCTTACTCTGAGTTCATGCGAGTTCTGCTTGTTTAAAAGATCATGGCACCTCCCCACCTTCTCTCTTGCTCCCATTCTTGCCGTGTGATGTGCCTGCTCCCTTTTGACCTTCTACCACTATCATAAGCTTCCTGAAGCCCTCACCAGAAGCAGATGCTGGCATCACAATTCTTGCACAGCCTGAATGATCATGAGCCAATTAGAACTCTTTACTTTATAAAGTACCCAGCCTCAGATTTTTTTTTTATAGTGACTCAAACAGCCTTACACACCTGGGTCTTGTCCTTAGAGATCTTGATTTAATTGCTTTGGGACTTGATGTGAGGATTCATACTTTAAACTATCCCCAGAAGTTTCTGATGTGCATCGATGGTGGAGAAACACTCAGACCCGATGTCTTATCCTCTAAAGTGAAAACGTGCATTCAACTACTGCTAGTGGTTTCCATACAGGACCAAGTGCTCCAATCTTTCCCTTCAAGTCAAAATTTGATTCATTAAAATGCAAATTATCTCAACATTTATTGTTGGCAGTGATTTTTTAAAAAATCATTGCTTAAGACAGTTTGTCAGTCCATCAAAAGCAATCTGAGGATCAGATGTGGCTGGTGGTTACTAGCAACTTCAGGGCTAGCTAACTGCATGCATTCTCACAAGCTAACAACCTATTCCTTCCTTTATGTTCTCACATCCACTGCCCAACTTTAGAAACTCAGGCCTGGACAACTCCATGCCTTAGTATTGAGCAGCTACTCCCATTTTCTTTATCTTTCTATCAGTCTCATACACTGGCTCAGATAGTTATTTATAAAATATATCTTTTTATATAAAACAAACAAAAATTTTAATGGCTGCCATTTTCTCATTGTATCACATTCAATGAACTAATCATTGATATTCAAAATCATCACCTTTCAACACAAATCAACTCCCCCATTCTAACCCACTCTCATAAACAACAGTCTAATCCTGGTAAAATTGTCCTATCTGATATATCTTACATTTTCCATGGTATGTTCTGTTTAGAACACTCTAAGGTGTTCTCTTCCTCTTCTTTTTTTTTTTTTTTTTTTTTTTCTGAGACTCCTGCCTCAGCCTCCAGAGTAGCTGGGATTACAAGCACCCACCACCACACCTGGCTAAGTTTTATATTTTTAGTAGAAATGAGATTTCACTATGTTGGTCAGGCTGGTCTGGAACTCCTGTCCTTGGCCCTCCTCGGGCTCCCAAAGTGCTGGGATTACATGCATGAGCTACTGCGTCTGGCTGGGAGAAAGTATTTTTAAACTACCCATTCAACAAGGGACTGCTATCCAAAATCTACAAATAAACAGCTCAACAAAAAGAAACAAATAATTCCATTAAAAAGTTGGTGGAGGACATGAACATACTTTTTTTTTCAAAAGAAGACA
>NW_016824886.1:90529-96803 GCF_001698545.2 Rhinopithecus bieti | reverse complement strand
GCCTCAGCCTCCAGAGTAGCTGGGATTACAAGCACCCACCACCACACCTGGCTAAGTTTTATATTTTAGTAGAAATGAGATTTCACTATGTTGGTCAGGCTGGTCTGGAACTCCTGTCCTTGGCCCTCCTCGGGCTCCCAAAGTGCTGGGATTACATGCATGAGCTACTGCGTCTGGCTGGGAGAAAGTATTTTAAACTACCCATTCAACAAGGGACTGCTATCCAAAATCTACAAATAAACAGCTCAACAAAAGAAACAAATAATTCCATTAAAAGTTGGTGGAGGACATGAACATACTTTTTTTTTCAAAAGAAGACATACAAATGGCCAACAAGCATACAAAAACGTTCTGAACATCACTGATCATCAGATAAAGGCAAATGAAAACCACAATGAGAGATCATCTTACATCAGCCATAATGGCTATTGGTAAAAAGTCAAAAAATAGCAGATGTGGATGAGGATATGGAGGAAAGAGAACACTTATACGCTGTTAGTGCGAAGGCAAATTCATACAACCTCTATGAAAAACAGTATGGAGATTTCTCAAACAAATAAAAACAGAACTATCATTCCATCCAGCAATTCCACTATTGGGTATCTACCCAAAGGAAAAGATACCTGCAATCATTATGCTTCTAGCAGCACTAGTCACAATGGCAAAGATATGGAATCAACCTAAGTGTCCATCAATGGATGTTTGGATAAAGAAAACGTGGTAACAAACATCCATATATCTGTGTCTATACATCTATAGATTTTATTATTTATCTATTGCCACATTTTGTGGCTGACTAGTATTTCCTCATGTATCTATCTATCTAGATATATATATTCTATATCTATTAATATATAGCTACATAGATAGATATATATATTTTATATATATATGTATATATATGTGCACAGTTGAATACTATTGGAATACTATTCAGCCACAAAAAAGAATAAAATCATGTCTTTTGTCGAAACATGAGTGGAACTGGAGACCATTATCTTAAGTGAAACAACTTAGAAACAGAAAATCAAATACTATATTCTCACTTTTAAGTGGGAGATAAATAATGTGCACACATGGACACAGAGTGTGGAATAATAGACCCTGGAGCCTTGAAAAAGTGAGAGAGTGGGGCGGGGAGTAACAGATGAGAAATTACTTAATGGGTACAATGTATATTGTTTAGGTGATGGTTACTCTGTATGTACTCTTAATATAGTATTTACCTCACTGTGTAGTAATTACCTGTTTAAAGGTTTGTCTCTTTATGTTCAGTTATGAATTCTACTAGGACAGGAATTTTTCCTTATTCCTTTCCTATTCCTAGTATGTAACTCAATTCCTTTACACATATAAGATCAATTACTGATTGTCGAACAGGTAAACAAAACCATTATAATATTGCCATACACATCTAATAAAATAAAGTTTATGGAAATGGCTTGTGAACCTCAGAAGAGCTTTTAAACCAGGGGTTAGCAAACTACAGCCCAATCAGACCTACTGTCTGATTTTGTAAATAGTTTTATTGGAACACATCTAGCTCACTCATTTGTTTACATATTGGCTATAGCTACTTTCACATTGTAAGACTGAATTGACTGGCAGCAAAAGAGATTATGTGGGTTACTATTTTGAAATTAATTATTATGTGGGGCTTTACATAAAAAGTTTGACAATACTTGTAGTAGATGCTAGTTGCTTAGGGGCAATGCACTTAGTGATTTTCTTGTTGGGTATGGACAAAGGGAAAAGCTGGGATTAAGGATCTCAGTTTCTTCAATAATTTAAGCAATAGGTAATGATAACTAACTTCTTATTTCTGATTGAAGGAGTGCATTTTTATTCATTTAACAAATATTTACTTGGAACCTGTAGTGTTCTAACCACTATTTTGGCATCAACAAGTTTATTCAATAAGTACTTAGAGTGCCTATTGTGTTCAAGCACCGTTCCTGCTTTCACAGAGCTTATATTTGTTTTAGTAAAAGGAAACCAACACTTAAAGGAAGAATTACCAAAATTAAGTGACAGATTGGATACAGAGGCTGAAGGACTGGAAGAGTTAAACCCTTCTTAGACATTTCTATCATATCATATAATGTATTAGTTCATTTTCACACTGCTGATAAAGACATATCCAAGACTGAGTAATTTGTAAAGAAAAAGAGGTTTAATGGACTCACAGTTCTACGTGGCTAGGGAGACCTCACAATCATGGTGGAAGGTGAAAGGTGCATCTTAAATGGCAGCAGGCAAGAGAGAATGAGAGCTAAGCAAAAGGGGTTTCCCCTTATAAAAACATCAGCTCTCCTGAGACTTATTCATTATCAGGAGAACAGTACCGGGAAAACCGCCCCCCATGATTCAATTATCTCCCATGGGGTCCCTCCCACAACACGTGGGAATTAAGGGAGTTACAGTTCAAGATGAGATCTGGGTGGGGACACAGGGAAACTATATCATATAACATGTTAAACTGTATTGAATTGCATTTATCTACATCTTTATCTCCCTGTATTTGATAGTCATCTCCCTGGGGAGAGTTCACTTGCATATTTTTCTTTATTCCTCCAACTCTGGGACAATACCTGGCAAAATAGTTTGTTAAAATAAGATGAATGGTTGGGAAACTAGAAAGAAAATTCATCTTTGCAGGGAAGATTATGAGGTTGATTTGAGATGTGTTGTTTGAGGAAGTAATGTAATACATTCAAGTGTGAATGCCCTCTGGACAAGTGCATATAGAGAAGAGAAAGTAAAGACTCTAATCAAGAAGCAGAGCTTGTGTGTGATGATTCTCAGATCCATACTCAGTCTTGACCACTTGCTTAACCCAATGAACAGCAGTCAGCACAGATGCTTACTTCTAAATGGATGGGAAGGCACGCTGAATTCTCATTAGCGTAAAAGGTATTACCATTAAAGCTGCATTATTTAGAGAACATGGGGAGTTATGAGGTATGGCCACAACTTCCTGAATCCTGCTTTTCTCTTTACAGCCCAGGCCATCTGCCTTAATGGTTCTGCTAGTGTTTTCAGGGGCTTTCCATTGCCTCTGATAATGAAGGGAAACACCGCTGTCAGTGAGAGCCACTCCAGAGGAAAAAATATTCTTCTAAAAAGTGTATGAACCTCAGAACTAAAATCGACATTATCACAACACACAATTTGTTAAAAATAGGGCTCTCCTTTTCAGTCCAGTCAAGTTTTGCTGAATATCAATAAGGTAATAGCTATACCAGATCTCTGCCAATTAACATACATTTCTCCTGCTGAAATTCACACCATTTTCCTTAATTAATCCTGACCTTTCATCCTGCATTTTATAAGCTTCTTAAGAAGTTAGAAATAAATAATTCAGTCCACATATTTTCTGAAAAGAGACAAGCTGTTTTATTCTATCCTCAGAGAATAAATTAGATAGCTATTCAGATTAAGCTCATGGAAAATTGGATAAACAAATGCAAAAATCATACATCTTCTGCATGAAGCACATGGATGGAAGCTTTCCACTGCCGAAGGAGGCCAAGATGATTTCTAGAGATTTTGGAAAAAGACAGCCTAATGGGAGGTGTTTTCCTGTTTTGTATGTTGAGGAGGTCATCAAGCTTTTTGGATTTGTAAACTTTAAAGTTCACTGTCAGTGTTTGAAATTGAAGTCATGTGTTTGTGTTCTTTCGTATTTTCCTGATGTTGTCCTCCATAAATGGATTATAAAAGGCACATGTCAATAGATCTTTTGCATTTTTTTACTGTATTACTGAAATGCTTATCTTCTTCCTCAGTACAATGACATGGTACCTTAACAATCCCATTCAACTTTTTAGAGTCATGTTTAAAATGCAAAACTCTCTTCATATCACTCGCATGCTTTCCTATATTCAGAGATTCCTATTGCCACTGAGTGATTTCATCACGTTTCACTTTTTAAATCTTATCTCATATTATGTCATTCTACATACTCTGTCTTTGAGTAAATATGTTAATTCTTGCTATTGATGCCAAATGTTACCTTATCTAAGGCTATTACCTCTGCCAGAGATATCTTGTGCCTTGTAACAACCTCCCTGTATTCCGCTACCTCTGCCGATATCCCTCTGTCCAGGGACATACTATCTATTCTTCAAGGTCTAGGTCTTTAAGAAATCCATCTATAATCCCTTCAGTCAGAAGTGTTCTCTTCTATCTGTCTAAGTATACTTCTGATATTTAAGTTATACTCTTCTCTTTGTAAAATTTTAAGCTTGTAAAATCTATATAGCATTTACCTTATAACTTGAAAGCTCTTTCAAGGACTTAAGTATGTTTCCCCAGTAGTGAGCAGACTGCTTGTCACATTACATGAGTTTAGTAAAAGTCTACAATTATCAAAAGGAATCTCTACCTATATTCTCTATATTAGGTAAAAGGTTGCTAGGAAAGAAATAAGAATTTTATAGATTTAGAAGTTAGTTCCCTAACATTTTATGTAAATCTTACTCAAGAAAATCCTTCTAAATAATAATACTACTTTTGGTGCATTGAAGAAATAGAGTTATAGTTGGGTTCGCTTATTAATTTTAGTAAAAAAGTTACATATCATTAGTAAAGATGGTTAAAAATAATTAACTCCATTTTGGTAGCTAGAATTATTAAATGACTTTCCCAAGACTGCATGTGTTTAGGAGTTGAATAAGCATTAAAATCCTAACCTTTCAGTTTCTCATTTGATTTCTAAGAACCATTAGCCAACCATCTTGTAAAATATGTTTATATTTTGTCTGCTAAATCTGAGGAATACTTGATATATATATATGGAAAACTAATACGTTTGCACAGGTACTAAAATTTATGCTCTGACATCAAACTCTTTATTCACTCTATTTCCTCTGTAAATTCATAACCTGAAGATTCCAGCATCATTTTAAATGGTTACAAAATTAATCAATCAAATTCATGTCTTTCATGTTTTCTGGCTATTGTATTTGATTAGTCCAACAATTAGATTCCTTTTTTTCTTCCTTGGCTATTACTACATTTTGTGATTTTGTTTGGTTCAACAATGTTTGTTTTCCTAACAATATGATTTGAGAGTATATCTGTGTTTTCTTAAATGGCAATTAGTAAAATTAAGAAGTTAGATTTTTTTCATTTTTTCATGTTTTTGTACTTATATCACTTGTGCTTGAAATAATTCTATTAAGATTTTAAAACCTGAGTCCTCTGCAAATTTGTCATAATCTATTATGATGTCATATTTTAGAAAGATTGCTTAAAATCATTTGATAAAAAATGACTTAAAATAGATATTTATTTAATTTTTACCTTAAAATATAATGCATGAGAGACTGTGATCTGATAATTGTTTTAAAAATCTGAGCTTTATTTGATTTCTAATCGTGTGCTCACATGAAACTGACTGTTTCATTATCACCAACTAATCTCTTCAAAAACCTTAAAATCAAAGATTATTTTCTCCAAAATCCACCTCTACCATTAAATTATCACAGCCTCAGCTAAAGAGTATATTTGGCAGTCTTGAGATTAAAGAAAGTGGCACATGCCAGAGCTATAAATGAAAATGCTTGAAGAGGAGAAAGACATTGATTTAATTCATCTTGACCTTTTATTACAACTAACATGTATGATTGCCACTGTCATGCAGATTGTTTTAGTTTGCTGCCTTGTCAGCCTAAGGTGATTAACAGAGCACTTTATGGATAACAAATTATTATTTTGCCCTTTGCTTGGGGCTGGTCAGCCTTGGCTGATCTTTCTTTTTCTTTTCTTTTCTTTTTTTTAATACACAGGTTAAGAGCTGTCATTTAATCTTTTATTTATAAAACGTTTGATAATTGTAACATTTGCTCTTTACATCCTGTCCCATAAATCCCATAAGATTTTAAAATTCATTGTAATGTTTTCTTCTCTGCCTGTGTCTTTTTAAATTATTATTTCTTCTAAAAAAATGGGATACATTCACAAAACATGCAGGTTTGTCACATTGTTATACATTTGCCATGATGGTTTGCTGCACCTATTGACCTGTCCTCTAAGTTCCCTCCCCTCATCCCCCAGCCCACAACAAGCCATGTTTTGTATTGTTCCCTTCTCTGTGTCTATGTGTTCTCAATGTTCAGCTCCCATTTATGAGTGAGAACATGCAGTGTTTGGTTTTCTGTTCTTGTATTAGCTTGCTGAAAATGACGGCTTCTGGCTTCATCCATGTTCCTGCAAAGGACATGATCTCATTTCTTTTTATGGCTGCATAGTATTCCATGGTATATGTGTA
>NW_016824886.1:51589-88184 GCF_001698545.2 Rhinopithecus bieti | reverse complement strand
AGCTCTTATTATTTTGAGGTACGTTCCATCAATACCGAATTTCTTGAGCGTTTTTAGCATGAAGGGCTGTTGAATTTTGTCAAAAGCCTTTTCTGCATCTATTGAGACAATCATGTGGTTCTTGTCTTTGGTTCTGTTTATATGCTGGATTACGTTTATTGATTTGCGAATGTTGAACCAGCCTTGCATCCCAGGGATGAAGCCCACTTGATCATGGTGGATAAGCTTTTTGATGTGCTGCTGAATCCGGTTTGCCAGTATTTTATTGAGAATTTTTGCACTTGATAAACATCTTAACAGGAAACAGGGTTCAAGAGTAGACAACTGGTCTGACTAGAATTTACCAGGCTCGAATTTCCCAATCCTAGTAAGCCTGAGGGTACTGCAGGAGACCAGGGTGTATTTCAGTCCTTATCTCAACCTCATAAGACAGACATTCCCAGAGGGGCCATCTATAGACCTACCCCCAGGAATGCATTCCTTCCCCAGGGTTACTCCTTGCTAGGAAAAGAATTCAGCGATACCTCTCCTACTCACACATCTGTCTGTAGGCCCTCTGCAAGAAGAAAAATATGGTTCTATTCTGCCTGACCCCACAGGCAGTCAGACCTTATGGTTATCTTCCCCTTTTCCCCTGAAGATTGCTGTTATTCTATTCTTTTTCAGGATGCACTGATTTTGTATTGTTCAAACACACATATTTTACAATCCATTTGTACAACAGTGGTCCTGAGATGATGTACATTCTCAGTTTATGAAGATAATAGGATTAAGAGATTAAAATAAAGACAGGCATAAGAAATTATAAAAGTATTGATTGGGGAAGTGATAAATGTCCATGAAATCTTCACAATTTATGTTCTGAGATTGCAATAAAGACACTCATAAGAAATTATAAAAGCATTAATTTGGGGAACTGATAAATGTCCATGAAATCTTCACAATTTATGTTCTGCCACCTTGGCTCCAGCCAGTCTGTCTGTTTGGGGTCCCTGACTTCCCACAACACCCAGTAATGGGATTGCTGGGTCAAATGGTATTTCTGGCTCTAGATCCTTGAGGAATCACCATATTGTCTTTGACAATGGTTGAACTAATTTACATTCCCACCGACACTGTAAAAGATTTCCTATTTCTCCACAGCCTTGCCAACATCTAGTGTTTCCTGACTTTTTAATAATCACCATTCTGACTGGCATGAGATGATCAATGTTGAGCATTTTTTCTATGTTTGTTGACTCTGTAAATGTCTTCTTTTGAGAAGTGTCTGTTCATATCCTTTGTCCATTTTTAATGGGGTTGTTTGTTTTTTTCTTGTCAATATGTTTATGTTCCTTGTAAATTCTGGATGTTAGACCTTTGTTAGATGGGTAGATTGCAAAATTTTTCTCCCATTCTCTAAGTTTCCCGTTTACTCTGACAGTTTCTTTTGCTGTGCAGAAGCTCTTTGGTTTGATTAGATCCCATTTGCCAAATTTGGCTTTTGTTGCAATTGCTTTTGACATTTTTTTTTTTCATGAAGTCTTTGCCCATGCCTATGTCCTGAATAGTATTGCCTAGGTTTTCTTCTAGGATTTTTATGGTTTTGGGATTTACATTTAAGTCTTTAATCCATCTTGCATGAATTTTTGTATAAGATGTAAGGAAGCTGTCCAGTTTCAATTTTCTCCATATAGCTAGCCAGTTTTCCCAGCACCATTTACTAAATAGGATATCCTTTCCCCATTGCTTGTTTTTGTCAGCATTGTTGAAGATCCAATGGCTGTAGATGTGTGATGTTATTTCTGAGGTCTCTCTTCTGCTCCATTGGTCTATATGTCTTTTTTTTGTACCAGTGCCACGTTATTTTGGTTACTGTAGCCTTGTAGTATAGTTTGAAGTCAGGCAGCATGATGCCTCCAGCTTTGTTCTTTTTGCTTAAGATTTTCTTTGCTATACAGGGCCTTTGATTCCACAAAAAATTTAAAATAGTTTTTTCTAATTCTGTGAAGAATGTCAATGGTAGTTTGATGGGAATAGTATTGAGTCTATCAATTACTTTGGGCAGTTTGACCATTTTCACAATGTTGATTCTTCCTAGCTATAAGGATGGAATGTTTTTCCCATTTGTTTGTGTCCTCTCTTATTTCCTTGAGCAGTGGTTTGTAGTTCTTTTTGAAGATGTTCCTCACATCCTTTGTTAGCTGTATTCCTAGGTATTATATTATCTTTGTAGCAATTGTGAATGGGAATTCATTCATGATTTGACTCTCTCCTTACCTGTTGTTGGTGTAAAGGAATGCCTGTAATTTTTGCACATTGATTTTGTATCCTGAGACTTTGCTGAAGTTGCTTATCAGTTAAAGAAGTTTTTGGGTTGAAATGATGGGGTTTTCTAAATATAAAGTCATGTTGTCTGCAAACAGAGACAATTTCACTTCCTCTCTTCCTATTTGAATACCCTTTATTTGTTTCTCTTGCCTGATTGCCCTGGCCAGAATGTCCAATACTATGTTGAATAGGAGTGGTGAGAGAGGACATCCTTGTCTTGTAATGGTTTTCAAAGAGAAGGCTTCCAACTTTTGCCCATTGAATATGTTATTGGCTGTGGGTTTGTCATAAACAGCTCTAATTATTTTGAGATATGTTCCATCAATACCTAGTTTATTGAGAGTTTTTAAATGAAGGGATGTTGAATTTTATCAAAGGCATTTTCTGCCTCTATTGAGATAGTGACGTGGTTTTTGTCTTTGGATCTGTTTATGTGATGGATTACGTTTATTGATTTGCATATGTTGAACAAGCCCTTGCACCCCAGGGATGAAGCTGACTTGATTATGGTGCATATGTTTTTTGATGTTCTGCTGGATCTGGTTTACCAGTGTTTTATTGAGGATTTGTGCATTGATGTTCATCAGGGATATTCGTCTGACGTTTTCTGTTTGTTTTTGTTTCGTCTCTTCCCAGTTTTGGTATGAGGATAATGCTGGGCTCATAAAATAAGTTACAGAGGAGTCCCTCCTTTTCATTTGTTTGGAATAGTAAAATGGTACCAGCTCCTATTTGTACTTCTGGTAGAATTCAGCTGTGAATTCGTCTGGTTTGGGCAGTTTTTGGTTGCAGGCTATTAATTACTGCCTCAATTTCAGAACTTGTTATCAGTCTATTCAGGGATTCGACTTCTTCCTGATTTATAGTTTTGGTAGGGTATATGTGTCCAGGAATGTATCCATTTCTTCTAGATTTTCTAATTTATTTGCATAGAGGCGTTTATAATATTCTCTGATGGTATTTTGTATTTCTGTGGGTCAGTGGTGATATCCGCTTTATCATTTTTTATTGTGTCTATTTGATTCTTCTCTCTCTTCTTCTTTATTAGTCTACCTAGTGGTCTACCAATTTTATTATTTTTTTTCAAAAAACAGCTCCTGGATTCATTGATGTTTTTTGCGGGGAGGGTTTTTCATGTCTCTATCTCATTCAATTCTTCTCTGATCTTAGTTATTTCTTGTCTTCTACTAGCTGTTGGATTAGTTTGCTCTTGCCGCTCTAGCTCATTTAATTGTGATATTAAGGTGTTGATTTGAGATCTTTCTAGCTTTCTGATGTGGCCACTTATTACTGTAAATTTCTCTCTTAATATTGCTTTAGCTCTGTCCCAGACATTCTGTACATTGTCTCTTTGTTCTCATTGGTTTCAAAGAACTTCTTGATTTCTGCCTTAGTTTCTTTATTTACCCAGGAGTCATTTGGGAGCAGGTTGTTTGATTTCCATGAAATCATATGGTTTTGAGTGAATTTCTTAATCTTGAGTTCTAATTTGATTGCACTGTGGTCTGAGAGACTGTTATGATTTCAGTCTTTTTTTTTTTTTTTTTTTTTTTTTTTTTTTTTTTAGAAGGGTTTTTTTTTTTTTTTTTTTTTTTTTGCATTTGCTGAGAAGTGTTGTACTTCCTTTTACGTGGTCGATTTTGGAATAAGTGCCATGTGGCACTGAGAAGAGTGTATATTATGTTGATTTGGGGTCGAGAGTTCTGTAGGCATCTACTAGTTTCACTTGATCTGGAGCTGAGTTCAAGTCCTGAATATCCTTATTAATTTTCTGTCTGGTTGATATGTCTAATACTGACAGTGGGGTGTTCAAGTCTCCCAATACTATTGTGTGGTAGTCTAAGTCTCTGTGTAGGTCTCTAAGAACTTGTTTTATGAGTTGGGTGCTCCTGTGTTGGGAACAAGCCCCCCAGAATCTGGCCATAAACTGGCCCCAAAGTTGGCCATAAACTAAATCTCTGCAGCACTGTGATATGTTCATGATGGCCATAACATCCACACTGGAAGGTTGCGGGTTTATTGGAATTAGGGCAAGGAAAACCTGGCCTGCCCAGGGCAGAAAACTGCTTTAAGGCATTCTTAAGCCACAAACAATAGCATGAGCGATCTGTGCCTTAAGGACATGCTCCCGCTGCAGTTAACTAGCCCTGCCTTTTCCTTTCATTTGGCCCATTCCTTCGTTTCCCATAAGGGATACTTTTAGTTAATTTAATATCTATAGAAACAATGCCAATGACTGGCTTGCTGTTATTAAATACGTGGGTAAATCTCTGTTTGAGGCTCTCAGTTCTGAAGGCTGTGAGACCCCTGACTTCCCACTTCACACCTTTGTATTTCTGTGTGTGTGTCTTTAATTCCTCTAGTGCCACTGGGTTAGGGTCTCCCTGACCNTTTTTTTTTTTTTTTTTTTTTTTTTTGCTTTCCATTTGGTTGATAAATTTTCCTCCATCCCTTTATTTTGAGCCTGTGTGTGTCTGCACATAAGATGGGTCTCCTGAATACAGAACACTGCTGGGTCTTGACTATCCAATTTGCCAGTCTCTGTCTTTTAATTGGGGCATTTGGCCCATTTACATTAAAGGTTAGTGTTGTTATGTGTGAATTTGATCCTACCATCATGATGCTCTTTGGTTATTTTGCACACTAGTTGATGCAGTTTCTTCATAGTGTCATTGGTATTTATATTTTGGTGTATTTTTGCAGTGGATGGTACTGGTTTTTCCTTTCCATATTTAGTGCTTCTTTCAGGAGCTCCTGCAGGGCAGGCCTGGTGATATGAAAGTCCTTCAGCATTTGCTTGTTTGTAAAGGATTTTATTTCTCCTTTGCTTATGAAGCTTAGTTTGACTGGATATGAAATTCTGGCTTGAAAATTCTTTTCTTTAAGAATGTTGAGTATTGGCTCCCAATCTCTTCTGGCTTGTAGAATTTCTGCTGAGAGGTCTGTTGTTAGTCTGATGGGCTTCCCTTTTTAGGTGACCTGGTCTTTCTCTCTGGCTGCCCTTAACAGTTTTTCCTTCATTTCGACTTTGGGGGATCTGATGATCATGTCTTGGGGTTGATCTTCTCATGGAATATCTTAATGGTGTTCTCTGTATTTCCTGAATGTGTATATTTGCCTGTCTTCTAGGTTGGGGAAGTTCTCCTGGATAATATCCTGAAGTGTGTTTTCCAGCTTGTTTCTATTCTCCCCTTCTCCTTCTGTTACTCCAATCGACCATAGGTGTGTTCTTTTTATGAAGTACCATATTTCCTGGAGGCTTTGTTCATTCCTTTTCCTTCCTTTTCCTCTATTCTTGTCTGCATGTCTTACTTCAGTAAGGTGGTCTTCAAGCTCTGATATCCTTTCTTCTGCTTGGTCAGTTTGGCTGCTGATACTTGCGTATGTTTCGTGAAGTTCTCGTGCTGTGTTTTTCAGCTCCAGCAAGTCATTTATGTGCCTCTCTAAATTGGTTATTCTAGTTAGCAATTCCTCTGACCTTTTATCAAAGTTCTTAGCTTCCTTGCATTGGGTTAGAACATGCTCCTTTAGCTTATTTTAGATTTTTATTACCCATCTTCTGAAGCCTACTGATCCTTCGTCCAGTTTTGTGCCCCTGATGGAGAGATGTTGCAATCATTTGGAGGAGAAGAGGTACTCTGGCCTTTCAGGTTTTCAGCATTTTTGTTGTTGTTAATTCTTTCTCATCTTTGTGAGTTTGTCAGTTTTGATCTTTGAGGCTGCTGACCCTTGAATGGGCTTTTGTGGGGACTTTTGTTGTTTTGTTGATGATGATGATGATGATGATGATGATGCTGTTCTTGTCACTTTCTGCTTGTTTTTCTTTCAATAATCAGGTCCCTCTTCTGTAGGGCTGCTGCAGTTTGCTGGGGGTTCATTACAGGTCCTATTCATCTGATTCGCTTCCATGCCTCAAGATGTCACTCAAGGAGGCTGGAGACAGCCAAAATGGGTGCCTCCTCCTTTTACTGGAACCTCCAACCTTGAGGGGCACTAACTTAATGCCAGTAAGATCGCTTCTGTATAGGGTGTCTGACAACCCCTGTTGGAGGATCTCACCCAATTGGTTGGCACAGGGCGCAGGGCCTGTTTAATGAGACACTGTCTCTTGGTGGAGAGGGTATGGTTTGCTGGGGGGAAACCCACTTGTTTGGGCTGCCCAGGTTCCTCAGAACTACCATGAGGAGATACTAAGTCTGCTAGTCCACAGACTGAGGCCACCCCTCGTGCTAGGGGCTCAGGCCTAGGGAGAGCCAAATTCTGTCCCAGACCTTCTGGCTGGAGTTACTGGAGTTTCTGCAGGGAAGTCCCACCCACTGAGGAAAGATGGGCCAGAGTTAGACCTGAAGAGGGACTCTGACTACAGACTACCACAGGTGGTGTGTTGGGCTGTGGGGACAAGTCTTGGGACCAAGCTGTCTGGCCTCCTTGGCTCCAGCTGGGGAAAAGCCAGTGTCAGCTGATGTTGATTTACAAACTGTACTTTCTCCTAGGTACCATATTAGTTGTCATTTGAAAGATTTGAAACCTATTTTCTTCAACTGTGTTATTTTACTCATTTGGCTTCTGTCTTCATGATGACATTAGAACACTGGTTCTCAATAGGAAAGTACTGCCCCTTAGTGAAACTCTCTGGGTTATCACAATAATTGGGATGCTCCAGTATTTAATAGGTAGGTAGGGATGAGGGATGCTAGAACCGCTGCAAAGCAAGAGACAGCATGGTAAATAATTTTTCTCAGGCTCTACACCAGAGCTCTACCTCCTGTCAAATGAGAGGTGGCATCAGATTCTCATAGGAGTGTGAATCCTATTGTGAATTGTGCATGAAAGGGATTTAGGTTGTGTGCTTCTTATGATTAATCTGATGATATATGTAACGCACTTAAACAATCTTCCCCCTCCCCGCCCCTGTCGTGGCAAAATTGTCTTCCACAAAACCTGTCCCTGGTGCCAAAAAAGGTTGGAGACCGCTGCTCAACATGACTTCCAAATTTCCCAGTGGTCCTTCCTGTAGATTAAAAGCTTTCAATAAGTATTTGAGCCCAGAACCTAACTCATTTTACACACAAACCCAGACATTTGTGTCCATTTATTATGTATGTTACATTTCTGACGCCTGACATTTGTGTAAATGAAAGAAATAGTGTGCTTTATTCTATTTTTTGAAGTTTATATCAAAAATTACTTTTCAATTTGGAAAATATTTTACTGAGAACCATACATTTTTAAATTTAGATCACCCATGCCAAAATCCTGACTTCTTCATTTGCAGCTGACGTATACAGGTAGTCATTTTATAGGGGCAAGAATATGACTGCTTAAATATTCTAGTATAGTCATGTCCAAGCCTTTAGACAGATAATATGCACATTATTCAGTTATAAGTTAGTTTTCTGTTCTTTCTTCTTAATGTTATGGTTTGGGCTTAATATTGATTTTCTTGGAATTAGTGTGTGTTGATATGCAATAGTATTTTATAAATTCATTCCGTGATAACAATGGTGGTGCTATATAAAATTTTACTAAAGAGGACATTGGGTATCATGAGATTCTAATTCACTGCTGTAGACACAGAAGATTCACTTTGACAGAATTTACAGCAATGTTAAAGAATTTTGAATTCTCCCTTTGCTTTCATTTGTAATTCAGTCTAAGAGTCAAAACCACACACACACACACACACACACACACATGCACACACACACACATACACAAAATACCTCATTTGCTTTGAAAATAAACTATCACTTGTGATTGAATTGAATAAAATCTATAGTGCGGGGAAGCATTAACTTAGTTCAGGGGCCACAAGATAAACCCTGTTCACTACGTGTTTTTTGACCAGCATCATGGTTTTAAAATTGTTTTAATTTAAATAATGTCAGAGGAGGCACATCTAAAGTTCAACTGCACCAACTATGCTAGTGTATACCTGAAGAACAAAATAGTAGCTCATCCACGATAGAAATGTTCCCTGAGAAACAGAAAGAGAGAAAGAAAGACAGAGAGGGAAAACATGTGCGTGTGTGACTTGTACAAAATTGACTTCCAGTTAAAACAATGGGTCAGTTGCCAGTGTTTAAAGATAAGGGGACTATATATGAAACATTCTGATTTCTTGCTGATCTTGGGAAAATCAGAAAACAGATGGTCTGACCACACCAGATCTTCATTGTCTCGCCGCAACAATAATCTGGGACTGAGAGATGGCTGCCTCCTTTAGACAGGCAGCAGCTCTCCAGGGGGTTCACTTTTCTTTATTTTCTCCTGCAGTTGGCCTGATTAATTGGTTTACATTATCTGCCAGAGCTCTATATTTGAAACCTCTGGCTTAATTGGTTATAAAACTACCTACACAAAGAGAAACAAAATATTCAAAGTAATCAAAAATGTGTAGAGTGCTACAAAATATCAGGTCATATTTTATTCTAAGGTTATATGGTAATTATGAAAATAAATAACATTATCGCATAGTATGATGTAATGCAGAAACAACAGCAAGTACAACACAGGATCTGTGACTAAGGTCATACGTAATGTCAAGTTTGCACCTTTACCTGTGTGTGACTGTATATAAATCACATTTCCTTGCTTAACTTCAGTTTTCTTGTCTTTGAAAATGAGATAGTAAAACCTGACTGTTGTGTACAATGTGAGTGTGTTCTGCTCATGTGCCTCTGGGTCACTTTTTTTTCCTGCTGTTTATATGAATCCCTTCCAAACTTTCCCAGTGTCTATGTGCTTTTCCTTCCAATAGCTAGTAAAGGACTGTCCTTGGGCTAGGAAACCTATTTTGCCTGCAAATGGGAAGAGACAGAGTTACCTGAAATATTACATTCCTCTTGGAGCCCTTAGCCAATGTCTGAAGGCAGTAAAATTTGAAATCTCCCATCCTTTATCTCAGCTCAGCAGAATTCTGAAACGTAACTTATACTCTAAAATTTCCTTGCAGATGAGATTAAAGTTACCCTCTACCTTTTTTTTTTTTTTTTTTCTGATATTGTACTGTTGCTTGGCCTTCTCTTTTTTCCTGATGTGCACCCCAGGTTCTCTTCTCAGGATCTAACTCTGGAGAACCCTAACTAAACCACTGACTGACCAACCCTCATTACTGTTAGATGAACTGTGATGTATGAAAATGAAATTATAAGACATTATTATAAAATGCTTTCTTTAAAAATCTTTTAAAATTTTCAAGGCAGTATCACAATCTTTTCCCATGCCAAAAAGCTAGTGAAAGAATTAACTTCATAGAAAATATCATGATAACAATCTCTCCGTATCTTTTACATAATGAGAAAGTCAAGAACTCATTAGAAGTCAGGAAGTTGTGTTTTGATTACAGCAACATCCCTCTGTAACCAGTTCTATGTAGAACTCTATGTTGACTCTACAGCAAGGATGAGAAATGACATTGCATTACGGTTTTCTGTTTACTATGGTTCTCTTCAACTTAAAACTTAGGTTTTCTTTGAGTAAAACAGGCTCTCCACTTGTTTACAAGATTATTTCTAAGTTGCAAAAATCTTCTCTCCGTATTTCCCTACATCACCATGTTTTTCTCCTATATTTTTTCTTTTCTTTTTTTTTTTTTTAGGCAGAGTCTCACTCTGTCGCCGGGGCTGGAGTGCAGTGGCCGGATCTCAGCTCACTGCAAGCTCTGCCTCCCGGGTTTACGCCATTCTCCTGCCTCAGCCTCCCGAGTAGCTGGGACTACAGGCGCCCGCCACTTCACCCGGCTAGTTTTTTTGTATTTTAGTAGAGACGGGGTTTCACCGTGTTAGCCAGGATGGTCTCGATCTCCTGACCTCGTGATCCGCCCGTCTCGGCCTCCCAAAGTGCTGGGATTACAAGCTTGAGCCACCGCGCCCGGCCCCTCCTATATTTTTTCATTCAGTGTCGGCTGCCACAATCATATACACAAAAGTATGACAAGAGTGCATCTGAAGTGGAGGTTTTAGCAGCTAACAGTAAGTGCACCAGGTCTGCCAAATGAATGCATTCCCTAATTTTGGTCATGTATTCTACATACGTAGTTTTGTCTTCTTATGGTAGCCTTGCTATCTCCCCATGGCAATCACTGAGTTTCACTACAATAGTCAACCATCCTTAATGTTAGAATCTACTTTCACTGGCAAAATCTGAGAGCCAAACTTTCAGTTCAATAGGTGTGGTGAATTTAAATGGGCTAAAAAGAGACACATTAAGCCTGAGACTAACATTGGCAGCTGTTTTGTTAATTTGATTGTTATTATGGCCAATTGGCATGTGCTTAATGACTCAAAACCAAACAAAATATAAAGCAATCAGTTGAAAAACCAATCGTTTTGACACAAAATTATTTCTTTAAATCCCTTAAATTAGTTACTTGTTTTAGAAACATAATTTCAGCATAAAACACATTGGTTAGATCAGCTTCCCTTCTCTTACATACCACATAGAACAGAATTAAAAAAGAGTGGTTAAGCTTAACATTTTTTTGATTTACCTCCAGAAAGTGATTGAATTAGAACAAAACTCCTATTTTAATGATTTTAGTTTCAGATTTTAGTTCCAAATTTTGTGTGCATACACATAAAACTACTTCTAGTTATTCATTTTTTTGGAGGAAACAATAATATTTTCACAATTATTTATGGGAAGTATAATGTATGAAATGATTTTGGAGTCATTATTTGACTTCATGGACAACCCAGATATCAAAAGATGAAAATTTATGGCAGAAACTAGATTTAGACTTTTAATCTAAAATTTTCATAAATTATAATATAACTATACTAGAAATTAATAACTTCTGTTTTTTCATATTATTTGTCTTAGCTATGGAAATTTATAAATTATATTAGTATTTTACTAGCTTTAAAGTGGAGACTACATGTAGAAATTATTCTAAGATGCATATGCAAGTAATTATGGTCTCAGAAAAAGGTAAAGATGTAATTTTAAGAAATGCAAATATTTAAGAACATGACTCCTGTCTGGGGTGAGATACAACCTATAAACAGATGAGGAAATTTTAGGATAATAAATGTTTTGGTATACATGATACTGTGAGGATATATAAGAGAGTAACTAATTCAGACTTGGAAATTCGGGGAAGGCTTTTCAGAGGATATGCAAAACTCATTCAAATGAATTTTTTTTTTTTTTTTTTTTTTTTTTTTTTTGAGACAGAGTTTTGCTCTTGTCTCCCTGGTTGGAGTGAGGTTCAAGCGGTTCTCCTGCCTCAGCCTCCCGAATAGCTGGGATTACAGGTCCCTGCCACCATGCCAAGTAATTTTTGTATTTTTAATAGAGCCGGGGTTTCACCATGTTGGCCAGGCTGGTCTTGAACTCCTGACCTCAGGTGATCCACCCACCTCGGCCTCCCAAAGTGTTGGGATTAAGTTGAGTAGGCATGAGCCACTGCATCTGGCCCAAATGAACAATTTAGATGAGAATTTTCCAGAGGGACAGATTATGAAAAAGACCAGATAAGAGGGGCTCTTGTGTGTGTGTGTGTGTGTGTGTGTGTGTGTGTGTGTGTGTTTTAGGAATGGAAAGAAACTATATAGAAGATAAAATTGTGTGAAGGAGGAAAGCAGGTATGGGATGGTTATGGGAGATACATTGAAGAAAGCAGAAGCCAACTAGGCAGTTCTTGTAAAATAAGTTTGTTCTTGTCTTAAGAGCAATGGGGCAAATGGAGAGGATTTCAAAGCCTTTAAGTCGGAGAGCTTCAGGTTAATATGTACATTTTAAAGTGCTCACTGTGTAATAATGGAGAATGGATAGTAGGGGTGAGGTGAGCAAGACAGGAGGCAGAGAACCAGTTAGAAGTTAGAAGGCTTTTAAAGTCAGCCACCAAATGATCTCCTGTACACCAGAGGAGCGGCAATGCTAACAGATGAGATTGAGAGACATGTAAAAGGAAGGGAAAGAAGAATATGGTGGTGTTTTGACTTTAAATTGTAGTGAGGGAAAAGGGGAGGGGGCATCAAAAGGACAATGAGATTCCTGATTGTCCAATACCATACCATGGTGCCTTTTCCTGAGAAGAAGTTTCTAGAAGCAGTTACGAATATGCCAGGTTTGTCCTAATAGTCAGACTTTTAAGTAAAGTATTTGATCTAAAAATTATTGTTTTAAAATTGTACATGTTGGTAATATGGCTCCCTCTAAATCATACTTCTTCATTTTAAATTGGCCTTGGTAGTAGAATATAGGTTGTGTTTAAATTTTGAGAGAGACACATGAAAACTATGTGACTTATGGTAAATTACTAGACTTCTCTGCAAACGCGTTTCTTTATCTGCTGACTTTGGATAATTTCATCTAACTTGCTGGGTTGTTTTGAAAATTCAAAAGGATTACGTATAGAAAGGGCCAGTCAAGGAAGGGTTAGCACTGAGTCCTTGTCCTCATTCTGTGTTGATGTCCTTACCATTTCAAATTCATCATATATATGCACACACACATATATAAATGTATATATTCATATTGTATACACACATATATGAGTACATACAAATAAGTGTACATAATATTAGTGCATATAAATTCATGATAGAGATATATGCAAATACACATATATAATTATTCTGATATGTATGTATATTAGAATAGTGACTTCCAAAGATGTCTACAAGTTGATCCTTCAAACTTGTGGATATGCTACTTCACATGGTAAAAGGGACTTTGCAGGTGTGATTAAGGTTAAGGACCCTAGGATGGAAAGTTTATTTTGGGATTATCTGGGTGAGTCTAAGGTAATCACAGAAATCCTTCAAAGCAGATAACATTTCCCTGTTGTAGTCAACGAGCAAGAGATAGATGATAGAGCAAAGGTCAGAGAAATGCAAACTTGCTGGCTTTGAAGAAAGAGGAAGGCAGCCATGAGCCAAGGAATGCAGATGACCCCTAGAAGCTGAAAAAGACAGTGGGACGGATTCTCCATTAGAGGTTTCGAAAAGAAACACAGCCCTGCCTGCCAACACTTTGATTTTATCCCAGCAAGACTGGACTTCTGACCTACAGTACTGCTGAATAATAAAATTGGGTTTTTTTTTTTAAAGCCACTAAGATTGTTGCAATTGGTTGCATCAGCAATAGAACGATTATATATTACATATTTGTATTAATATAATTAAACTTTATATAAGCAAAAGTGAATGGCAAATTTTGAAAATAGGACACAAGATGATATTTGGAGACAGCTGAATAAGAGGCCAGAAACTATATATATATATATACACACACACACACACACTATATATATACACACACACTATATATATATACACACTATATATATATATACACTATATATATATATACTCTGTGCTCCTCATAAACTTGTGCTCCATAGCTTCTGACCTCGAGTGAGCATATCCATGGGGACTTGACCTTTGAGTTTCTCTCTCTTCTGTTTCACAGGTGTTTTTATAACTTTCTACCTCAGCAGACATGTTACGAGATTTTTAGATGTTTCTTTCATATTATCCCAGACCAGGAAATTGTAGCCTTGGCATGTGCATTCCTATAAGCATTTGAGTAGAAAGCAAGCCTTGGCGTTTCTAGTTGAGTAAAGGGTGGGTGAGAGGAAAGTGGTATTGAAGCGCCATATAATGAGGAGGAAAGTTAGACTAGGAGTAAATTCTGGGGCTGTGTCTTTGCCTCTTGCCCATCCCATTGGAATGTATCCTAGGTTCCATGTCTTCCCTTGACATCTCCCACTCTCCCCACATAAATAAACTTCAAAGACATCTATGATATGTTATGAAGCCTATGAAGAGCCAATGAATACTCCACTGAGTGGTATCATACAATAGAAGTTCAAATATATTTGTTAGTCAAATGAATGCATGGGTTGCATATATTTTAATTTAAATGAGAACGTTTTAAAGGGGCCATGAAGCTAAACAAAAGCTTGTTTTATTGTTATTGTCCAAAATTACATTTTTTAAGCATTACATTTTTAACTGCTGATTCCCCCCTCCCCCCTCCCCAAATACTACCAGTTTGATAATTTTGTAATTTTAGAAACATTTTAAAAGTATAACAATTTATGGTAGAGGGAAATACTGCTTTCAGGGGCCAAGACTCTAGGTAATAATTGGCAGCATCCAATTTTTTCTTCTCCATTAGCAGTCCCTAGAGCTTCTGGGGAACAGAGCATCTTGCAATCTAGATTCAACCACTGTGCAGAAGCTCTTTGAAGTCATATTAGGGATTTGGTTTTCTAGTAGAACCATTATCTACCATATCGTATACTAGAAAATGCTTATAATGTCACATTCAGATTTCTTTAAAGGGTCATTATATATGGTTCTTATTTCTTTTGTTGCTGGTCGATAGCAACTGAGCTTAATATTAATGTTGTATTCACACATGATCACAAGTACAATCGCTTTCATTGAATTGGCCGTTTAATCATTTCAATTAAAAAATCATACTAACAAACATGTATTCTCATAAAATTAAATGTCCTTCCCCCCAAATCACCTGAATGATCTATTCTGGCTCTCGTTAGATAAAAACTAAATCAGGGATAAAAGCCCCAGACTCAGCCACACTGAGAAAGAAACCACACAACTACAGGGATGGGGAAGCACTCCCAGTTTCCCTCTCTGTTGAGAGCTGTTCTGTTGCTCAATAAAATTATTCTCTGCCCTCCTCACTCTTCAACTGTGGGAGTATCCTTATTCTTCTCAGAGGCCAGATGAGAGCTCAGGAACCACTGAATGTGTGTAGAAACTGTAGCACAGGTGAGCCTCCCAAGTAGCTGGGATCATAGGCGCCCACGACTGCACCCAGCTAATTTTTGTATTTTTAGTAGAAACGGGTTTTCACCATGTTGGCCAGGCTGCTCTCAAACTCCTGATCTTGTGATCCATCTGCATCCACCTCCCAAAGTTCTGGGATTACAGGTGTGAGCCACCACGCTTGGCCTGCAGCTTTTAACAATTGGATAAAGTATACTCCTGTGAACAAAATTTGGGGCATATTTGTTTCCCTTGCACGGTTTCAGTAGAATTTGGAAACTATTTGTGAGTATTCTTAACTTATGGCAATATGATTAGTAGGATAGGTGCAATAAGAATCCATTTTTTTTTGCAACAGGACACAATTGGAGAAACTGGTTGTTTTACTAAGACTTTGACTGGAAGGGTATGCTTGCCTTTAGGGAATCAAGCTTGACTTGCAGAGCCAATAAAAGCCACTTGGGAAAACTGGCTTCATACCTTGTCTACACTGTCCCTGAATAGGGTTCCTAACCTGTGGTAAGTAAGGAATGTCACTTTATAATATGCCTAGGAACCCCAAGCTGTCTTGGGGCCTCAAGAAGGGAAGAATTTACTCAACTAATAGTAATTTGAGGGTATGAACCCATGGCTGGGCTCAGCTTTAGAAAGTCTAATCTGATAGTCCTTGTGGAACACAGTTCCATCAAAGCCAATTTAAAAGCCTATGTGAAAAATTATTCTTGCTGTGCTTTTTTTGTTTTAACAAATATAAGGACTGGAGAGAGAAAAGCTATGTTTCAAGACTTTTCATACACTTGTCATTAAATTCTAATCTCATAAAAATCCCCAAAAACATACAAAAAAGATTAGGTACTCAGTTTTCTGTGAGATTTAGAATTAGAATGTTAATATTGTTTTAATCAAAATTATGAATATTTTAAACCTGCAGAAAAGTATAATCTTCTAATAAGAATCAATCTGCCCATAACTCATCGGAAACCGCTCCTCAATTTGCTTTATTTTGCTTCACATGACTTTCTCTCTTTTTGTTCAATAAGGAAAACATTTCAGGTGCAGTTTAAGTCCCAATGTATCCATTCTGGTCACATTAACTCCCCTGTATTTTCATAGGTGACCATTGTCATGAATTTGTTCTTTATTATTCTCATGCATATTTTATACTTTTCTATCTATGGTGTGCCTATAGTCAATGAATAGAAACATTTTGGTTTCTTACATAAAAGATCATTTGCTACCTAATCTGAAATGTGCCTCTTTTACTCATATTGTTTGACTGAGGTTTACTCATGTTGATAGATGCTACTGTAATTCAATCATTTTATGTTTATATTATAAAATATATCAGTGGGTACAGATGCAAGATTTTATCAATTCTCCTGTAACACTCTATTGTTAATTTTTCAATGTTGCAATGATGTAGTTCTTGAAAATACCTCCTTGTGTATATGTGTGGGAATTCCCTATAAAGTGCTTACACAAATGGAAAAGCAGGATGATGGGATAAGTCCACCTTAAAATTTACAGGATATTTTCAAATTGCTTTTGAAAGGGACTGTATTTATTTATACTCCTAACATCAGTGTTTGAGAATTTCAATTCTTCCGTATCATTATGGACACTCAGTATGGTCAAACTTTAAAAATTTTTGCTTAATCTAGTGATTCTGAATAGCATCTTATGGAAAAATAAATGCTAGCAGGAAGTTGACTACCTTCAGTTCAAGTCTCATACTCATATTTTGTAGATAATAAACTGTAGCCAAGATGAAAGCAACTTGTTTAACTTCATAGACATAGTTAACAACAGAATTAAGATGAGAACAGAAACTGGCCTTGAATTCAGAATTCAATTTGCAAATTCACAGATTTCAGTAATATATATATAGAAAAAAAAGTAGTCACCTTTAAGAATTTTATTCTATATATTTATTATCTTATTTCTTCCTCTCTACTTTTAGTACCTAGACAGATCCTGAGCCTTTGAATCATAATTACATGTTCATGATCTTAAATAATCACCTAAGTTTGATTTCATAATAAAATGAATTATTGAATATCACCCATTAGTCTCTTTGAAACAGTAAATTTAAGAAGATATTANTCATAGACATAGTTAACAACAGAATTAAGATGAGAACAGAAACTGGCCTTGAATTCAGAATTCAATTTGCAAATTCACAGATTTCAGTAATATATATATAGAAAAAAAAGTAGTCACCTTTAAGAATTTTATTCTATATATTTATTATCTTATTTCTTCCTCTCTACTTTTAGTACCTAGACAGATCCTGAGCCTTTGAATCATAATTACATGTTCATGATCTTAAATAATCACCTAAGTTTGATTTCATAATAAAAATGAATTATTGAATATCACCCATTAGTCTCTTTGAAACAGTAAATTTAAGAAGTTATTATTCTGGAGCTAATCACATTAAAATAAGGCATTGTTTTGATTTTAAATTCCATTTTATATAACACTGAACAATAGATGTCACTCTTTTGCCAATAAAATAACTATGAAATTATTTCATTTGATTATTTTCTTCATAAACAGTTCTGGTGCTGAAAAGATAAGTTATAAGGTTCTGGTAGAAAATCTCAAATAGTGGCAGGAACCTTTAAATATTAATATCTGCTAGTGTTTTCTCTATGAAACAAATTAATATACTCAAACCATTACTTTCTGAATTATTTTAAATATAACCAATCTAAAATTTCTGATTTTATGCCTTTCTATTAATGTTCTCAGAATTAGGTGTCATTAAAAGGAAAGTTAGAATGAGGTTATTTGAGAAATATATGCCCAAGTCAGGAAAACTTTCAGAGTATAATTAATTATATCTTAAGTTCGTGCAATGTCTAGTAGTTCACTTGATAGACAGGGAATCCATAAAAATGGAAATCAGGGATAGAGAAGCCAAGAAAGAAGAAGTATTCAAAATAATGCAATTGGGGCCAGTTCTGAGGCATGGTTAAGTGATAGATTGTGTTCCTGATCTCGTGGCTGAGGTCAAGGACACATTCAAAGTTTTATCAATTTTGCCTAAACAAATCAGATTTTTTTAAGAAGCTGAAGGCAAGTTGTGAAGGTGTTGGCAATAGGAAGATGACCTATTGAAATGACCTAGAGAAACAGTGGGGTGCATTTGAAGATTGTTTAAAGACAGTGCGTTAATTTAAACCTGGGCATGCTATGAAGAAAGGTTAGGTCAAGGGAGAAGAAAAATGTTAAGGAAATGGTAACATCTGTTTCATTGATTGTGACATACTCAGCTAAAACCCTAGCTGCCTGTGCTTGATGCCAAGAAAAACAGATGAATTCAGAAAGTTTAGTGAATGAGCAACAACCAGGACCTAAATCTAACAAGCTGTATATTCTAATTACATTTTTAAAGTGGTTTAGGATTTAAGAAGCACTTTCACATTCATTATCCTAGCTGCTTTCTGACTCTTCAGCCCATTGCAATTGGACTTCTGAACCAACAATTTCATTCAAGCTGATCTCTCAAAGTTTATTAATGGCCTATACATCGTCAAAACCATTGACCTGCTCTTAAGCCCTTTATTCTACTAGATCACTGATTTTTATTTTCTTCTTAACCTAGTTTGCTCTCTCTGCCCTTTGAATTCTCTCCTTCTTTGCTTTCTGTACCACTTTTCTTTTTTTCCCCTGGTTTTTCTTCTAATTCGCTGACCTCTCCTTCTTATCCTCCTTCACTCATAATTTGTGCACTATCTTGCACCTTAAATTATTTGTTTTTCTCAGGTTTCTGCCTCTAGTCCTTTTCTCTTTCAATACTTCTGTGGGTGATTGTGTTGATGAGGATTTGAGTCATTTTATGTACAAGTCTTCATTCAACAAATATTCATTTTCCAGGTGCTATTCTAGATGCTAAGAACACAGATGTCGAAAGAATAGCGGGGCCTCTTTTCTCAGTCTTTTATTTCTAATGAGGGAAAGGTCATGCGTAGGAATATGTTGAATTATTGACTGATGTGTCTACACCTTCATCAATGCTACCCTCACACTTCAAACACAATTTATTGTATTTTCAGCCTCTACCCAACAGCTAGGAAAATATGGTATTGTGTCTTTTAGGAAAAAAAAAAAAATCAGGGGAAAACAAAGGGGTCAATATTTTATTTTTTAGTGTTAAAATAGACTTTTGGTACTGAAAATAGAGATTATGATCTTGAGAGAAAAGGCTTTTAGAAGTGCAAGAGGGTGAACTTTTGTTTTTCTGAAGTATAATCTTACAAGACATAGGTCATAAAGTTTATTCCATAAACAAATTTTTCTTGCTTTCCTGCTCAGATAAGATCCCAATGGTTATAGAATGGAAGAGAACAAGAGAAGGATCATAGAGGGACAACTGTTGTCTTGTGTTCTCTTTTTTACTCTGGGCCATACCTTACAGGGTTGTGGTAAAACCCTACGTTAGTTTAAGTCCTGAAAGAGTGAGCTAACCCATGCTCACATTCCTGGTTGTGTTCCTACATTCTGGCAGGTTCTTCGCGGGTGTTGAGAGAGTTGCATGTGGTCAAGCAATGGCTAAAAGCCAAAGATACAGTGCCTCAGGGAATATCTCTGGTAGGTGGCAGGAGAGAGTTAAATGTTTTCCTATAGAGCTGGGTGAGACACAGACATGACAGCAGATGCCAAAATACCTAAAGAAACCCTGTGGCTAGGTTAAAGGAATAGCATTAGCTAGTGATGGTGGAGTTTCTTGTTGGGGGTCAAACTGAAAAGCTGAATACAGGTAGGTGCCAGTGTAGAGATATGACCCCTTATTATAAGGATGCCCTCTCTCACCACTCCTATTCAACATACTATTGGATGTCCTAGCCAGGCCAATTAGGTAAGAGAAAGAAAAAAAGGACATCGAAATAGAAAGAGAGGGAGTCAAACTATATCTGTTTGCAGACATGACCCTTTACCTAGATAACCCCATAGTCTCAGCCCAAACAGTTCTTAAGTTGATAAACAACTTCAGCAAAGTCTCAGGATACAAAATCAATGTGCAAAAATCACTAACATTCCTATACACCAACATCAGTCAAGCCCAGAGTCAAATCAGAAATGTACTCCCATTCACAATTGCCACAAAAAGAATAAAATACCCGGGAATACAATTAACCAGTGAGGTGAAAGACTTCTAAAAGGAAAAGCACAAAACACTGCTCAAAGACATCAGAGATGATACAAACATATGGAAAAACATCTCATGCTCATGGATAGGAAGAATCGATATTGTTAAAATGACCATACTGCCCAAAGCAATTTCTAAATTCAACACTGTTTCTGTTAAACAACCAATGGCATTCTTCATAGAATTAGGAAAAAAAAAAAAAGATTTTAAAATTCATTTGGTACCAAAGAAGTGCTCAAATAGCCAACACAACCCTAAGCAAAAAGAACAAAGCTAGAAGTGTCATGTTACCCGACTTCGATCTATGCTACTAAGCCACGGTAACCAAAACAGCGTGGTACTGGTACAAAGATAGACACATAGACCAATGGAAACGAATAGAGAACCTAGAAATAAGACTACGCACCTACAACTATCAGATCTTCGACAAACCTGACAAAAACAAGCAATAGGGAATGAATTTCTTATTCAATAAATGGTTCTACGATAACTGGCTAGCCATATACAGAAGATAGAAACTGGACCCTTTCAGTTTCAACCTTATACCACATACAAATACACATACAAAAATTAACTTACAGCTGGGCATGGTGGCTCATGCCTGTAATCTCAGCCCTTTGGGAGGCCGAGGCAGGAGGATCACCTGTGGTTGGGAGTTCGAGACCAGCCTGACCAAGATGGAGAAACCCCATCTCTACGAAAAATACAAAAAATTAGCCAGGCGTAGTGGCACATGCCTGTAATCCCAGCTACTTGGGAGGTTGAGGCAGGAGAATTGGTTGAACTCAGGAAGCAGAGGTTGTGGTGAGCCAAGATAGCACCATGGCACTCCAGCCTGGGCAACAACAGTGAAACTCCATCTCAAACAAACAAACAAACACCCACCTTACACCACATGCAAAAATTAAAAATTAACTCAAGAAGGATTACAGACTTAAATGTAAAGCTCAAAGTATAAAAATCCTGGAAGAAAACCTAGGCAATACTACTCAGGACATAAGCAAGGGAAAAGATTTCCTGATGAAGGCTCCAAAATTAATCACAACAAAAGCAAAAATTGACATTTGGAATATAATTAAACTAAAGAGTTTCTGAACAGCAAAAGAAACTGTCAAAAGAGTAAACAGAAAACCTACAGAATGGGAGAAAATTTGTGCCAACTATGCATCTAATGAAGTTCTAATACCTAGAATCTATAAGGAACTTAAACAAATTTATTTTTAAAGAATTAATTGTTAAAAAGTAGGCAAAGGACATGAATAGACACCTTTCAAAAGAAGATATGCATGCAGCCAACAATCATATGAAAAAAGAAGCTCCACCTCACAGATCATTAGAGAAATGCATTAGAGATAACAGTTCACACGAGTCAGAAAAGCTATTACTAAAAACTCAAAAATAACAGAGCCTGGGGAGGTTACAGAGAAAAGGTGATGCTTATACACTGTTTGTGGGAGTGTAAATTAGTTCAACCATTGTGGAAGACAATGTAGCAATTCCTCAAAGTCCTAAAGATGGAAATACTATTTGACTATGCAATCTCATTACTGGGTATATATCCAAAGGGATATAAATCATTCTATTATAAAGACACATGAATGTGTATGTTCATTGCAACACTATTCAAAATATTAAAGACGTGGAATCAACCTAAATGCTCATAAATAATAGACTCAGTAAAATAAATGTGATACATATACACCATGGAATACTATGCAGTCATTAAAAGAACATGATCGTGTCCTTTGTAGGGACATGGATGCATCTGGAAGCATCCTTAGAGAATTAATGTAGAAAAGGAAAATCAAATACTGCATGTTCTCACTTGAAAGTGGGAGATAAATGCTGAGAATACATGGACACATAGAGGGAACAGCGCACACTGGGGCTTACTGGAGGGTGGAGGGTGGGAGGAGGGAGAGGATCAGGAAAAATAGCTAATGGATACTAGGCTTAAGGTCTGGGTGATGAAATAATCTGTACAACAAATCCCCCCAGAAGCTTACCTATGTAACAAACCTGCACGTGTACCCCTGAATATAATATAAAGGTTAAAAAAAGAAAAAGAGAGAGAGAGAGAGAGAACCACTTGTTAAAATCAGCTGTTTACCAATGCAAGCAAATCCTGAGGACTAGTCATTCACATGTGTCAACTGCTCACGTGAAAATTGTGCTTTCTGTCATTGGGCAGAATGATGTATCAATGTAAAAACCGATTTGAAACGCAAAGACAGCTATACATTTTCTCATAGGTGAAATTCATATAAGATACTAGCCAAATAAGATATTAAGGGCTTAAACAAGATATTGATCCAAATTACTAATTGAAGATAAAAACAGGACAGAAAGAGGGTGCCTTTGCACTCCTAAAAACCGTCTGTGTTTGGGGTGATTCTGAACATGAATAAAGCTGTCTACCGGTCATAGCTAGAATACAAGGGCTTGAATGGTAACAGTAAGAAGGAACACAGTAAGGTAACAGGTAAGAAGGAAGACATAGAAGATGATTAGTAAAATCTTATTTTATTGAAACTTCTTAAGCTGATCCTCCAAAATGACTCTGTGAGATTGGCATAGTGGATATTTTTAGACTGTTTTTTAACAGGTATGAAAAAATAATAAATAATACAGAGAGTCAAAAACTTATCTGAATTCACATAGCTACTAGGTTACAAAGCCTTAAGTCAAACCCAAAATATTTAACTCTAAGGCAGATTTTTTGGCTCACTTGGGTTGTTGGATTTTAATCTCAACATTTAGACTCGTGTCCAGACAGTATAAAAACTATTTAGATTCTCCACCATGGCCTAATTCATTCATCCCTTTCTATACTCATAACTTCATGACAGACATGAGTGTGAGCATGGTATATTGGTTAACTGGCACCATGCCATAACCTTTATTTTAATTACTTCTATTTGTAATTGTTGCTTTGATAATTATTTCCATTTTTTCCTGCTCCGGATTACTGTGTGCCTTCTTACTGTTACCATTCAAGCCCTTGTATTCTAGCTATGACCAATAGACAACTTCATTCATGTTCAGAATCACCTCAAACACAGATGGTTTTTAGAAGTGCAGAGGCAGCCTCTCTCTGTTCTGTTTTTATCTTCAATTAGTAATTTGGATCAATGGCTTGTTTAAGCCCTTAATATCTTGTTTGGCCAATATCTTCTTTAAGCCTTTTAAAAAAAATTCTTACATTACATTTATATTACATTAGAAAGAAAATGCCTTAACTAGGAAAAAAATCAAATTCAGAACAATGATGTATTAAGGTTTGTTATCTGAAGTTGCTCTTTTGGAGAATAAAAAGAATTAAACAGTTTATAAATGACAGGTTTGCTTTGAAGATAATATCTATACTTTGAATAACAGGTTATTTGACATTTGTTTTCTTAAGCAACACATGATAGAAACTGTATTCCTTCTACAAGAATATTTTAAATCTGCAATCAAATTGCAAGCAAAAAATAATTTATACATTCACCTAAGAAGCACATAAATATTTATCTAGGGCTCTCATACAGTTTTGTCATGTAGATTATGAAAATAATTTTACCAAATAAAAGTAGCAGAATAATATTAATAGTACAAAATTTATGATCACAGATTAATTATGGGAAGAAAACTTGCAATTACAAAACCTTAAGTTTGGTATTTTAAAAGTAGTTTTATTAAGTGCAAGTTTATGCAGGCATTCAAAATAAGTTTGTCCACTATAGGATAGGGAAAAAAATCTACTTTAATTAATAGATAAGCATAGCTTATAATTAGCATGTCAAGTTTTTGTGTGAAAATGGATGTTTTCAAAGTACTGAAAGTATTTATTTTTCTTAATTTAGCAGTTCTGACTTTTTTCCTACCATCTTGTTAAAGCGTTAATTTGCTTACAATCTTTTTTTTAACTTCAGGGCATCTGGGCAACTTGTCAACAGTTCTCTTATAGTGGACTCCAATTAATTTATTTTCTGAGTTTTTTTCATATACATAATATTTTATTTTATAACATTCAATATAAAATTGTATGCTGTACTTTTACATTATTTCAAATACCATATATATTATCAGGAAAAAATACTAATGTCAATGGAAATATGAATGTGCACTAATTAAGAAAAAATGTTAATGCAACAGAAGAAAAGAAACTAAGAAATGGCGAGCAATTTTTTACTGAAGTAGAAGTTTTAAGTTGTATTCTACAGATTTGAACGTAAGAATCCTTAGAAAATACATATAACTATATTATGTAAATTACATCTCAATAAGAATTTTTTAAAAAATCACAGGGAAAAGGAAACCACATTGAGATGGTTGTTACAGTCACTGCTACCTTTCCCTCTTGGAGCATTTGCTGATTCTTGAGACTGAACAGTAAGCCCCAAAAGAAAGCAGTAGCCAAGTAAATACTGTTGCAGTCTCACAGGGAAACAGTTTCACAAAACCCTAACATTAAAGTTCAGGACTACCAGAGCCAGCAAGACTGGTTTTGCAAAAAAAAAAAAAAAAAAAAAGGGATGACAGAGAATTTAAATAAACAATCTATATGCAATTTCTCCTTAATGTATTGCTAACTCTAAGACGGTGCATGCACAGAACAAGGTTCAAACATGAAAAAAATCATAAAGCAGTTGGAAACAGATTAAAAGTCAGTAGATAATTTATCAAGCTTATAGATTTAGAAAAGCAAGAGTCCATGAAAGTAGAAACTTTTAGTTAATATGCCAGACATGCTAAGCCCAAAAATTAAGAGTAAACCAGAACAAGGGATCAAGGTGATATGGCTTTACTCTATTTGTCTTCAGAAAGAAAAATAAATCCTCTTTGGAAAAATGTAACATCATATAGAGCCTTCACGTTACATCATACGTATTGTTCAGCATTTAATCAAAACATGCTAGGCATATGAATGCAAACTACTGAACAACTTGAATCAACAGGACAAACAGAGATCTCCTTTAAAAGAGTCAAGTGAAAATCCTAGAATTAAGAATAAAAGTTGAAATTAAAAATTTAATGCATGAGTTTAATAGATTTGACAAAGAGGATTAGTGAAATGGAAGATAGGCAATTAGATAGTATCCAAACTGAAGCATTAAAAGATAAATTAATGCAAACTAGATAAAATTCTATGAAACATGTAGAATACTTAAGTATTTGTAATTTCCAAGAAGGGAAGACATAGAAAGATCTAAAAATAATATTTGAACTGTTGAAAGTTGATACTTTGGTGGGGCTAGAGGCTCATGCCTGTAATCCCAGCACTTTGGGAGGCTGAGACGGGTGGATCACCTGAGGTCAGGAGTTTGAGACCAGCCTGGCGAACATGATGAAACCCCGTTGGTACTAAAAATACAAAAATGAGCCAGACATGGTGGCAGGTGCCTGTAGTCCCAGCTACTCAGGAGTCTGAGACAGAAGAATTGCTTGAACCCGGGAGGTGGAGGTTGCAGTGAGCTGGGTTCGCGCTACTGCACTCCAGTCTGGGCGACAGAGTGAGACTCCAATACTTTATCAAAACCGATGAAGGATATCAGTGATAGATTTAAAAGTTTTATAAAACACGAGAATAAATAAGAAAACACCCTTGTTGCATTATAGAAAAAGCAATCGATTTGAAATCAAGAGAAATAAAAAAATCTTAAAAGTTCCTGAAAATGACAGTTAATTTTTAATAGAAATGGCAAAATAATAAAACAAAATAATGACTTCTTTGAAGGGCAAATAAATAAATACATAAATGAAAGAATAGATGACCAAGAATTCTATAAGCAGCAAATATATACTTCAAAAGAGAAGGTAAAATGAAGATTATTTAAATTAATAGAATTTTCACTAACAGGCTTACTCTTACATACACATATATGAGTCATGTAAGAAGAAAAATGATCATAAGTGGAAATAGTAAAGATTTAAGTATAAAGTATTAGATATAAATAATTAAATATAAAGCATACAGAATTAAGAATATCGGAAAAATAAACATGAGTTATTTAAATGTATATTCACTGTTTAAATATTAATAATGATGTATTAAAAGCATATATATAATGCCTTAAAAAAATATATATATGTACTTAAAAGATAAAAAGCATAAAATCTGGGAAACAATGAACTAAAATATTTAAGGTAGTTTCACTTTTGATGAAGAAATATAATGTAATAATAAGAATGCATGATATGATTTTCAAGTTACAGGAAATGCTCGCAGACATGAACCTAAATATATCAGTAGTTACATTAAATCTAAAGGACATAAATGTTTTCATTCAAAGACAAAATTATAATATGGGATTAAAAAACTATTTAAAACCAATTATATATTTTTATAAAGAATTAATCTTAGCTGTAAAGAACAGAAAGTTTCAGAATAAAAGGGCAGCATAATATATACCATAGAAATACAAACTAAAATAAAGCAAAATATTCTCTATATGAATATTAGGAAATGCATAATTTAATTCAAGAAAAATTGTGAGAAACAAAGAGAAATATTTAGTATGTTAAAATTGTGAACTCAACAGGCATATATAAAACCCCAAATTTATATGCAACTAGAACATAACCTCAAAAGATATAAGCTGAAAACTGTCAGAATTAAAAGGAAAAGTAATTAAGCCTACAATTAAAGTTTAAGAATTTAATATCATGGTAAAGGATAAATAAGTGTTATAAAATATTTGAACAACAGGATTAAACAAATTTAAAAATAGGCATATAACAATGCTTTTAATACCTTATTGGTAAGTGAAAATTAGAAAATGAATACTTTGAATATTTGAGTATTCAAGTTTTGAATAAGAAAATACAATGTAGATTAACTAAAAGCAGTAAAGAGAATAATCATAAAAGGATGACAAATTTATTATGTAAGCATAGAAATTAATAAAATAAAAAAATGGAAATTAAACAGAGAGAAGGAAAATGGAATTAATAAAATAAAACCAAACACAATCAAGAAAATAGCTAAGAGTAGTTTCCTTGAAAAAACTAATATAATTCATAAACATATAACAAGTCTGATTAACAATAAAAAAGAGAAGACATAATTTGCCAGTATCAGGATCAAAAAGAAATCAATAATATGGGCATGATAGATAATGACTATAGTATAGTTTGATGAGAATAAATTAATAAAATTTATTAAAACTGGTATGAGAAAAATATTAAGTCTAAACTTGAATAATATTATTTCCATTAAAATAATCTAGAAAATTTTGTCATAAAGATAACTCCAGAGCCAGATAGCTTTGAAGTATTTAACAAATATTTAATAGAAATTATATCCAGCCTGGTGTGGTGGCTCTCACCTATAATCCCAGCATTTTGGGAGTTTGAAGTGGGTGGATCACCAGAGGTCAGGAGTTTGAGACCAGCCTGGCTAACATGGCAAAACCCTGTCTCTACTAAAAATACAAAAATTAGCCTGACGTGGTGGCAAGCACCAGTAATCGAAACTACTCTGGAGGCTGAGACAGGAGAATCACTTGAATCCAGGAGGTGGTGGTTGCAGTTAGCTGAGGTGTTGCCGTTACTCTCCAGCCTTGGTGACAGAGTGAGACTCCACCTCAAAAAAAAAAAAAAAAAAAAAAACCCCAAAATTTTAGAAAAAAAAAAAAAAAAAAAAAGTCCCAATGATTTCAGAAAATAAAAAAGAGAATAGGCTTCTCATTTTGTTTTATAGAATTAACAAATCTAATTCCAATCCCTGAGAAAGATATCAAAAGAAAAGAAAATTATAGCATAATATCTCTCATGAATATAGACACAAAAATCCTAACCTAATTATTATTTCTAATTCAACGATGTATAAAAAAGTATAAGTTGAATTTGTTTCAAAAAGCAAGATTAATCTAACATTTGAAAAGTTATTGCAATTCTTTACACTTAGAGACTAAAGGAAAATATCATATGGTCATCTAAATAGATGAAGAAGAGACAGGATAAAATTTAGCACTCATTAACAATAACTACATATAGATAAAGAAATTCTGAATCCGACAAGATTGGTCTATGTACAAAAGTCGAACCACTAAACTATACTGATTGCTAAACTGTCAAAATGTTTTCTTCTGAGATAGAGAACGAGGTAATTCCTGTTACGACTTTTTCTACTCAACATTACATACAAGGCCTTATGGGAATAAGATAATAAAAGTATATACTTTTGAATAAAAGGAATAAAAATTGGAAGGGGAGAAACAACATTTTTATCATTAACAAATACCGTAATTATGTACCTAAACACATCCAACATAATATATTTTAAACTCTATTAGAATTAGTAAGTGAATTTATCATTAAATGTAGAAGTCCAAACACAAACACCAACTTTTCCTGTATACATTAGGAATATTTTGAAAATTACATTTAAATGTGATAAAATTTAGATGAGCCTTAAAACATTATCTAATTGACTATCTAATCATGGTTTTAATGAAAGGAATGTAACACCTCAACATGGACAATTACAAAAGATTAATGAGAGAAATTAATAAAGAACTAAATAAACTTCTAAGACGAGTATTCATAGATTGAAGACTCAAAATTGTAATATTAATCTTTATCAAGTTAATGTATTGATTTAATGCAATCCAATCAAAGCACTACTAAGTGTGTGTGTGTATGTGTTTGTGTTTTAAAGACCACAAATATTAATTACAAAATACCAGATGTTCACGGTCATCCTTACTGTTTCACACTGATAGTTTTTGCTAGGACATTATTCTTCTACTCTATAGTAATGTGCCAGTTATCCTAATGTTAATGAGGCCTTTGTAACTTTTAGGCAAACTTATGAAAATAATAAGAGTAGCAAAATTGGGAGACTATGTATTGTCTAAATTTCCTCAATCTGCCATGCACTATTTTTTTTTTTTTTTTTTGGTAAATCATTTCCATTTAGTTCTTTTAAAAAAGCATTTGGAACTGATAAGATGTGAAACCAAAAGATCCTTCTTTTTTGTTACAGTATTTTATATAATGTTTGCTAATTAATTAGTTTGCTGCATGTATTATTATATTTGTATTTACATATCAGATTAGCTTTTTTAAAAAAAGCGAGAATGGACTTTGTGATCCTCGAATCAGGAAAATGTTTCAAATATCTGATCAATCTAAGGTGTCAATGTTTCTGACACTACTTTTGAGGTATTTATGGGATGTGTTCCATTTCTAGGTGGAAGTTTTTCTACTGTTTTGCTGACTTATATCCTGCTTCAATTTGATACAGGAAGGCTTTTTACGTGAAGCATATAAATACAATATGTAGTAAAGAGTGTGTGAGGAAAAACAAAATTTAAGACACCATAGTCAACAAAGCCCTACTTATGCAAAACGTGCACACATACACACACACACACCCCCCTACACACACGCACTTTAATCACTCCTAGGGAGTACAGTACTTTGCCATTTCAACTCAAATGTTTCTTTTAAAAAGGCCCTCTCAATTCTAGGCTCTCATACATGGTTTCAAGGAAAATCCAACCTCCCAGTATGATTAGATCTTAAAAACCATTTGAATCTAAACAGCAATGCAAGAGAAAGATTCATGAGTGGTATCCTTAGATTTACTCCATTGTGTACCCTTGATGTCTTTCAATGTATTTCCTTTAACTCACAGTGTTTTGCTTTCCAGCTGGAAATTTAGTGTATCTGCTTTCATCACAGTCGGTTTCTCCTACAGCAGGGTTTCTCTACCTCGATACCATTGATGTTTGTAACAGGATAGTTACCTGCTGTGAGAAGCTGTCCTGTACACTTCAGGGTCCTCAGTCCCTGGGCTGCAGACTGGTAGGTCTGTGGTCTTTTGGGAACCAGACTACATAATAGAAGGTAAGCTGGCAGTGAGCAGGCATTACCACCTGAACTCCGCCTCCTGTCAGATCAGCAGAAACATTAGATTCTTAAGGAGCACGAACCCTATTTTGAACTGTGCATGCGAGGGATCTAGGTTGTTGCACGCTCCTTAGGAGACTAATAATGCCTGATGGTCTGAAGTGGAACGGTTTCATCCCCAACCCCACCCGTGGAAAAACTCTCTTCCACAAAACCAGTCAGTGGTGTCAAAAAGGTTGGGGACTGCTGCTGTATATTGGGGCATACAGTTGGGGACTGTTTAACATTTTAGAATGTTTAGCATTTCTGGTCCTCAACCCACTGTATGCCAGTATCCTCATCACCCCCAGTTGTGACAATCAAAAATGTTTCCAGATATTGCCAAATGTTCTGGTAGGGGGTGGGGAGGAATCATTCCCTGTTGAAAACTACTGTTCAGCAGGATGAAAACAAGCTACAGAAATACAGAGGCAGAAGAAAGAGCATGTTTTGCATCAGTGTATTTTAAGATGTTTTAAGCTTTTTCAAGAGGATCTTTATATTTAGATAATTTGGACAGTTTTCCTGTATAAGAGTGGTGGAAACTGCAGCAATGCAGCATTTCGGACTTGATCTCTCGCCATTGGCTTCACTCTACCTTGCTCTTCACGTGGAGGTCAGCTCGTAATAATTTCAGTTTCCTTTGGATCTCTGTCAGGACACCAATTTTCTGCTCCAAAATGGACAAAGACTGGGCGATACAAAAATCAACATCATGGTTTACTCCACCAGTTCTCTCCTGGATGTTCTCCAGCCATTGGCTAGATCCCTTCCTTGAAACTGTGGTATCCTTCTCTAAAAGAGTGGATCTTTCAACATCTTCAATCTCTTTCTGCTGCTTCTCACTCTGTACACAAGGTATTTTAATAAATTCATCCCTCTGAAGGGACATTTCTGAATTTCCGATGTGACTTTTCAACATCCTTGATGCCTCATGTCCAATTGGATAGAGGCCACGATGGTAGGGCCTTATATCTGCATTTAATTCTTTTACTCTGTTTGCATATCTTAAAGTGTTCAGGGTGTTTTCACAAGAGGTCATCCCTGGAGAGATAGTAGCAATCATGCAAGTGGAGGAGTTCTGGCCTATAAAGGAGTCCCGGAGCACCTGTGTGAGTTTGCTGGCTCTGAATGGGGTATGAGGCTTGTTCTGACCCAAAGCCAGAATACATTCTTTGAGGGCTAGGAGACTCTTGTTAATCTCTGCCCCTTCCAGCTGCCTTTTCCGGCTGGCCTTGGTCGTATCTGCTCCCCTTTCATTCCCAGCTAAATCAACGAGGGAAAACTTGCCATGCAGTTTCCCTCCTGACTTCAGGATGATCTGGAAAACTGCATGGCTCCTGGATGAGTGAGCGTTGACAGATGTTTGCCTGGAAGTCCGACAGCTATTCCCTATTTCCACCAGGTTCAGCACTTCCTCCACACAACACACCTCTTGCTCCTGCAGCCCGACCACGTGGATTTGCTGATTGCCATCCTCAAGGACTTGCAGTTTTTTCTTCCAGTTCAACAAATCATACACCTTGCCCCCATAAATCTCAAAAAATGTCCCATAGACTTTGAGGTCCAGCTTCTCATATATGGAGTTTCTGAGCAGGAGAAAGACATCCTGTGCCACCAGAGCATAAATGCCCTTAGAACGATCTTGGGCCCTTCCTGCAAAGTCTCCACCCATGGTGTACGTCTTCCCACTGCCCGTCTGCCCGTAGGCAAAGCAGGTGGCCATGCCCTTGCGGAAGATGGACTCCACCAGTGGCTGGGCAGTGAACTGGTACACCAACTCGTTGGAGGCTTTGTCGTCGAAGGCATGGTCGAAACAGAAGGTCTGGTTCTCCAGGTAGCGAGTGAGGTCCACCTTTTGCTTGGACTCATGCACCATAACCACATTGTCGGAGGGGACGGTGATGATATCCAGGTCCTTCAAGGTGGTCTCTTGCTGGTTGAGAGGCCGCTTCCTCACGCAGACGCAGATGCGATGTTCTTGCGGGGGCTCCAGGACTGAGATCTTGCTGCTGTCCAGGTGCCTGCGATACTCTTCGATCATGTGCATGATCTCGTAGTTGGGGTTTCTGGTGTTGACATCAAGGGCGCGTCTAGCTCGGATCTCCTGCTGCAGCTGCCTGCGCTTTTCCCGCTGCTTCTGCACTTTCTCGATTTCCTGGAGGCAGACAGACTTTTTCTGCTTCATCAGACAAGGTTTGCTGGGGACCCTCACGTCCAGGCTGTCCCCTGAGGCTGTTTTGTTTTTCTGGGGGATCATCACAACCCGTTTCGTGGCGGTACTCTGGTCCCCGATGGCCGAAGAGGGCGCCGGAGCCAAAGGGGATACGGGCGGAGGTGGCATGGGGTCTTCAGCAGAGTCCAGAGCTGGATTCAGCAGGAGTATGGTCTCCAGGTCAATCTTCTTGCCTTTTTTGACTGCTTTCTCCACCCACTCTACCGTGACCCAAGAATTTTCTCTGTTTATCTCTGTGACCACAGCGAGGTGCATCCGCTTGTCGCTGCGCTGGATCGCCACGTAGATGCCCACTTGGATGTCTCCGAAATGTGGCTTCAAGGGTTTCAGGGGCGAGAGGCGTGGGGATACAGGGAGGCAGAACTGACTGGCCATGGTGAGTGATGGAGGTATCAGGGCGCACTCCAGGGCCCTTGGGGTTGGAGCAGCAGGACCCAAGCCAGCCTGAAGCGCCCGGAACACTGAGCAGGGTTGCAGTCTGTGCCTGCCTGTGTGAGCCTAGTGCGCTAGGGCCCGGCCTGGGGCCACTACGTCACAAAAGGATGAGAAGAGGCGGCAGAACCTAGGGATTAGGAGTGAACGGTACGGGAGCAAAAAGGGATGGAGAGATTGTCCTCTGCCAGTGAGGGTGAAGGGGTTGGAGGAGGATGTGGCGTGCTCTCTGGATCACAGCAAGAAAGAACAGGTAACAGAGAAGCAATGGGAAGCATGGAGTTGAAATTTAATTTATATATCCCATGTACCTTTACCTAAGCTTTGGAAGTATCCATTCTCCCAGGAGGCCTTGGCTGGCAGTCCCAAAGCTCAGTGCTTTAATTTGAGAATTGCTATGAAGTTCCCTTAAACTTTAACTCTCCAGTGATCAGTGGAAACCGATGAAGGTAGAGTTATTTGCAAATCTCAGCCTTCGATATTCAACAGGATCCCAGAAAGGGTCCTCAAACCTGCCATCTTTGTTTTTTCACCTCGTTAAAACGTGTAACTTGTTTAAGAGTCACAACTTAAAGTTACTACAGTTTAATCAGCTTTCTCATTACAAAATCAAAATGAGTCGAATGTAGCAGGTAGTTGTGGTAATTTGCTAATATGAAACTTCCTTTCGTACAGCAAACACAGCAGGTTTATCACATTCCAAGTGGCTCTGACAGCTGTGAAGTGAGTTTTGCTGTGCTGTGGTCACCACCAGTTTTGAGATTAGTTCAGTAATTACCTTTCCAAACTCCTTTAGTAATTACACTTCTGGCCTCATTATCCATAATTTGGAAAGAAAGAAGAGACATTGTGTGGAAAGAGATAATTAATCCTATACCCACCTCCCCACCCTGCAATACGTGTGTGTCCTTTAGAAGTTGTTAAGCAGGGCTGGAAGGCAGCTAAGATCATGAGATGCAAAAATGTATTTTGCCAAGATTGCAATATTTTCCTGTGTAAGAATTTGCTTATAAAATAAATGGCATTGACTTTTAGGCAGGCCAAGCTGAGAGTAAGGGTGACACCTTACGTTCAGCTCCCTACCAACCCCCGTGCATATTTTCTTTTAGACTGTTGAATTTCATCATAATTGTACTTACAGCTCCAAAGTAACATGAAGTAGCAAGTTACAACCTTCCCTAGGAATAAGGGCCACTATAGAAATAAATTCTATTATAAATGAACTTTTCTGTTCAGTCAGTTTAGTAAAGCTGAGATTTTGAAAAGAAGATGGAAGGGGGATACTGGATAAATTAGGTAAGTAAGCAGTGCTCATTTCAAGAGGAGGTTGTATGCAGGTGGAGGGAGAGGAGAAAGGGCTTTAGGCAGTTGTCTTCTAAAAAATATTATGTTTTATTTTCCCAAATTATCAATATTTAAAGTTGTGCTTTAAATCAGTTGTTGTTTCTTAGTTTCAAGGCCATTATGTAAATATTCTTAATACCCTATATTTGTCATTAGCACTCTCTCATTCAGGTCTGAATACAGTGGTCTGATCACAGCTCACTGCAGCCTCAAACTCTGAGGTTAAAGCCATCCTACCATCTCAGCCTCCTGAGTAGCTAGAATTACAGGCATGTGCCAGGATGCTTTGCTATTTTCTTTCTTTGTTTCTCTCTTTTTTTTTTTTTTCTTTCTTTATTTTTGTTTTTCTTTTGCTAGGGGTGAGGTCTTGCTGTGTTACACAGACGCTGGTCTCAAACTCCTGACCTCAAAGGATTCTCCCTTCTCAGCCTCCTAAAGTGCTAGGATTATAGGCTTGAGCCACTGAACCACCTAGTAGTTTGTTTCGTTTTGTTTTTTTAAACCGTTACCTTTGAAACAGCTGGGTGTCTCAAAATTATGAAAACTCTAGAGCCTCTAGTCTAGTCGTAATGTTTTCATCTTAGCTAGTAATGTTTTAGACAGACAATGGATGAGCAGATCCATGATAGTAGTGCCAAAATCAGAGAGTAAAGTTTCCTTTTACTCCCTCTTTCTCTCCAGCATGTTTATAAAGCTTTTCATAGCAACTTCAGGGCTTTTCTTCAGTTCTTTTCTCTTTATATAGTTTCCCTAGTATATTGCATTTGTTCGTACAGTTTAATTTTATATAAAGCTGGCTGGATAGATTGTTGATAACCAGAATTATGAGTCCTAAACTTGTCGTCACCTGCAGGAACTAAAGTTAACAAATCCAAAACTGATTCCGTTGTTTTCTTACTGAAAATGGCAGCTTTTTGTTATTTTTAATTGCTTTTAGTAACTTCAATATTTTCTCCTCTTTAAAATCCTCACACAGATCTTTGTCTTCTTCCTCCTTTCAGCTCATCCTAACTCAGATAGTCCTTTCCCAGTCTCTAGAAGTCTTCCGTAATCATAATATCATTTAATCTCTCAACCAATGATGAGCTTGTTGTTGTCTTTTTTCTTTCTTTCTTTCTTTTTTTGCAACCTCATCCAGTCAGGGACTGGGTCTATTTCTCACACTGCTCCTAGAGTTATTTTAACAGGTTCTTCCTTATTAATTCACTGCTTATAAGCATTTTAGGAGCTCCTCATCACCCTAATGATATAGTATAAATTCCATATGAAGACACAAGGCACATCATCATCTTGCCTGCTTTGTCATCCTCAAGCTTCCCCACTATCCATATTTAATCTAAAACTGAGCCATGTGGAAGAAATTGCAGCCCTTCAAACACACCATTTTCTTTCAAATTTCTAATTTCTAGTCCAGTGGTTCTCAATATTAAGATATGTGAAAATCAACTGCAGGACTTGTTAAAACATCAGTTACTAGGCCCTGTGCCGGAGTTATTGCTTCAGTAGGTGTGCAGTAGGGCTGAAAATTTGCATGTTTAACAAGTTCCCAGGTAATACTGGTGCTGCTGGGTGCAGGGACAACATTTTGAGAATTACTAGTACAGCCCTCTGACAATAATCCTTCCTTGTCTTCATGGTTTTCCTGAGCTCTTCAATACCTACCTCAAACATCACTACCCTGGACTGGTTTCTCCGACCTTCTTGATAATAGCCAGGCAAAATAGCATTATATGAAGACACCCCCTCTGAAGAAATGGTATTTATTACCAGTCGAATTTGGCTGGTCAGGGGAACCCAAAAGCCTAATTTTAGTAGTAAATTAAAAGAAATTCTTGGCCGGGCGCGGTGGCTCATGCCTGTAATCCCAGCACTTTGGGAGGCCGAGGCGGGCGGATCACGAGACCATCCTGGCTAACATAGTGAAACCCTGTCTCTATTAAAAATACAAAAAAATTAGTCAGGCATGGTGGCGGACTCCTGTAGTCCCAGCTACTCGGGAGGCTGAGGCAGGAGAATGGCATGAACCTGAGAGGCAGAGCTTGCAGTGAGCTGAAATCATGCCACTGTACTCCAGCCTGGGCAACAGAGCAAGACTCTGTCTCAAAAAAATAAATAAATAAATAAATAACTCATTGGTGAACATAACAGTAATCTGTTTATAGAGAGCCGATTGGGTGCTTTTACAATGTCGATAGTCTGGAACTTCTTTGGAGCAATCTCTTTTTATATCTGCTGATATAAAATTCATAATTCAGAAACCATCTGCCTAACTATCTCATTTAGTGGAATTTATTCTGACAGATCAGTCCATCTTAAAACCAAAAAAATACTGTGAATCTTGAGTAATGAGATAAATACAGCATTTGTCAAAACGTGAAGGCCCTAGATACAAGATATCATCCTTGGCCATTACCTGAACAGCTTTTGGTAGATGAGCAGTTTCTCCAGATTACAGACCAAAGTCACCACTATATATATATATATATATATTTT
>NW_016824886.1:18424-51454 GCF_001698545.2 Rhinopithecus bieti | reverse complement strand
TGCAGGTTTGTTACATATGTATACTTATGCCATGTTGGTGTGCTGCACCCATCAACTCGTCAGCACCCATCAATTCATCATTTATATCATGTATAACTCCCCAATGCAATCCCTCCCTCCTCCCCCCTCCCCATGATAGGCCCCAGTGTGTGATGTTCCCCTTCCCAAGTCCAAGTGATCTCATTGTTCAGTTCCCACCTATGAGTGAGAACATGCGGTGTTTGGTTTTCTCTTCTTGTGATAGTTTGCTAAGAATGACCGAATATAACCGAGCAGTACGTGCTTACTTTGTGCTATTATGCCAAAGAAATCCTTCAAGGAACTTACCATTTACACATTTTGTTCTGTGAACCTACTAAAAAAGCTCATGCCTTGACAAACTGTTGAGTGATAGATTCTCTTGATTGTGAATCTCCTTTTATCAAAAGCCTAGCAAGTATCAGGTGTAGCCCCACAAGAGTGGGTAGGGTGGGTGGAAGTAAGCACAGGAAATGAGCTTTGTAATTTTCATTTATTAATTACAGATATATTCCCAGTTTGGGGCTTGTCAAAGTTGATTTATACGAGAGAATGTGATTTCTAGTCTCATTTTAGATACAAATCTCCCAGGAGAAATGCATCAAATACGTGCCTTTCTAACACTGTTTTAACAGACATCTAGCAGCTGTTGGACTTGTTTGATCACCCTGGGGGGCTGTACTTTTCCAGTATAGGGTTACAACCTGAGGTTGATTTAGTTATTCAGAAGAGTTCAATAGATTCTCCCAAATCTCTTTGAAGAAATGAAATGCATCATTTTCATTTATAAAGTTATTTTTTAAACAGAAGAGAGGTATCTTTCTAAGTTTATGCCTTTTTTTAAAAAAAGATGAATTAACTTTTAGAATGAGAATAGTATTTTACCATTACAGCTAGTATCTATGTCTCCTGACATTTCTACATTTTCCCAATGCTCTACACTTAACCTGTCCAGATAAGTCCATACTTCTTCAACCCTCACATTGTTTTAATAGGCAAAAATTGTTTCTATGACAACAGTATTAACTTGGAGCCACCCTTCCCCTGTTTATTAAATGGGGTTGCCTACGTGGAGATATCTATGTGATTTCTATATATTTTTTGATTGTGGATATTCATCTATAAAATTAGCCGAGATAACAAAGCTAAAAATTGTCCCTGTCTCACTTTAAATCCATTTGTGTTGGCCATCTTTTAGCTTTCAACTCTATTTAGCATGCTGAGTGGAGAGGCTGGGTTTTACTTCCATTTTATGTTAGTGTTTGCTTGCAATTCACACTAAAGCTAGGAATTCAGTGTTCAAGCTAGTGTTGTTTGTTTGTAATTCACACTAAAGCTATAGTTCTTTAAATCAGAAGATGTGCTATATTTCTCATCTTCAAAGAATGTTCTTTAGATGATACAATTCAGAATATTTAATATAATTTGATATTGGAATAAGTATGAAACGTGATATGCAATACATGCATTTGAGAAATGGTTGGAGGAATTTGGATATTTGTCCTAGAGAGTTTGAGAGACAGACCTTTCTATATACACTTAAATGGCTACCTTATAGAAGAAGAATATAATTTGTTGCATTTGATATAAGGTGTGTTGACATCCAAAAATTCAAGCACTAGGCCCTCAAGACTCAACTCATCATCATTTTTCTTAGAAAGTATTCATGGATATTCATAGCTCCCTTTCCTTTACCTCAATCACATATTAGTTAGTTTCCTTTATCTCAACTCCCACATTTATTCCATACTTATTTTTGACATTGCACTTACGAGTGTGGGTGTAAAGAATCTACATCTTTCTCTCCAGGTTAAAAAAAAAAAAAAGCTTTGAGAGAAGGAAAGAGGATAACTTATTCATGGTTGTATTCCCTCTATCTGTCATGCAGACATTAAGTTTCCTAACATTATAAAAACTAGATTAATAATAAATGGATGTTTCTGACTTCAGATCAAACTAATAAGAACTTCATTCTAGTGTGCATTCAGTGAACCTTAACTATCTCCTAAATATAAAGGTCTATGCTAATTGGTAGATTGTAGAGTAGTACAGAAAACAGCCCTAAGCTCTACACTCATGGAGCCTACAGCGTCACTTTTGGAAACAGATATTAACAGATATAGGTATAGATAGATATAGATACACACGCATATAGTCACACACACTTATACACACACATGCACATATATACATACAGATAGATACAGATATATAGGTATCATTCTAATAACTACAACAGTTTTGGAGTGTCAGGGTTCTATCCCATGTATATTAAAACAAAAACTAAGTAACAGCTTGTTGGGAGAGGTAGTGAAGTACACATTTCCATAACACACCCAGGAGTTGGGCTAGATTTGTATTCTCAAACCAGGCTACATATCAAAATCACCTGGGAAGCTTTTACAAAGTACAGATTGCCTGGCTCCACTCAGACCTACTGAATTAATCTCCAGGGGCCAGAACCTGGGCATTCATTTTGCTAAAATCGCACCCCAGGTTATTCTTATGTTACTATGAAGCCTGAAAGCACTGGGCTGGATGCCCTCTAGGTCTCTTTCTACTCAGAGATTTTATGATCCTGTGTTTCTGTGAATAAAAAGGTGATCCTTTGATACACCTGTGGCCTTTGAAATTTCTTTTATTTTCATATGCTGAATGTTTACAGATACTCCTGATTTCACAAATAAGACACAATTCAGTTTTACTGGGAAAGCTACTTTTAAGTTTCTGCAGAAGATTTGCTACAAAATACAACATTTGGTATTATTGTCTAACAACATAGAGTAAAATTGCATAAAATCAAGACCTCATGTCATTAAAGACGTGCAAGCATGAGAGCGTACCATTTATATTTCCTATGGTGCTTCAGAATATCTTGTTGCACACAGTAGATATTTAATAAATGTTTGCTATACCAAATACTGGATAGCTTCAGATATGATATTTCAGAGTGCCCATCTTTTTGGCTGGTCTTGCCTGTTTGCTAAGTGTAGAAGATGAAACTTATACCAAGAATGAAAACCCTTAACTTTATAATATGTCTCAGTGTGATCTCTGTAGGTAACGTTATAAGCACTATTTATCATTGTCAGAGCCTGATCTCTGCCTGTCTCAAGAAACATATATTTACCATTTTGCAATAACTTTTAAATTCTTACCTGGAAGCAGAAAGCAAGAAGACTAAAGTTCTAAGAAATAGGACATGATATCAAAATAACCAATCGATCCTGGGAAAAAGAAAATCCATTAGTTGATTTAATGGAAATAACAAGTTGACTATTTTTATTTCAACCACACATACCAGTGTTGTACAAGCTGCTAGGATTAAGGAATTATTGCAAAAACCCCAGCTATAACCATTTACTGTTAGTGAATAAATATTTGGTTTGGTGAATACATGATATTGCTGAAATAGCAAACTCTGGGTAAAGGTGTATACTAAAATCAGCATTTAACAATTTCTTGTTAAGTAAACAATTGAATTGATAAATATATAAAAGATGGTTGTCAAACCTCAACAAACATGGATTTTTCAGTCTGATTGAACTAAAAATGCAATTCAAATTATTTTTTAAATGTACTTTAAAAAATCTCCAATGGCTTCTCCTTTCACTGCTTAAACACTCAACTTACCTTCATGGCATCCAAGACTTTGCATAATTCACCCTTTGCCAGTCCTCCGTATTATTTAGTATCACTCTTCTCCATTTTTAAAAAATATACTTCAGTCACATCAGTCGTCTCTCAGTTCTTTGATGCACCCAGCTATTTCCTGACCCAAGGATTTCACATACCCTGTTTTTTTGAGGGGACTGACTCCTTATCATTCTGGTCTTCCGCTTAATAGCTATGTGCTTTTGTCACTTCTTGGGTTTGAATCTTGATCCCACTGTTTCCTAGTTCTGTGTCCTTGAATAAGTTATTCAATCTCTCTGAGCTTCATGGTTTTCTTTTTAAATATATAAAAGCCACCAATCATATCCATCTCATAAGAATGCTATAAGGAATGTGTACAAAATTGATGGAAAACGCTTAGAACAGTGTGTTACACACAGCAAGCATGTAGTACATGTTGCTTATTATTTTTGTACTTTATAATTACCACATTTATTTGCTTTTTTTTGGAGGGGTGGCGGGGTACAGAGTCTCACTCTGTCGCCCAGGCTGGAGTGCAGTGGCAGGATCTCAGCTCACTGCAACCTCCGCCTCCTGGGTTCAAGCAATTCTCCTGCCGCAGCCTCCAGAGTAACTGGGATTACAGGCCTGCACCGCCATGCCCAGTTAATTTTTGTATTTTTAGTAGAGACGAGGTTTCACCATATTGGTCAGGTTGGTCTCGAACTCCTGACCTCGTGATCCACCCACCTTGGTCTCCCAAAGTTCTGGAATTACAGGCATGAGCCACTACGCCTGGCCTTTTTGAATTTTTAATCTGTTTCTTTGGTTAGACTGTCTCTGCAAGGAGAGAAGAGGACCACCACACCACACACCTTTAATATAAAGAACACCAGACCCAGAGTAAGGACGCCTAGGTTTGTCAGCTCAGTCATTGATTCTTATTTTACCTTGAAGAAACAGCATAATTTGTTTTCTGAAATTCCAGTTTCTCATCTGCAAAAGCAAACAAAAAAAAGAGACCAAATCTTCCATTTTTTTCTCTGGCTTTTAAATAAAGATGAGTCTACTTTGCAAACCGTTAAGTACCATTTCAAAGGTAATATGATTATTTCGGCTTTGAAAACGATTCTTGAAAATGCATTTTCATCCGAGCCCAGTGGCTCATGCCTGTGATCCCAGCACTTTGGGAGGCCGAGGAAGGCGGATCACCTGAGGTCGGGAGTTCGAGACCAGGCTGACCAACATGGAGAAACCCCTCGTCTACTATAAACAAACAAACAAACAAACAAACAAATAAATAAAGATAAAAATTAGCTGGATGTGGTGGTGGGCACCTGTAATCCCAGCTACTCGGGAGGCTGAGGCAGGACAATCGTGTGAACCTGGGAGGCGAAAGTTGCAGTGAGCCGAGATCATGGCACTGCACTCTAGCCTCAGCAACAAGAGAGAAACTCCGACTCAAAAAAAAAAAAAAAAAAAAAAAAAAAAAAAAAAAAAAAAAAGAAAAGAAAAAAATAAAGAAAAAAAGAAAAAGAAAATCCATTTTCATTTACCTGGTAAATAATAAAATTATTTGAGAACTATGGGAGGAAAATGATGAGAAAAGGTCATTTGAGAAAATGTATGGGCTTAACAGTTTCGTGGTATAAGCATATGCACTCACAAGTTTAAAGGATATGTGGAGGATGAATTTATGGTGTGATGAGATAAAGCCCTTCTAAAAGGAAATAAAGAATTTGGTTCTCATTCTGGATTTTGATTTCTTTTTTCCATTTTTATTTCTCCAATGTAAAAGTGATGGACTTCTTTATAAGGTATTTATTTATCTAATCTGTATAAAAACTTTTGTATCCAAAATTGAATTTTATCCAGATTTGATTGAGTATGGGTGTATGTGGCTGTATACAATCAATTTATTTTTGTAGTTTTATTTTCCTTAGCACGATAAATGGTCAAAACGATTGGAGAATCATAATAAATTACTTATTCAATCTTTCCAGGAAATTCTGATTTTCATGTCATTGAAAATTTATCTTCTGAGAAAGAGAATATTAGAAGGTGAAAAATTATGTTCAATGGCAGGAAGTTGTCCTAGAAGATATCTATATTTTAATTGGGACCTTTGATCTGGGCCTTGCTTCCTATTTCATCAGCCATTGGACATAATATTTTATAAAAGAAAACTATCCCAAGTAAGATGAGAGAAAATATTCTCACTTTTATCAGGCATTACCCTGAGTTATAATTACCAGTCTCCTTAATTAAATGGATAGGTTTTATCAAGCCAATAGCAATTATTCATTATAATCACTTACCCAAAACTGAAAGTACTATATTATCTATTTGATAATTTAATGGGGTATAATCAATCTTTATTAATTTTATATGTAAGAAAAGGTTTTAACTATTACTCAGAGAAAACCGGAATTTAACATTGCTGCTACTAATTATTAATTATGCACATATCTTATTAATGGAGATTACAGAAATTAGTATTAATTTCAATCTGTGAGCTGATAACACTGTAAAAGTTCTGTACCTGTGCAACTATATCTCTGTTGTTGACAAAGTACTTATATATACCACATAATTTTTGATCTTCTAGTAATTGATTGAAGTTAAACAGGGTAGATATTATTCATCACATCTTGTTAATAAGAAAGCTGGAACTTAGAGAAAACCTTTATGGGTTGCCCTTTCTGAAAGTTATTTGAATTGAGATAAGCAAACAGACATATCGAGTAAGTTTAGGATTTTTTTCCAGCAAATCACAGAATACAATTTTGAAAACTACAAGGATTGTAGTTCCCAAATATGAGCCTTAGGAAAGTTACTCTCTTATTCTCAGATGTTTTATTTTATTTTTTTTTTATGTAAATGTGGATGGTAGCATTGTGGTGAGGACAGTGAATGATGATGTTACACCCAAGTATGTATGTACGTATGTATTTATGTTCATGTAGGTTTGTATGTTCTGAAGGACACAAAATTATTGATATTTCTCGTAAGAGAATCACAAAATTTTGGAATTGAGAGGACTTAATGATTACAAATTTTCTTTGCTTTATCCTGATTTTTGAATATTCTTCAGACAAGTAGCCAATCAGACTTTTGGGATTTAACTGAAAACAGATGGTTTTTGAGAACCTGCCCCTCCAATGGAGCTGAAGAGCTATCATGCATTTAACAGCCATTGAGCACTTATTGTATGCCAGGCACCACACTAGACATACCGTTAATGTTATAATTTTGCATGCTGCATGCACTTTTCACGGAAGAAGTGTTTATATAAAATATATTAAAATTCATGTAGATATAAATTTAAAACTAGGTATCTGCATGGGAAATGAGTGTACATATAAAGGACAATGACCAGATCTGTTACTTTAGTGATTAGTTTGAAAGATTCCTATGACAAGAACTTTTCTTAGACAGGGAGAATGAATACCATTTCAATTTAAATCGGTATTTGGTAAAACGTTGAGTGGTGAAACTGGGCCAGGATTTACATTATAGTAGCTTTGGAAAGGCGAAAAGAACCAGAACCATGAAGAGAGGGAGAGTAAGTGAGAGAGAGAGAGAGACACAGAGAGACAGAGAGAGAGAGAGAGAGAGAGAGAGAGAGAGAGAGAGAGAGAGAGAGAGACATCTATTAGGTTGGTGCAAAAGTAATTGCAGTTTTTGCAGTATATATATATAAATATACAAAAATACATATACACACATACAGAGAAATGTGTATGTATATACATATGTACATACATACACATACATTTTATAAACATTTGTATATATAAACATATATATTATATATAATATATATATATATTTTCAGATGGAGTTTCACTCTATTGCCCTGGCTGGAGTGCAGTGATGTGATCTCAGTTCTCTGCCATCTCTGCCTCCCAGGTTCAAGTGATTCCTAAGCCTCAGCCTCCTGAGTAGCTGGGATTACAGGCGCATGCTACCACGCCCAGCTAATTTTGTATTTTTAGTAGAGACGAGGTTTCACCATGTTGGCCAGGGTGGTCTTGAACTCTTGACCACCTCGACCTCCCAAAGTGCTAGGATTACAGGCATGAGCCACCATACCTGGCCTATAAACATATATTTTATATAGAATTTCATATATACCAAATATACATATATAGTACACATACATATGTATACACATAATATATCTATTTAATTTATAATATACCTATTTAAGTCTTAAAACAATTTAAAAACCCTTTTAGACATTAGTATCTTCATTTAATTTTCAAATATTTAAAGAAATTTGAGGCTCAGAGACAATAATTCTTCACTGTTACAATTTAAGCTTACAATCTTTTTTTTTTTGAGCAAAAATATGGCTGGGATTTGAGCTTGCGTAGAATTGAAAACTCATGTGTTTTTTTACTACACCATACTGTTTCCAGTTTGTAGCCTAAATGTTGTTATGAAAGAAGCTTCTGGTATGAAAAGAAATAGAAGAAAATAGAACATAGTAAACCCTGAGAAGATAAAAAGATTACAGCAGAATGATATTTTGTTGGTACCTCATAACTGTTCAAAACTGTCAGCAACTGGGATTTTTTTTTTTTGAGACAGAGTCTCCCTCGGTTGCCCAGGCTGGAGCGCAGTGGCGTGATCTCAGCTCACTGCAAGCTCCGCCGCCCAGATTCACGCCATTCTCCTGCCTCAGCCTCCCAAGTAGCCGGGACTACAGGCGCCCGCCACCACGCCAGGCTAATTTTTTTGTATTTTCAGTACAGACGGGGTTTCACCATCGTGTTAGCCAGGAAGTTCTCCATCTCCTGACCTCGTGATCCGCCCGCCTCGGCCTCCCAAAGTGTTGGGGTTACAGGCGTGAGCCACCGTGCCTGGCCCCACAACTGGCATTTTTAATCTACAGAAATGAAAGATAATCTATACCTAGATTTGTGCTGTTTCACTTTATGTTACGTAGTTCTCACATGGTATTTGATGTGGCAACATGCTTTGCCCCATCCATTTCATGTACCCTGAATGGATGCTTGTGGTTTTTAGCCTTTCCTTGCTTGTAGCTAATGTGTTTTTACTACTAATTTGCTAAAGTCCCTGAGCAAAGCGCTGCTGAAGAACTCATGCTTTGGTACTAGAAGTGTGTTCTCTAACTGGGGAACTGTTTCACTTATCTGAAAGAAAATTAACCTTCTCACAGAGCGCAGCCAGCTCTCATTCTGAAGTTTGAAGAGTGACTCCATGTGGAACCAAGGGTGCAGGAACTCCTCTATTCTTGCCTGGATTTTGATCTTTCTCCCTTCCGAATTTGTAAACAAAACCTTCTCTCTAGGCTTGAAAATTCTTACAGTGAAATCTCTGGCCAAAAGAAAATGATTCTTCCAAAATGTGGAGAAAAATTGGCCAGATTTGAGAGTGTTTTGGATTGAAAGTGGCAACCGTGTGCCAATATCACAAAGAACATACACATTGCCTCTGCTTACACTCGTTTGTGCATAAATTACAGATTATGTGGCTACAATCAATGCTGTGCGGAAAAAGTAATGCACAGTCTCTGGTATTTTGTGTGAGAGACTAGTTGCTCACTTTGTGGTGGCTGGATTTTATACATAAGAATTTCCCTTCACATTTTGCAATTTATCTACAATATTTTTAATGTCAAAACACACCATTATCTTGAAGCCATTCCATAGCATCACTAATAATAGTTCTTTGTTTCTTAACAACAGAAGTTCAAGACCCTATTTAATAAGATTTCATGAACTGGTTGATTCTATAGCAAGGTTTGAAGACAGAATGGTTTCACTTTTGACACTTGGTCTTTTCACTAATAAGAAAAAAAAGCAAGTAACAATCTCTGGTAAAACACTAAAAGACATCTGAAAACATATTTTATAAAACAAACAAAATGATTCTGTCATGCTTTTGTGTTACATTTGTATAGATTAATTTACAAAACCCATTTACATGTATTAGCTCTTGTTTAATAATTTGAATTAATCAAAAACTTTGAGTATTTGCTTTTTAGTACTCATTGAGCTAGGCATATGTAATCTTCAATATAATTGTGTGAGGCAGGTTGTATTATTTTTGGTTCTGAGGAGAGGAAAACGAGGCATAGAGAAATTAAATGATATGACCAAGGTTACACACAGTTAATCTTGTTAGAAACATTGCTCAAAGATCTTTTATTTCCAAATCTAGTATCCTTTTTGTGACATTTCGCCTCTATTATGTAATGAGAGATAACTCCCTTAGGAATTAATGTCATTCTTATCTACACTCAAATTATTTAATAACACTGCAGAAAACAGTCCGTCCTGAGCAGATCTAAGAATTTCCCAAAATGAGCTATTTGAAACATTTCCAAATTATTCCTAACCACTATGTATTGGGCAATAAAAGAAATTGCTTTCTTGTATTTTCCCCTTTGTGTTTATGTACCTGCTCACAAAAATCATCTCATACGTAATGCAAGGTAATAAACTACAGCTTGTAATGGTGTAATGGCTACAAAGCCTTGCCCATGTGGAAATAGAACTGGAAATCCATTACTAGTGATGCACCCTTCAAATGCAATTCAAGTTTGACAAACATTAAACAATTTGGGCAGGCACTTGCAGCCAATGTTTCCTCTGAGTGCTTTTTAGGTGTCTCATCATCATATTATTATTCTAAAACACCAGGAAGAATTAATAATTTCCTTCAGGTAAATCACTATGAGTTGAAATGCCACACAGGAGTAACCATTGCCCATTTTCTTCTGGGAAAGATAATATGAGCTCCCTATTCACAAGTTGTTTTCTCTTAAAATGATAGTTCTCTTGAAATTTCATTTTCTCTGTGGCTTCTAAAATATGTTGTGATTTGATCACAATCTCAAATAAAATTGGTATTTTCCTAATAGAATAAGCACATTCTCATTCACTTACAAAAAAGTGAATATAATTGATTAGTGGCTCTGTTTCCTTTTGTATATGAAACAAAATAATTTCTATTTCTCAATGGATTAAAATAAATTTCCTTTACCGAAAAAAAAATGTTCACCCAGCTAAATAAATAATCCTGCTTACATGGACTGGTTTTATTCTCAGGAAGCATTCATTAGAAGTGTCTAAATATATCTAGTTTGGAGGTATTTTCTTGCTTTTTTTCAGAAGGGAAGAGGTTCTGAGACTCTCTTGTTTATTTCTTAGGAAAAAAAAACTTTATAATTTACAATTTTTTTGTCTTTGAAATGCACATTCAAAGACATTAGTTTTTGGCACTGTGTTGTTATCCCATTGAGCTGAAAACATTTTGATCTTTGTACAGGGCAGAAGTAGGGAGATTCAAGCAAATAATTTAAGCACAATAAAACATGATCTTAGAAATATCCCCTTCTTATCCACTTTACTTCTGTTTGGTGGAAAGAAATTTTCTCTCTTTCTGGATTTTTTTTTTTGTTATGTAAAATTCTCCAAAGTAGAGAGAATAGGGTGATTTACTAAGTGCTCATCACTCACAAAACTTATTTCATCTATACTCCTCCCTACTCCTACCTTCAGAATATTTTGAAGCACATCTCTTTTCATTCTTAAATATTTCAGTATATTTATATAAGATAGTCATTGTATTTGGCAACCATAACCATAATACTATTAACCTAGCAATTAGTACTTCCTAACATTATCAGAAAGGCAATTATTGTTCAAGTTTCCCTGATAGTTTGTGAAACGTCGTTTTCCATTTGATTTGTTCAATTTATGATCCACTCAGGACCTACACATTACACTTCTCTGAGATTTCTGTAAATATCTTTCAATCTGTATGTTATCCCTTCATCATTTTTTAAAAATTCTTTTTTTTTTTTTACAATTTGTAGAAGAAAATGTTTTATTGCTCTGTGGTACTCTTCACATTCTAGATGTTGCCAGTTGCTTCCTTGTAACGTTTCTTGACGTCTTCCTCTACTTTTATTTTCTATAAATTGATAGTTTGATAAAAAAAAAAGTTTAGAATACTTCATAGGTTGGCTTGCATACTTCTTACTTGATCACATCGTGGGTATATCATGACTGGTGTCTGTTTTTTACATGATGTTGTAGATCATATTACTGTTTAACAAAGAATCTCTTTCTCCATTGAATGCTTCCCTTTCCCCAGACTTCATGAGAGAAGTCTACCTCCCAACTACAGGGGTATTGAACTTAGCAATTTGGCTTGCTATGGCTTATAGAATGGGAATGTATATGAAATTGATCACATCTGTGCCAAGACTACAGATGCATTTGCATTGTCTGGCTTAGCTTCTAGAATTCTTGCCCTCTGCTATCAGAATCATGTGTTTCAAATAGTAATTGTTTCTTTAATCTGGGGTTGCAGATTGTGAAGACAGAAGAAGTCAACCTGAAAGCAAACCACAGTTTGGAATCAAGCCAGGTTTAGCATCAGTTGACCCACAGATCCAATTTTTTCATAATCAAGAAATAAATGTGTGTGTTTACATGCTATTGAGTTTTGAAATTACTTTTTGACCAACATCATTGCAGTAAAAGCTTAGTGTTATAAAATTAATATTGATCAATGAATTGGGGTGTTATCAGATTGCTCTGTCCTCTTTTAACTTAATGGTTTTGGCAACCATTGATGATTATTGCATAGATCCTTTACCTCATGATGGGATGCAAGGTGGTGATAGTCTAAGTCTGTCATTCCTCACTCATATATTAATCCTGGAAGAGTACCTGAGAAGGAAACTTGGGTATGGTTTTGTAAACCAAAAATAAAATTCCGAAGTCCCCCAACCATCTGAATAGACTTCCTCCTCAGCCAGGGCTGTTTTAAAATTTAACCCAAGAGATTGTTCCAGGCCATGATGAGAAGTGAAAGTAGAACATGCCTCATTATACCTCTCCAGTATTAACATCAACACAGACATTAACTCTGATAAGAAACACCTTACAACCTATTCGCTCTAAAGCCTACTACCTAAAGGCTTCCTCTGCTAATAAGAACTTGGGTATTCATAACCCTTTATCTTAACCCAGGCATCCCTTTCCATGAATCCCAGGTCTTTAGATAAACTCAGCCAATCATCAACTAGAAAAATTTTAAATCTACCTATAAGCTAGATGACCCACCCCACCCTCAGTTCAAGTTGTCCTGCCTTTCTGGACCAAACCAATGTATTCCTTAAATGTGTTTGATTGAAGTCTCATGTCTCAATAAAATGTATAAAACCAAGTTGCACCCGGGTCACCTTGGGCACATGTTCTCAGAACATCCTGAGGGTTGTGTTATGGGCCATGGTCACTCGCTCGTATTTGGCTGAAGACAAATCTCTTTAATTATTTTACAGAGTTTGACTCTTATCGTCAACAGTTTGTAAAGGAAAGTCAGAGTAATTATTTTTAAATATGATTTCACTTTATTTGCTAGTTTTAAGAATAATGAACTGGTTCTCTAGCATCCTCCAAAGATGACTGACGTGATTTAGTTTAAATTATTATGTACTCATGGATTTTCATTAGTATAAAATGTCAAACACTGTTTTAGTATATCTACCAATTGCTGATATTAATCTTTTGATGCTCACATTGTCTACTCTTACTATTTCTAGTTAAAAATATTAGTAAGTTTCTTAAACATTAGAGCTAGAAACCTTTATTTTATTTTTCTTGTGGAGCTGCTTTTCTTTTCTTTAAGACCTAGAAATTATTACTAAGGTTAGGGAGGTGGAGAAATTGCTGACAGTAAAATTCCTTGATAGACTGAGTCAAAGGCAGTGAATCCTGACTGTTAGGAAATCCCGAGTGGAGTGCAGTGTTTTGGAAAATGGCTCAAAGATCTACCATCTAAGATTAAGGCCTTTGCAACTATTGGTAGGGGATTCCTGACATAAAGATGGTATCCCAGTTAAGTGATCTTCAGTAAATGGCAAATAAAGGATTAACTGCTGGGAGCATTAGCCCCACTAATTCAGTATTTATAGCCATTCAAGTTATTAGCTTTTTAATTAACATGGAAAGATCTGAAAGTACCTAATCATATTCCATTCTAATTATATTAACAGATTACACACATGAAAATTAAAATTTTGTTTTTCTAATATTCTTTTTAAGAATGTGCAATAGAGTTGATGTTTTCTTAATAAATGTCTCTCAACTGTTATTATGTTTATAAACAGAATAGAAAAAATACAAGTTAATGGTATTCATTTAAGTACGTTCCATCCAGTTGGGGTTATCGAATTAAAACAGGCTTTACACAAGGGTATTAGAGATGTACCACATCCATTTATTTAATTCTCTGTAATAATAGTCTGCTCATTGAATTATTTAACACATCTTTTTATAAAGGGCTTTGTGCACGCATTAGGATTTGAATATGAGCAGATTAGATTGTTACATTTATTTCCTTTAAGACAAAATCAGCTGAAAGAGTTATTTCAGCGTCTATAGAATAGAAATTAAATAAAGGAAAGCAAATGCAAATTTGAGAAAAGAGTAAGAATCTACTTCTGATTCCCTGATTGCTCACTTGGGCTCAACTTTAATGATGTTCGCTTAGGAATTTTACTGAGTGAAGCTTCTAATCCTGATATCTTTTAGTTCTTTTATTAAAACATCAAGCCAAATCCTTGTTTTAAAGTTTTTTTTTTTTTATACTTTATGTTAAGCCCTAAGGATACATGCTGTCTGTGCTTGTAATGTAATCTAAAAATGCTCTTTGATATAATGATCCAAATATTGGATCAACTCCAAGGTATAAGAAGTGGGGGCAGCTTTCTGTGTCAAAATAGTTTCTTGAGCCAGGAGGATTTGATCTGACACTTATGTATTCTAAAGAGGTGATAGGAAGATATATAAAGTGTCAATGTTGTTTTCCTGCCATATTCAGACCTTAAAGCATTTATTGCCCTTTATCTTTACCTGAGATCTGATATATGAGGCCAGCACTTCCCTATAAGGGAAAGTGGCAGTTGCATAATTAGAAAAAAAAAAGAATTTATGTTTAAAATTCAGAATCTTTGTTCTAATGAAAGACAAATGACTTCAGAGGAATCACTGTTGAGGTGGCAATCCCAACCCTCTCTTCAGCTCTCTCTACCATTTATAAGCTGAGATGCAGAAAATGAGACGGAGACAGAAGCGTTACAATCCTATAAAGTCCCTTAAAGAGAGCCCTGTACCTCTCTTTCCTCATCCCAGTTGGATGTATGAGGTAGTAGTAGTTTTAACAGTTTAAATTTTCCATCTGTACATTAAAAAATCACTCCAAAAGTTTTGGAACCACAATCTTTCTTGTTACTTTTCATGATTTTATACATTGACTGGGTTCATCTGAGGAGTTCTGATGTTACAATGATTTAGACAGGAGCTTCAATTATCTGGGGGCTCAACGTGGCTGAAATGTCCTAGTTGGTTCATTCCCATGACTGGTGCACTGACGAACAGCCAGAAGACTGGATTCAGTGAGGATAGGCTACTGGAATGGCTAGACCTTCTTCCTCCCCCTTTCTCTCCATGTAGTCTCAGGGCTTCTTCCTCTACATGTTCACTTCAGTAGATTAGCTGGACTTCTAACATGAAAACTCAAGGCGTCCAAGAGGACAGAATGGAAGCCTGAAGTTCTTTTTAAGGCTTACACCCAAAACTGGCACAATGACGTTTTGGCTACATTTTAGATACAGATTCAGTATTGACTGGAACATCTATAAAAGCATGAATGTGATGCACTGGGGTCAACTTTGAAGAGTATCTACCAGGAGAACAGAAATCTTCTTCCAGTTTGTGGATCTGAGAATAGAGAATACATTGTATGCTTTTTCCTGGCTGCCCTTGATGGTTGCAATCCTCATACCGTTTCCAGCAATCCCACACCCTGATCATGTATAGTCTAGTTTCATGGGTTTACTCTGCAGATGGGCCTGACAGGACAGTTTGAGCTTGGCCTCAGAGGGATTTAGTGAACCAGGAGACGCTTGTGGTATCGATGAAGAGATGATGGATGCTGCCCCTAACAGGGATTTATACACAGAAGTTCCTTGTGCCTTTGTGAGAATCTCATAGATTATAAGGGACTCTGAAAAACCATGTGTTCCATCTCTCTAGAAGCAAATTCACTTATCACTGGTGTTGAGAACATGATATTCTATAACTTAACCTATAAGATTCTTTACAATTTCTAGGTAATATATATTTTTTTCTATTTCAGCTTAGTTAAGACTATTTTCTATTAAACATCATTATTCAATCAATTAATATCTGTTGGGAACTTACTATAGAGTAGAGACTGTTTTAGGAGACACAGCAGTGCAAGCAGTTTGCTAAAGCTCTGCTTTGCTTGAGCTTTGTAGTTATATAAGAGAGGAGACAGACAATACAAAACGTAGAATATGTGATGTATGACACATGATATTAAAAAGAACGAAAACAGTTCTAGTATATGTGTGCTGGGGAGTGGAGGTGGGGCAATAGAGTGTGCCTTACTGAGACAGAGACAATATGAAATTAAATACCTGCAAATTTAAGAAAGATCATTCCAAGTAGAGAGAATAACAAATGCAAAGACCTGAAGGTGAAAGCATAGCTCGCTTGTTTGTGGAATCAAAAGGATTGTAAGAAAGCCCTCGAAGCTGGACCAGGGTGAGCAAGGAGGAGAAACATAAAAGACGATGAGTCAGAAGACATAAAGGAGAACATAGCCAGAGGTTAACGTGTGTAGCAACCATTTCCAACTCTGCAGGAAAATTATGCCATATAAAAACTATTTGAGTACCTATTTATTATTGATGTATAATAGTTGTACATGTGATATTTTCATACATGTACCCAATGTGTAATGACCAAATCAAGGTAATTGGGATAACTAAAATATCATATATGTATTCATTCTTTGTGCAGGGAATATTCCGATTTTTCTCTTTTCTAGATATCTTGAAATATACCATACATTATCATTAATTGTAGTCTCCCTACTGTACAATTGAATAATATAACTTATTCCTTCTGTTGAACTCTGTTTCGTACCCACTAATTAATTTTTCTTTATTCTTCCCACTTCCCAGTCTCTGGTAACCACTATTGGACTCTCTACCTCCATGAGATCAACGTTTTTAGCTCCCACATAGGAATGAGAACATATGAGCACCTTTGTGTGCCTGACTTATTTCGCTTAACATAATGCCCATCCATGTTGCAAAAATAATAGGATTTTCTAATTTTTTTATGGGGTTCACAGAGGGGTTCACAAAACTGAAGGAAGCATTCACTTCCGTCTGCTGGTTTACTGTTGAGAATACAACTCAAGTACAACCAGACGGAAGAGACCCGCAGGGCAAAGTATGGAGAAGGGGCATGGGGCTTCTGTACCCTCTCTGGGCAAGCCACCCACCCAACACCTTGATATGTTCAGCAACCTGGACATTCTCCAAATCCTTTCAGTTAAGGTTTTTCTGCAGGCTTTATTACTTAGGTATGCTGGATGAAATTATTGGCCACTAGTGATTGACTCAGTCTCCAGTACTCTTTCCCCTCTCCCTGTAGTTTGGAGGGTGAGGCTGAAAGTTTCAATCCTCTAACCATATGGTTGGTTTCCATGGTAAGTACCTCCCATCTTTAAGGGATTTCCAAAAATCATCTAATTCACATAAACTCATGTGTGTTTAAAAGGGGTTTGTTATGAACAACAGAAGATGCTCCTTTTACTTTTATCACTTAGGAAATTACAAGGGTTTTAGGAGCCCTGCCTGAGAACTGGCAACTAGGATCAAATATATATTTCTTACTACATCACAATAGCACATTTAAGCCAGTTTATAGTTGTTTTTCCTATTCTAGAAGCAAGTTTGTTACAATTTTCATTCTCGCAGAGGCACAGTGCTACATGATATATTTGTGGCATAAAAATTAAGTGAGTTTGTTTTCTTCAATGTATTCACTCTAAAAGCAAAACAATCCAATAAGAAGCTCTAATCACGCATCACTTAATGGCAGGTGTATGTCACAAGAAACACCTCCTTAGGCAATTTCATTGTTGTGTGAACATCAGAGTGTACTTACACAAACCTAGACAGTACGGCCTATTACACACTTACACTAAATGATATAGACTATTGCTTCTAGGCTTCAAATCTGTACAACATGTTACTGTTCTGAATATTGTAGGTAATTGGAACGCAAAGGTAAGTATGTGTGTATCTAAACAAATCCAAACATAGAAAAGGGACCGTAAAAGTATGGTATAAAAGATTAAAAAGTGGTACACCTGTAGAAGGCACTTACCATGAATGGAGCTGGCAGGAATGGAAGATGCTCTGAGGGAATCAGTGAGTGAGTGGTGAGTGAATGTGAAGGCCTCGAACATTATTGTACACTACTGTAGAATTTATAAGCACAGTACACTTAGGCTACACTACATTTATAAAAACGATGTTTTCTTCAGTTATAAATTAACCTTAGCTTATGATAACACTGTAACTTTTACTTCATAAACCTTTAAAATGTTTTGATTCTTTTTTCATAACATTTGGCATAAAACACATCGTACAGCTGTATAAAACATTTTCTTTCTTTGTATGTTTTAAATTCTATGGGCTTTTTTCCTATTTTAATTTTTTTTCTATTTAAATGTAAAAAAAAATACTAAGATACAAACACACACATTAGCCTAGGCCCACACAGGGCCAGGATCATCACCATAACATATACCTCCATGTCCTGTCCCTCTGGAAGGTCTTCAGGGGCAATAAGAGGTATGAATCTGTCATCTGCTGTGACAACAATGCCTTCTCCTGAAGAAGCTGCCTGAGGCTGTTATATGGCTAACTTTATCTCTCTCTCACTGTCTGTATATACATACTGTATATGTATACACATATATATGATATATATTATACATTCTATATATATGCACAGAGAGTGTGTATGTATATACTGTGTATATATGACAGATATATACATTATATATATACACACACACACAGAGTGAGAGAGCAACAGAGAGAGTACATTTTAAAATAACAATAAGAAGTACAGTAAATACTACGTAATATGAATTTTTTAGCTCCATTATAATCTTATGGGACGATCACTGTCTATGCGGTCTGTGGTTGACTGAAACATCTTTATGGGGCACATGACTGTAATTGATTTTGTCATGTCATAAATTGTCATCAATTGCCCTCTTTGTTTATCTGCTCTTCAGAGAGAAATTTTCTTTAAATGGATTTCAAACAGCATTTGTTGGGTTTTTTTTCTCCACCTTAAGTGCCTTCTAAATATTTCAGCAGTTATCACCTGCCAGGCCATAATAATTTGTCATGATAAAGAAGGAGGAAATTTTTTTTGCGGGACATATATTTAAATTATTCTGCAGCATACAAAACCATCTAACACTGAGTGCTTGCCTGTTCTTGCTTGTGTGATTTTTGCCTGGCTTCTGATAAGCAGCAGTAATATTCTACGAAATGCCTGTATATCCTTAAATTTTGGAATCAGTTTATTTCTCTAATGGTTCCATTATCAAGAACACTTATTTTGTTCTTTTAAAAATATATTTTATTGGAATATAATCTACTTAAAGAAAAGTGCACAGAAATTGTGTGTATCATTGGGTGAATATTCATAAAGTAGCCAGCACTCAGATCAACTGTGTAGCCAGCACTCAGATTGAAAAACAGAACATGTATGAGCACCAGGACACCCACCTCGTGCTCCGTCCTAATTTTTACTTCCCCTTTCAGGTGTAATCACTATTTTGTATTCTGGTACTTCAGATTCGTTTTTCCTATTTTTTAAATATGAAGTTTTCCCAAAGATATACTTTTTACTGGACATGATACAAACATACTCTTTTGTCTCAGCTTCTGCATCTCAATCACAGGTTCATAAGACTCAAAATAAATAACGACAGTTATGTGCAGCCAGTATTTATTTATTTTTATTGCTGTGGAATAGTCCATTGTATTAATAGACTGCCATGGGACTTTGAGTTATGGAATTGACACTAGACTGTGAATCTGAGCAGGACACTTGATGTCAATGAGTGAGACAGTTAACATCTGACTCTTCGTGGCAGCTTGGCTTTCCCAAGAAAGCTGCCTCTGAGATAGTGATTAGTGCATGTAAGAACTTACTGGAATGCGTCCCCTCAAGCAACACCTATGGGAGAGGGGAAGGAAGCAACACGAGGTGGAGGAAAAGTTGGGCTGTGATGAATGGATTTCACATATTCTCCACTACAGGATCATCAGAAAGTACAGAAAATCTGACCGTTCCTAAGAAGAAGAGTTGGATTTACTCTCCTTAAGATTTAAGGCCAAGTTCAATAAATAGCGAGTCACTGTACCTGCTACATTATTTTATGTCCAAAAGCTAGAAATGACATAGCTTACTATATTCCTCCTACCCAGTGTTTCTCTAGCTTGTGCTAGACATATTCGGAGTTGGAAATCCACTACATTTTTGGAGAGTGCTCATGGTTAGGGAGCTCTACCTTATATTAAGCTGAAATCTGCTTTCTTGAAAGTGATTAGCCTACTGGCTCTAGCTCTGTCTTCTAGAAAAAATTGGAAGATTAATTCTATTCCTGAAAAAAAAAAAAAAATCAAGGTTAGCTTCTGGATGTCCCATAACAGCTCTTCTGTAAGTTGAAGAGTTAAAATTACAACATGGCCTCCACTGCCCCTGCTTATGATGTTCCTTCAGACTTGTCTTAATTTCCCTCAAGGGGGCAAGACCTTTCTCTCCCATATCAACCAATCACTGAATTCGTGCTGCTCACAGTCAGAAGGTTTGACCTTGGAGCAGGTGTCTCTCTGCAACACAATAACTTCCACACTTCTTGGTAAATAAACATTCCTAATAGTAACAATCTAACAGGTGCCTCCCTGCCTTCTCTAGGGACCAGGTCTTCTAAAGGACCCCTGTGATGCTAATAAGTATGCAGACATATGCATTGAGTCAAGGATAGAGTCCTTGTGAGTTGAAAAAACAAAACAAAACAAAAAAAAACCCTCGAACTTTAAATTGAGCTGTGGAGAAAGCTGCTGAAAGAATCGCTTAAAATTAGGTAATCATTTTGTATTGTGCTCTCCTGTCTCTTGTGTACTTCACAGTGTACACATTGGGTTTATGATAAGGAAAAAGAAAGAAGCCTAATCAAATTGTCCCACTTGCAGTGCTGAATGAGTCTCCATGTCCGCCTTTCATGGTGGCAAGGTAAGAACAAGAAGGTAAGGGGAAGAAAAATGAGAAGCAATATTTTTTAACAACCTACTCTGTCCAAAGCAGTCTACTACTATGTGTTTTCCATGTTTTGTGTCATTAAGTCATCATGACTCTGTGACATATCTATTCCTGTTCCCACTTAAAGAAAGAAGAAGGAAGAGGAAAAGAGAGCACGGTGGATCAACAGTTAATACGCGTTGAAAATAAAAGTCAGACTCAAGTTCAACTTATTCCAGTTCACTTTTTCTCCCAACCACAACACACGCTATCTCTGTAAGATGAGACAAAATGAGCATAAACCACCGGGTAGGGCAGCTGAGTATTTTCCCTTTACTTACAGCAGGGTACATATAATTTAACTTAACAGAAACAGGAGTTCCTCATACCGTGTGTTTATTCACTGATTTCAACATAGATTTTGTTTAGGATAAAAACGCATTTAGTGTTCATGCTCACTAGAAAGAAAGCCTCAGAAGACAGGGATCTTGGTCACTCCTGCATCCCTAGCACCTAAAACAGGGATGGAGGAATTTCAATAACCCATTTCTTGCTTCAGTAAATGACATATCGGTTCTTACAGCACTGCAGCCCTTAAATACCAACTGATATGCATTCAATTAAGTCAGTCAGTTAGTGACAGACGAGAAATATGGGATGTGTTTGTATAAACATAAGCAATAACTCAGGATTCTCTTCGTTTTCAAAAAAACTAATGAAATTAAAGCATCATCCAAGGACACACAACTTATGACTTCAATTTATCCATGCAAAAGCCCTCTTAAAACAGAGGGTAACCAGCTACACGGGAGGCTGAAGCAGGAGAATGGCGTGAACCCGGGAGGTGGAGCTTGCAGTGAGTGGAGATCGCGCCACTGCACTCCAGCCTGGGTGACAGAGCAATACTCCGTCTCAAAAAAAAAAAAAAAGAAAAGAAAAGAAAAAAACCAGAGGGTAACTTTGAGTCATTTTCTGTCTCTTCCTCCTTCCTCATTCTTTCCCCTTTCTCTGTATCACTTTTATTTTTTAAAAAATGGTGAAAATAACTTATGAGAGAATAAAACACCAAAAGAGTCAGATACAGAGAGTCTGAAACTGAGGGGGAAAGTGAGGAACAGTTGTGGTAACATTTCCAGAGGTGGCAGTCAAGGACCTGCAGATAGCAGAGTTTATTTATAGTTAAAGTAAAGTGAACAGAGATGCCTTGTGATGATGTTGACTGTGAATTTTTGTTTTAAGGAAGTGGAATAAATAATACACCTACCTTAAACGGGAGAAAACTAAACTTGGAAAATCTCTTTAATGATAGACATAAAAGGAGTTGTGAAATTATGCTGCCTGGTACTTTTGCTGTTGTGCAATTCCTTTGCAGTAGATGAATAATTCAATCTCAAGCTCCCCAGTGGAATACTTTGGGGCATCTACATGAATCTCATAAATATCAAATTTATTTGCTTATAGTCATTACCACATGCTAAAGAAAATGGATTTCACATATTCTCCATTACAGGATCATCGGAAAGTACAGAAAATCTGACCATTCCTAAGAAGAAGAGTTGGATTTACTCTCCTTAGGATTTAAGGCCAAGTTCAATAAATAGTGAGTCACTGTACCTGCTACATTATTTTATGTCCAAAAGCTAGAAATGACATAGCTTACTATATTCCTCCTACCCAGTGTTTCTCTAGCTTGTGCTAGACATATTCGGAGTTGGAAATCCACTACATTTTTGGAGAGTGCTCATGGTTAGGGAGCTCTACCTTATATTAAGCTGAAATCTGCTTTCTTGAAAGTGATTAGCCTACTGGCTCTAGCTCTGTCTTCTAGAAAAATTTGGAAGATTAATCCTATTCCTGAAAAAAAAGTCAAGGTTAGCTTCTGGATGCCCCGTAACAGCTCTTCTGTAAGTTGAAGAGTTAAATATACCTGTTGCTTTAACTATTCCAAGAATGATAGATGCATGAAAAGGCATCTGTTACCATCGTTTTTTAAATTGTAGATTTCAGGTCTAAATAGGGTTCTAAAGTTGGCACAAGCAAGTTGTCTACACTTTTTTTTGCTTATATACATCATAAGACATTTTTTAAATAACTCCTGGGCCCCTCACACATTTTTAAGTTATCATCTAATTTTATGTTTGAAAACTTTCTTGTTTAATTCCCAACCTCGTGTTTATATTTGTTAAATACATTTTCCTCAAAGTTTTGAACAGTAGACTTTCCTCATTCAGTTTGTGGAAAATATTCACCATGTAGAAAATATTCACCACAAAAAAAAAACAGAGATTACTGGACAACCATTCAGCCAAATCAGCGTAATTTTCTCACTGACTATATCAGATATAGTCAAAGCAGATAAATTTGTTAATATGCAGCCCCTTGACAACCCCTCACTACTCAATTCTAGGAGAGATAGGATGATAAGACCTAGAGTGCTGCCATATGTTTATCAACTAGCTGAAATATGGCACTACCCTCTGAGAATCTCTTACCTACCTGGGCTCATTTCGCTTTTTTTTTTTTTTAATGGAAATTTCTCTCAGGAGCTGTGTGTCATTGAATTGTCCCTTTGTTTGAAAGCTGGAGGTTTTATATTCTGGGACAGTGCCCCAAGTCAGTAAAATTTAGGATAGATGAGAATAACTCTGTATCTCTGTCTGTCTGTCTCTCTCTCGCTCTCTCTCTCTCTCTTTGTGCCTGTATATGTGTGTGTGTGTGTGTGTGTGTGTGTGTGTGTGTGTGTGTGTGTGTTCAGTAACTAATGGGAACAGGGTACTCATTTAGCAGATTTCATGGTGGAAGGCAGTTTGCCATGCACATTTTCACTGAACTAGATTCAAGGACAAAGATGAAAGAAGGAAAGTGTTCTTATGTTCCTGCAACTTGTATGGTAGTGTCATGGGATCCTTAGGGTGTCGCTTTGCCAGCTGGAAACCTCTGCGGGCAGTGGCACCTTCTGCTTGAGTATTGCTCATGCCTGCTGGGCTTGTTATGCCAACTTGGCCTCGCAGGCTGTGCTCAGCTCGTGTTACTGACCTGGATGCCACGAGCCAGGTGGGGAGTGGCAAGGGGTGTGTGAGCAAGCGAGCATGGGGTCTGGACACTGAGCACAGCCAGGCACACTCTCTGCTGCAGCATGGCAAGTAGCTCCAGGCTCCAGCTTTGTGCAAGGCTGTGAATGGACCAGATGTACCGCAAGAAGCTTCTGCTGTGGGCACCAGCATCTGGATGAGAAAAAGACGGTGGCATCCAAAAACTCAGAGATGCCAGGAACCGCAGAGCCCCAAAGAGAGTGTTATATAACATGTCACATCCCTGGCTCAGGGAGCCCTGAGGTCTGGGCTCCCAGAAAGGCCACAGCTCTTCTCTCTTTCTTATTGCCCACAGCTTTGTGAGTGAGGGGGTGAGTTTTGGGGGGATGGGTTTCAGCCTGTTTGTGTTACAGGTCTCTCAGTCCCACTGTCCCACTCTGGCCACGGATCTTGGCCTGACCCTTCTTGGACAGGAAGTACCACTGCTACTTCCTGCCCTGTGGGGCAACCACCCAGCACTGGTGGAGGAATATAGTGTTACAGCAGTTCTGGCTAGAGAAATTCTAAGGTCTGGGTCCCAGAAGGGTTGCCACTCTTCACTCCCACAGTCCAGGAGTGTGTCACCACCTGCAGCTTAGTGAGTCGGTCAGGAATATGTTACAGTTCCTTTCACGCCCTGCATTTGTCAAGTCCCAAGTTCTTGTCCCATGTCCAGGAAGAATGAAGTTACGTGGACACCTGGAGGGTAAGCAAGGAGGAGAGCTTTATTGAGTGACAGAATGGCTCTCAGGAGACCTGAAGGGGGTAGCTCCTTTCTGCAGGTCGGTCACCCTGACGAGTGTCTGAGTCTGGTTGAATCTGGGGTTTTTAAGGTGCTCAGAATGGAGGAAGTGCATGCTGACTTGTCCATAGGCAGGCATAGGCAGACCTGGATAAAGCACCATCTGACTGGCTGAAAGACATCAGTGAAGTTCTCATTCCAGGTCATGAACCCCACCTGGAACTGGGAGCCCAGTCCCCAGGCTTCAAGCTGTCCCTGACTTGAAGGTGGGGTTTCACTGGGGACCTACTTCTTCCCTTCCCTCCTGAGAATCCATGTGCCTCCCACCACCATCAACATGCCATCCACAGCACACAGGCTGTTCCTGCTGAGGGGCACCCGCAGGCCCATCACAAGCTGCCTTCAGTACCTCAGCCTCCCTCCAACACTTGTCGGTGTTCAAAGTCTGGAACAGGCCAAGGGAACAGGGGGCTTGCATGTCAGTGCTGCCCGAAGTACACGCACACCCGGCCAGGTTGTGACAGCGCTCAGGCTTGGCCACAACTTTGCTCTGCACTGGAATAGACACCAGGAGCAGGAAGAGATCTGTGAGTGGGAGCAGGCACTTCTGAGCCTGCGGGGGGAGAGGGTTTCCTGAGCTCCCAAGAGTGCAGGGATGCCTGGGTCTGGAGCTGCAGCTGGGCAGCTATATCTGTGCCTGCGGGCAAGGACTCCCTCCCCACCAACTCAGTAGGGTATGGGGCTCCCACTGGAATCACCAGTTACCAGCCACCACTGAGCACACAGCCCTGATCACACCTCCCCCACTGCAGCTGGAGTCCTCACAGGGGCCACCCCAGATGGACCCCCACCGCCATCATTAGGGAGCTATCGTATTGGCTGTCTGTAGAGGAGACACCAAGTATTCTTTGCATGCTTCAAGCCTTCACATTGCAGATCATCAACATTTAAGTAACATGGATGTATATGCCTGGCTCTAAGTGGCCAAATGTGAATCTAATACACTCCTTCTAAAATAACTCAGAGCCTTGGGGGAATAAAGGAGTTCCCAAAAACAATTTGTTAGAGTTAGTTCTATGAAGAGTGTGGTAAGAACATAGAATTCAGAATAAGATGTTCCCGAGTTTCCCTGTTCTCTGTTTTTTGTTTGTTTGTTTGACTAGCTATATGCCTTCAGCATGCTTATTTGCAATTATGGGCCTCCATTGGTTTTACTGTTTTTCGTTTTTTTTTCTTCTTTTTTTCTTGAGACAGAGTCTCGTTCTGTCACCCAGGCTGGAGTGCAGTGGCAGAATCTCGACTCACTGCAACATCCACCTCCCAGGTTCAAGTGATTCTCCTACCTCAGCCTCTGGAGTAGTGGGATTACAAGTGTACACCACAATGCTTGGCTAATTTTTGTATTTTTAGTAGAGATGGGGTTTCACTATGTTGGCCAGGCTGGTCTCAAACTCCTGACCTCAGGTAATCTGCCTGCCTTGGCCTCCCTAAGTGCTTGGGTTAAAGGCCCGAGCCACCCACACCTGGCTATTGCTGTGTTTCTTACTATGACTTCTCTTAGCTCCCTCAACCCATGCACATGCTTCTAATAGGTATTTCCCTATGAGTCTCATCAGATTTAAACTTTGATGATTTTTCAGCCTCAACTAGCTATTTGCAAGCATATTTCTTCTAGTGACTGTTTAAAAATGTAATGTCCAGTAGAATACTAGATGATAAGAATGGATTAGCTGGTGGGGCAGGGAGCATTACAAATGTGTTTTGCTGAGGAGTGTTAAAAGAAAAAACTTCAGTTGAATTAAATTTAAAGGAGTTTAATTGAGCCATGAACAGTACATTGATAGGGTAGCCTGCTGAGCCCGAATAGGCTCAAAGACTACAGTGCGGCCATGTGGTGGAAGATTTATGGACAGGAAAAGGAAAGTGAGGTACAGAAAACAGAAGTGAGGTAGATAAATTGCTGGATTGGTTATAGCTCAGTGTTTGCCATATTTGAACATGGTTGGAATAGTTGGCTATTTGGTCAAAACTCGGTGATTGGCACAAGTGTAGGCAACAGTCTGTTTATACCTCTGCTTGTTATAGTTCACAATGTGCAGAAAAGCCCTTAGGCAAAACTTAAAATATGTAAGGACGCAGCTTTAGGCTAAACTTAATTTAAGAGGAGGAAGAAGGAGTAGGAGAAATGAGTTCCATTGATGCTGTTTATTTTAACAGTAAGGACAAAGAGTCTGAAAATTCCAAAACACTATTCTTTTAACACAGCAAGTTTCTCTCTCTTCTTTGTCTAACCCTGTAAAATCCAGAAATCCAAACTTTTCACACCCCTGGTGATTCGACTAGCTATGATTGATAAGCCAGCTTACTTTTGCATTTGTACTTCAGTTTCATCTGCATTGGAAACATAGTTTGATTAAAGGCCATATTTCCATGAATCTTTTGTTTTCATAAAATTCAAACATGCACAGGTAACCAAATCTCTTTCTTTTTTTCTAGATCTGAACATTTAAGATCTAGAAATTTTTCATCTAAGAAGTATTTAAAATCAAACATGTTAACAAGTTTTAAAAACCTGTCTTGATTCTTAAGGAAACCAACAGTCTTAATAATCTCTCTAGAATTTAGATGTGCAAGCCCAACTCTGAGATTTAACCAAGAATATTTTAAACTAAAGCAGCTTTGGCCTACACCATAATAAGGTAAAAGCAAGGTGCAAAGTCTCATTCCTTTCACAAACTGTATAACCTTTTAAATGTGCACTAGGATTCTTAATATTAAAATTATAGGAATTCAAATATTCAGCCTTTTCTAGTGAGGTGAGTGAGGGGAGAGTTCATTCAACAAAAGAAATTTATGGTAATTTATATACTCTCTGACTTTTGAAAAGGTAGCACTTTGAGCACTCTGCCAATGCAAATTTATGACATTTGCTTCAACTATGGAGCTTGCCTTTCTCTAGGTTTAGCTTTGATCTGAGTTGATATTAACTGAAAGTTCTTCCTATAAGAGATATATGCTCACCTGGGTGAGCACTCACAATGAATCATCCCAAACAAGCTTTTCATAGGTTGAGTGAAATCTGCTAACAATGGAATATCACAGGAATAAAAGGATGGATTCTGGAATCAGAAGCAATAGATTTGAGTACAAGCCCTACCGTTTCTCTATTGGTAGTGAAGAGAAATCATAGTAGTCCATAGTAGTCATAGGGAAGTACTAGATTTGATGATAAGCCCTACTGGCATTGGGCAAGATAATTTCAGTACAGCCAGTTCCTTCATCTTAAAGCAGTAAGCACTAAAATATGTACTGCATAGGGTAATTAAAACTATTAAATATGTGTCTGTCTTATGGTCAACATAGAAAATGTTATATATTTTTAATCTAGCATTTAAGAAAGTGCCTAATACATGAGATGTTCAACATATGCTGTAAAAATAAAATGATCTAACACTCATTAGCAGCTTACTACAAGCCAGACAATTCTAAGCATTATATAATGGATAACATTTAATTAATTGAAGGAACTAAAGTGTATTAATCTATATTAATAAGACATTCTTCATGTAAGTGAATTAATTGTAACCTAAGATCTGCAAGATTTCAGGAATCTAGGGATGGTTTCCAAGAGAATTATTAAAACCTTGGTATTTCTGCAGTTTTCAGTTGAAATGTATTTATATGCATTTATTAGAAAGAAAAGAAGTAAAACAAAGAGATTCTCAAAGAAGTTCTGTAAATCTCAAAGTAGGTAAGAGTCATTGATACAGATTATTACTTTGATGGCCTCTGCCAAGTGTGTGAGACAAGTTGAGTGAAGTTCAGAAAGTGGTTAATTAACTCCTGAGCATTACTAGTATTGCAGTTTCTGTAATTAACACTATAAAACATGCTAACTTATCCCTGAAGAGTTTTCTCTCGCTTTAAGTAGGTTATAGTCACCCAAGTGTGTATTTCCCACATCTACTACTAGTATCTGTGTAAACTGGGGACTGTTGGGAAGAAAAGCGAAAGAAACACTGCATTTTCCTTACATTTACATTATGAAAAGTTGTGTGAAATACTATGGTAGGTCCATTTAATGGATTTTCCAGTCTAATTTTTCATCTGTGACCCTTGTTCTAAGGAGCATTTGGGAGAAGAACTTAGTGTTTGCTCACACTGGGTTTTGTAACTGACACAGTTCAAGTCATACAGTAACTCAAGTCATATATAGCAGCTGAAGAAATATTTATTGAAGAAATGGGCAACTTCATAAAGTCTTAAATTTTACTAATCCCAGGTAAATATCTATATCAACATATACAATTCCATTTCATATAAAGTGATAGACCAAAGATTTACACAACTCTGTACTTGGCATGCTGCTGATAATAACCAATGCCAGCTGAAGAGAATTAAAATGGAATTTTAAAGTTTACTTTTCTACATATGTATGATATGTATGATAGTAAATGGATAGTTACAGTTTTACTTTTCTACATATGTATGAATATAAATACAACAGATATTTATATTAAAATCTCTAAGTGGCCTGATTTTCAGCTAGGTCCCCCACACCCATGAAAGCTGTCTATTGTTCATTCCTGACTATGTTCATTTAAAAAATAAATAAATCTATACTAAAAGGTTTTTATTTTTTATTTTTTTTTATTTTTATTTTTTATTATACTTAATTCTAGGTACATGTGCATTAACATGCAGGTTGTTACATATGATTTACTATGCATGTTGTGGCTGACACCCATTCAACTGTCAGCCCCCATTCAATTCATCCTTTATATCATGTATAACTCCCACTGCAATCACCTCCCTCCTCCCCCCTCCCCTATGATAGGCCCCAGTGTGTGATGTTCCCCTTCCCGAGTCCAAGTGATCTCATTGTTCATTCCCACCTATGAGGAGACCTGCGGGTTTGGTTTTCTCTTCTTGCTGATAGTTGTTAAGCAATGATGGTTCCAGCTGCATCCATGCCCTTACAAGGACGCAAACTTCATTCCTTTTTTATTGCCGCATAGTATTCCATGGTGTATGTGTGCACATTTTCTTAATCCAGTCTGTCACAGATGGACATTGGGGTGATTCCAAGTCTTTGCTATTGTGAATTAGTGCCGCAATAAACATACCGTGTTCAATGCTGTCTTTGTGTAGAATAATTTTATCATCCTTTGGGTCTATACCCAGTAGTGGGATGGCTGGTCATCATGGTTACATCTAGTTCTAGATCCTTGAGGAATTGCCATACTGATTTCCAAATGGTTAACTAGTTTACATCCCACCAACAGTGCTAAAGTGTTCTATTTCTCCACATCCCCTCCACCACCTGTTTCCTGACTTCTTACAGATTGCCATTCTAACTGATGTGAGATGGTATTCTTTGGTTTTATTGTCCATTTCTCTGAATGGGCGAGTGCATGATGAGCATTTTTTCATGTGTCTGTTGGCTGTATGAATATCTTCTTTAGAATGTCATGTCTGTTCATATCCTTTCCCCACTTTTTGATGGGGTTAATTCAGTGGTTTTTAGTATACTTATAAAGATGTGCTACCATCATGATTATACAGTTCCAGAACATTCTCATCACTCCTCCCCAAAATCCATGTATCCATTAATTGTCACTCCCTCATCTCCCTTCCCCCAGACTCTAGCAAACATTAATCTCTCTTTATGGATTTGCTTATTTTGGACATTTCATATAATTGAAATTGTAAAATATACAGCCTTTTGTTTCTGGCTTTTTTCTCTTAGTATAATGTTTGAAGATTCATCCATGTTGAGGTATTCTATTAACACGTAAGTGACACATTTTGAAGGCATCTCTCTGAACTTAGCTATATCCCGTTTTAGAAAAGTGGCTAGCAAGCAGAGTTGTGTTCAATTTTGCCCATGTGTTAGACAAGACAAAATAGGGTATTGTAAAGGTGAATGAATGAAATAACATGTTTGCCCATTCTACCCTTACAATTTAAGGAAGTATTAAAGAAATATGGAAACTGTAAAACATATTGAGTGGTATATGTCATCTACTTAGCTATGGCCCAGAGAGCTGGGTGAGTTTACTAGGTCACTCTCTCAGGTTTTTTGTTTGTTCATTCATTTGTTTGTTTGTTTGTTTTTGGCTCAGAAACCTAATTTAGTCTTCTCATGAAGAGTAAACTTGTTTCCCAATCAAAGTATCATATTAAACTGAGTACATAGGATTTGTATACTGAGACATAATGAAAACATATTGATTTATAATACAAAAAATTGTCCAAAAGTTCACATGATTGACACGTTTTCTCATTGTAGACATATCTATGTGAAAATCCAAATTATGTTCAAAATATTGCTTAAAGACAGAATAGAAAAATTAGATAATTTGATTGTTTAATAGCTTAATACACTCATCTCACTAAAAAGAATTTTAGGTCATAGTCATTTCTGGCTGCTGCAACAAATAGCAAAAATAGCAATAAACTGGCTTAGAGAAGAAACATTTCTTTCTCACAGTTCTGGATGCTGTGCAGTCGAAGATCAAAGTGTCAGGTAGTCTAGTGTCTAGTGAGACACTACACTCTTCCCAGTATGTAGATAAATGGCTCTCCTGTCATTGTATCCTGTCATGGGAATGAGCAGAGAGAGATCCCCTGTGTTCTACTCTTTTTATAGGGGCATTAATCCTGTTTAAGAGGGTTCCAGCCACGTTACCTAATTACCTCCCAAAGGCCTCACCTATAATGCCATCACATTGGGGATTAGGCTTCAGTGTATAAATTTTGGGAGGGGGACACAGACATTCAGTTTACAGCACCTTAATTGTAAAATTTGCTAACTAAAGTTTTATCTTCTCCTAGGTAGATTTGGGGTGGACAATGGCATATTTAGTTCTATGTTGCTTCCCTTGAGGCAAGTTAGCCTTCTCTTCAGATTGAAAATTTAAAAAAATACAATCCATCATCCATTTTTGGAAAGTCTCTGACCTGTGAGTCTCTTTGTCTCTTTAAATTACATTTTCATATCTTTACCTTTGCTAACTGCCTGTTGCATAACAGAGTATAATCTTAAGTTCTTAAGATGGTATCTTTCTACAACTTCCAAGTTCCATACCTACAACAGAAAACTGTCCCAAGGTGAAAAATTCAAAACAGTAATTGCAAAGTATTGTTCTTCGAATTATAACATCTTTGAGGCTGCTGAAAGTAAAGGTACATGTTTGAGAAATAGTATAAAAGATCTGAAATAAACATCTGTGTTGGTACTGGTGTCATTGCTGTATTTAGAGCTTATGACACATTTTTATTTTGATTGTAAAATGTTTTAAATGACAGAAGTTGTCTCAGAAGTTGGTTGACTCAGAGTAGACATTTATAAGAATTTGTTGTTGTTCTTAGCGACAGATGACATTTTTTGCTAGGGCCACCTTTAATCCCATTGACTTTTACCAATCCACTGATCTTGTTTGATTGGATCTGTCTGCTAGTGAGGACTAAGTTTCAATCAAATCTCTCCCTGTAGCACCAAGCCCAGGGAGATGATGAATAAATGAATCTGTAACCAAATCATTATACGTGTGAGATGTCCACAAATAAATGAACCCTCTGCCTCTCCTTTCCCCTCTCTCTTCCTTTCCTTCACCACCTTCTTCTCCTCATTTTCCTTTTCCTGTTCTGCTTCTACTTCTTCTCAGTGAAGAAATCCTATTTGTCTCTTGGCCAATAAGGTTTTTATGAAGGAACTCTGTTTTCCAGTCTGATCTGGGAAATGTGAGTTTCCTAGTATTCAAGTAAAAAAGAAGTTAGTAGATATTCTATGCTAGGCTTCAACAAAACAATAAAATGATTAAATATAAAAATTACACAGAATAATCATCAGTCTCTAAGAATGCATGTTATGATTATTCACACACTAATATCAGCACCTTTTTGATTATAGTATGGAAATCCCTATTCAAACTTACCTCTGATAAATAGAATAGTGATCAACAGGACACTTAATTCCCAATTGTGGGTCGGGCGCAGTGGCTCATGCCTGTAAACCCAGCACTTTGGGAGGCCAAGGTGGGCGGATCACGAGGTCAGCAAATTGAGACTATGCTGACCAACATGGTGAAACCCTGTATCTACTAAAACACAAAAAATTAGCCAGGTGTGGTGGCACATGCCTGTAGTCACAGCTGCTCAGGAGGCTCAGCCAGGGGAATCACTTAAACCTGGGAGGCGGAGGTTGCAGTGAGCCGAGATTGCACCACTGCACTCCAACCTGGCGACAGAGCAAGACTCCGTCTCAAAAAATATATATATATTATATGAAATATATAATATATAAGATCTTATATATTATATATGAATGTATATATTATAATGAATATGTAAGATATTGTATATTATATATAAATATATAATA
>NW_016824886.1:0-15702 GCF_001698545.2 Rhinopithecus bieti | reverse complement strand
TTATATATAAATATATAATATATAAGATTAATATTATATATTATTTATATATATATCTGTTCAGTTCTTCTGAGATAAAATGTTCAGAATAAAGAACATGTCTGTTTATTTTACTTTAAGTAAAATAAGAACTTTACTTAAGTTCTATGATACATGTGCAGAACGTGCAGGTTTATTACATAGGTATACTATGTGCCATAGTGGTTTGCTGCACCTATCAATCCATCATGTATTAGGTATTTGTCCTAATGCTGTCCTCCGCCTGCCTCCTACTCACCGACAGGCCTCTGTATGTGATCTTCCCCTCCCTGTTTCCATGTGTTCTCACTGTTCAACTCCCGCTTATGAGTGAGAACATGCGGTGTTTGGTTTTCTGTTCCTGTGTTAGTTTGCTGTGGATGACGGCTTCCAGCATCATCCATATGCCTGCAAAAACATGAACTCATTTTTTTATGCCTGAATAATATTCCATGGTGTATATGTGCCACATTCCAGTCTATCATCAATAGACATTTGGGTTGGTTCCAAGTCTTTGCTATTGTAAATAGTTCTGAAATAAACATATGTGTGCATGCGTCTTTATAGCAAAATGATTTATAATCTTTTGGGTATATACGCAGTAATGAGATTGCTGGGTCAAGTGGTATTTCTGGTTCCACATCCTTAAAGAATTGCCATACTGTGTTACACAATGATTAAACTAATTTACACTTCCACCAACAATGTAAAGTGTTCCTATTTCTCCACAACCTTGCCAGCATCTGTTGTTTCATGATTTTTTAATAATCACCATTCTAACTGGCATGAGATAGTATCTCATTGTGGTTTTGATTTGCATTTCTCTAATGACCAGCGATGATGAGCTTTTTTTCATATGTTTGTTGGCTGCATAAATGTCTTCTTTTGAGAAGTGTCTGTTCATATCCTTTGCCCATTTTTTGATGGGGATTTTTGTTTTTTTCTTGTAAATTTGTTTAAGTTCCTTGTAGATTCTGGATATTAGACCTCTGTTAAATGAGCAGATTGTAAAATTTTTCTCCCATTCTGTAGGTTACCTGTTCACTCTAATGATAGTTTCTTTGGCTGTGCAGGAGCTCTTTAGTTTAACAAAATCCCATTTCTCAATTTGGCTTTTGTTGCAATTGCTTCTGGTGTTTTAGTCATGAAGGTTTTGCCCATGCCTGTGTCCTGAATGGTATTGCCAAGATTTTATTCTAGGGTTTTTTATGGTTTTAGGTCTTACATTTAAATCTTTAATCCATCTTGAGTTAAAGTTTGTATAAGGTGTAACGAAGGGGTCTGGTTTCTGTTTTCTGCTTATGGCTAGCCAGTTTTCCCAGCATCATTTATTAAATAGGGAGTCCTTTCTCCATTTGTTGTTTTTGCCAGGTGGGTTGAAGATCAGATGGTGGCAGATGTGTGCTGTTATTTCTGAGGTCTCTGGTCTGTTCTGTTTTGGTACCAGTACCAGGCTGTTTTGGTTACCATAGCCTTGCAGTATACTTTGAAGTTAGATAGCATGATGCCTCCAGCTTTGTTCTTTTTGCTTAGGATTGTCTTGGCTATATGGGATCTTTTTTGGTTCCATATAAAATTTAAAGTAGTTTTTCTAGTTCTGCAAAGAAAGTCAATGGTAACTTGATGGGAACAGCATTGAATCTATAAATTACTTTGGGCAGTATGGCCATTTTCAAGATATTGATTCTTCCTATCCATAAGCATGGAAATATTTTTCATTTGTTTGTGTCCTCTTTTATTTCCTTGAGCAGTGGTTTCTAGTTCTCCTTAAAGCCTGTAATCCCAGCACTTTGGGAGGCCGAGACGGGTGGATCACGAGGTCAGGAGATCGAGACCATCCTGGCTAACACGGTGAAACCCCGTCTCTACTAAAATACAAAACTAGCCAGGCGACGTGGCGGGTGCCTGTAGTCCCAGCTACTCGGGAGGCTGAGGCAGGAGAATGGCGTAAACCCAGGAGGCGGAGCTTGCAGTGAGCTGAGATCCAGCCACTGCACTCCAGCCTGGGCGACAGAGCGAGACTCCGTCTCAAAAAAAAAAAAAAAAAAAGAGGTCCTTCATTTCCCTTGTAAGTTGTGTTCATATGGATTCTATTCTCTTTGTAGCACTTGTAAATGGGAGGAGTTCACTCATGATTTGGCTCTCTGTTTATTATTGGTGTATAGGAATACTTGTGATTTTTGCATATTGATTGTGTATCCTGAGACTTTTCTGAAGTTGCTTATCAGCTTAAGGATTTTTTGGGCTGAGACAATGGGGTTTTCTAAATATACAATTATGTCATCAGCGAACAGAGACAATTTGACTTCCTCCTTTCCTATTTGAATACCATTTCTTTCTTTCTCTTGCCTGATTGCCCTGGCCAGAACTTCCAACACTACGTTGAATAGGAGTGGTGAGAGAGGGCATCCTCTCTGGAATGCTTCCAGCTTTTGCCCATTCAGTTTATGATATTGGCTATGGGTTTGTCATAAATAGCTCTTATTATTTTGAGATATGTTTCATCAACACCTAGTTTATTAAGAGTTTTTAGAATAAAGGGGTGTTGAATTTTATTGAAGGCCTTTTCTGCATCTATGGAGATAATCATGTGGTTTTTGTCATTGGTTCTGCTTATGTAATGGATTACTTTTATTGATTTGCGTATGTTGAACCAGCCTTGCATCCCAGCAATGAAGCTCACTTGATTGTGGTGGATAAGTTTTTTGATGTGCTGCTGGGTTCAGTTTTCCAGTATTTTATTAAGAAATTTTGCATCAATTTTTATCAGGGACATTGGTCTGAAATTTTCTTTTTCTGTTGTGTCTCTACCTGGTTTTGCTCTCAACATGATGCTGGCCTCATAAATCATGTTAGGAAGGATTCTCTTTTTCTCTACTGTTTGGAATAATTTCAGAAGGAATGGTACCAGATCCTCTGTGTACCCCTGGCTGAATTGGTGTGAATCTGTCTGGTCCTAGAATTTTTTTTTTTTTGGTTGGTAGGCTATTAATTACTGCCTTAATTTCAGAACTTTTTATTGGTCTTTTGGGGGATTCAACTACTTCCTGGTTTAGTCTTGCGAGGGCATATATGTCCAGGAATTAATCGTTTCTTCTAGATTTTCTAGTTCATTTGTTTGAGGTGTTTATAGTATTCTCTGATGGTAGTTTGTATTTCTGTGAGATCAGTGGTGATATCCTCTTTATCATTTTCTATTGTGTCTACTTGATTCTTCTCTCTCTTCTTCTTTATTAGTCTAGCTAGTGGTGTATCTGTTTTGTTAATCTTTTCAAAAAATCAGTTCCTGGATTCATTGATTTTTTTAAGGGTTTTTCACATCTCAATCTCCTTCAGTTCTGCTCTGATCTTAGTTATTTATTGTATTCTGCTAGCTTTTGAATTTGTTGGCTCTTGCTTCTTTAGTTCTTTTAATTGTGATGTCAGGGTGTTGATTTTAGATCTTTCCCACTTTCTCATGTGGTCATTTAGTGCTATAAATTGCCCTCTAAACAATGCTTTAGCTGTGTCTCAGAGAATCTGGTACATTGTCTTTTTGTTCTAATTGGTTTCAAAGAACTTCTTTATTTCTGCATTAATTTTGTTGTTTACTCAGTAGTCATTTGTGGCAGGTTGTTCAATTTCCATGTAATTTTGTGGTTTTGAGTAAGTTTCTCTAATCCTGAGTTCTAATTTTTTTGCACAGTGGTCTGAGAGACTGTTTGTTATGATTTATGTTCTTTTGCTGAGGAGTGTTTTACTTCCAAATATGTGGTCGCTTTTAGAATATTGCTATGTGGCACTGAGAAGAATATATATTCTGTTGATTTAAGTTGGAGAGTTCTGTAGATGTCTATGAGGTCTGCTTGGTCCAGAGCTAAGTTCAAGTCCTGAGTATCCTTGCCAAATTTCTGTCTTGTTGATCTGTCTAATATTGACAGTTGGGTGTTCAAGTCTCCCAGAATGATTGTGTGGGAGTCTAAGTCTCTTTGTAGGTCTCTAAGAACTTGTTTTATACATCTAGGTGCTTGTATATTGGGTGCCTATATATTTAGGATAGTTAGTCTTCTTGTCGCATTGATCCCTTTACCATTACGTAATGCCCTTCTTTGTCTCTTTTGATCTATGTTGGTTTAAAGTCTGTTTTATCAGAGACTAGAATTGCAGGCCCTGCTTTTTTTTGCTTTCCATTTGCTTGGTAAATATTTCTCTACCCCTTTATTTTGAGCCTATGTGTGTCTTTGCATATAAGATGGGTCTCCTGAATACAGCACACCAATATATCTTGACTCTATATCCAGTATGACAGCCTGTTTCTTTTAATTGGGGCATTTAGCCCATTCACATTTAAGGTTAATATTGTTATATGTTAATTTGATCTCGTCATCAAGATGCTAGCTAGTTATTTTGCACATTAGTTGATGTAATTCTTCATAGTGTCATAGGTCTTTATATTTTGGTGTTTTTGCAGTGGCTGATACCAGTTTTTCCTTTCCATTCTTAGTGCTTACTTCAGTAGCTCTTGTAAGGCAGGCCTGGTGGTGACAAAATCTCACAGCATTTGCTTGTCTGTAAAGGTTTTTATTTCTCCTTCACTTATGAAGCTTAATTTGACTGGATATGAAATTCTGGGTTGAAAATTCTTTTCTTTGAGAATGTTGAATATTGGCCCGTGACTCTCTTCTGGCTTGTAGGGTTTCTGTGGAGAGATTTGCTGTTAGTCTGATGGGCTTCCCTTTGTAGGTAACCTGACCTTCCTCTCTTGCTGCCCTTAACATTTTTTCCTTCATTTCAACCTTGGAGAATCTGATAATTATGTGTCTTTGAGTTGCAAGTCTCAAGGAGTATCTTAGTGGCGTTCTCTTTATTTCCTGAATTTGAATGTTGGCTTGTCTTGCTAGGTTGGGGAAGTTCTCCTGGATAATATTCTGAAGAGCGTTTTTCCAACTTGGTTCCATTCTCTCCATCATTTCAGGTACACCAATCAATCATAGGTTTGGTCTTTTCACATAGTCCCATATTTCTTGGAGGCTTTGTTCATCCCTTTTCATTCTTTTTTCTCTAATTTGTTTTCATACCTTATTTCAGAAAGCTGATCTTCAATCTCTGATAACCTTTCTTCTGCTTGATCAATTCAGCTATTGATACTTGTGTATGCTTTACAAAGTTCTCGTGCTATGTTTTTCAGCTCCGTCAGGTCATTTATATTCCTCTTTAAAGTGGTTGTTCTAGTTAGCATTTCCTATAACATTTTATCAAGGTTCTTAGCTTCCTTTCATTGGGTTAGAACATGCTCCTTTAGCTCAGAGGAGTTTGTTATTACCCACCTTCTGAATCTTACTTCTGTCAATTGGTCATTCTCATTCTCTATCCAGTTTTGTGTCCTTGTTGGAGAGGAGTTGCGATCATTTGGAGGAGAAGAAACATTCTGGGGATTTTTGGAATTTTCAGCTGTTTGTTTCTCATCTTCGTGGATTTATCTGACACCAGTTTTTGATACCTTTGATCTGATACCTTTGATCTTTGGGACTGATGACTTTTGAATGGCATTTTAGTGTGGGGGTTCTTTATGTTGATGTTGTTGTTTTCTGTTTATTTTTTCTTCTATCAGGCCCCTCTTCTGCAGGTCTGCTGCAGTTTGCTGGAGGTCCACTCCAGACCCTGTTCACCCAGGTATCACCTGCAGAGGCTATAGAATAGCAAAGATTGCTGCCTGCTCCTTCCTCTGGAAGCTTCATCCCAGAGGGGCACCAGCCAGTTGCCAGCCAGAGCTCTCCTGTATGAGGTGTCTGCCAACCCCTGTTGAGTGGTCTCTCCCAGTCAGCAGGCACGGGGATCAGGGATCCACTTGAGGAGGCAGTCTGTTTATTAGCAGTGCTGGTGCTCAGGGCTGGGAGAATCTATCTTGACAGGATCAGCTGCTCTTTTCAGAGCTGGCAGGCAGGAACGATTAAATTCACTGAAGCTGTGTGAACAGCTGCCCCTTTCCCCAGGTGCCCTGTCCCAGGGAGATGGAAGTTTATCTGTAAACCTCTGACTGGGGCTGTTATTTTTCTTTAGAGATGCCCTGCCCAGTGAGGAAGAATCTAGAAAAGCAGTCTGACCACAGCTGCTTTGCTGTGCTGTGGTAAATTTTGCCCAGTCCAAACCTTCCATCCTCCTTAGCACTGTTAGGGGAAAACCACCTAATAAGGCCTCAGTAATGGTGAATGTCCCTTCTCCCACCAAGCTCGGTCATCCCTGGTGGATTTCAGACTGCTGAACTGTCAACAAGAATTTCAAGCCAGTGGTTCCTAGCTTTCTGGGCTCTGTGGGAGTGGGACCTGCTGAGCAAGACCCCTTGGCTCTCTGGCTTCAGCTCCCTTTCCAGGGGAGTGAAAGGTTCTGTCTCACTGGGGTTGCAGGTGACACTGGCATATGAAAGTAACTCCTGCAGCTAGCTCAGTGTCTGTCCAAACAGTCGCCCAGTTTTGTGCTTGAAACCCAGAACCATAGTGGTGTAGGCCCACAAGAGAATCTCCTGATCTGCAGGTTGCAAAAACTGTGGAAAAAGCATAGTAACCCAACTGGGTACTTCATGGCTTCCCTTGCCTGGGGGAGGGAGGTCCCTGGCTTCTTGCACTTCTTGGGTAAAGCCATGCCCCACCCTGCTTCTGCTCACCCTCTGTGGGTTGGACCCACTTCCTAAGCAGTCCCAGTGAGATGAACTGGGTACCTCATTTGGAAATGCAGAAATCATTCACCTTCTGCGATGGTCTCTCTGGGAACTGCAGACCTATTAGCTCCTAAATAGGAGCTGTTCCCATTCAGTGATCTTGGCTCCTCCCATCCGCATGTCTTTTCTTTTTTTTTTTTTTAATGTTGACCAAGTGATTCTATTTTGCACTTCTGAAGCAGATCAATTAACAAACATGATAAAAATTAGAACCAAATTATAGCATTCAGATCTCTCTTGTTCGATAGCAAAATGATGAGTCATCTGAGTTACAGAAGACCACGAAATAGGATGGTCAGTAATCCATATACAAAGTTTCAGTAACTGTAGGGAATGGAACAGAAGGATGTCCCTGTTGGAAGACAAAGTAGGCTGATATTTATATGAAACTATAAAAACCCTATACAACTAAGAATCTATAAAAATTGGGGTAAAAGAACAACCAAAAATCAGATAGTACTTTTCTCATCTGCCCTTGGACACCTGAAATATATTTTCTAGAGGAAATCCAGTTTTATTCCATAATTAGAAATAAGGCTTAAATTTCTCTTCCAGCTATTAAGGAGTAAGGAAATAAACTTACTCTTTCTGTTCTGCAATTAGAAAACTAGGCAAATATATGAAACAATTGTCTTCAGACATAGAACAACAGACATTTTAAGAGATAGGTGCCTGAGAGGGAGGACATAAGAAGGTGGGGTCTGTGATTGTCCTAACCTACTACCTGGAGTTTTCTGGGCACAGCACAGGGAGGGGGAAGACTTTATAGCTTGGTGGCCTTGCTGGACTAAGAAAACAAAATTTGGAGTTGGAGGAGGCCAAAGAAACAGAGTTTGTAGGTGAAATAACCAGATAAAAGGTGCTAGAGATGCCCAGAGGGAAAGATAGAGGGGAGACAGAGAAAGAGAGAGAATTGGAGATCCATGGAGGGTTCCCCTTGAGGCTTTGTCTGAATACCAATGTATACTTGTGAGTGGAACAGTCCCAGAGCTCACACAGAGATGGGAATAGTTCCTATTCTCATCATCCAAAGTGGAAAGAACTTCTAATCCTAATATATGGAATGTCAGACAGAGTTCTCATAAAGATATTGCTTAGTAATAGGGTTAAATTAGCCACGGACTAAGAATTGCTCTGGAGCTGCTCTAACAGAGCTGAAAACAATCCTCCAAATGATCCAGCAGATTGGAAATAATTGCATTCCAGAAAGGAAAATGGCACGCGCGCGCGCGCACACACACACACACACACACACACATATACACACGCAAATATGTATATATTTATACGTATATGCTATAACTATATATATTTTAAACTTAGCACCCAAAATGTAAAATTCACAATATGTGCATTCAACCAAAAGTTACCAGCATTAAAAGAAGTAAAAAAGTATAACCCATAACCAAAAGAAAAATCCATCAATGGAAACAGATTCAGAAATGACACAGATATAGCATTAGCAAGTAAAGCCATTAAAATAACTACCAAATTAGTAATTCAATTCTAGTAGGCCTTAACACAGTCTAAAAATATTAAGTTGTAGGTTACAACAACTGTAGACTTCATAAAGCTGCCAGCATCATCAGGGCAAGAAATATCAAGGTGGATAAGAGAAACTGATCTCCAATCAGAAAATATAGAGGATATCAGGCCTGAGTACGCTTACTCTCCCTTAGTGCCATACAGTCAAAAAAAATCACATCCTTCTTATTTCTTCATCGGAAGATGGGAATGGGGAGGCCACTGGAGAGATTTATATCTCAAAGACTGAATACTACCCAATAGGGACTATCACAGTTTTGGATCTGATGAAACATTAAATTCTATTAGATACTTACTACCTTCCCTAATCCAACTCAAGCTATTTGGTGCATGGGAGTTATAAGAATGACCAGCTTATATATAGACAATAAAGGAGCTGTATTTTCTGGGCACATTCTGGTTATTTTGTGACTCTGGCAGCAGAAGCCACTCTGTTTCTCTTTAATATGATCAACTTTGTTCAGATCATTTCTTTGCTTTGATGTTTTGTTAGTGGAACCTCTTTGAAATTTTTTCCACTTTGTTTCAGATTAATTTATATTCCCCTCAGATGTACAGTTGTAAGATTGAGTATTGCTCTCTATTCACTTTCTTGTAACTTCAGTGTGTCGTGGGAGGCCATGTGGTTAAGGGGAAGAAAGAACCAGAGGCGGACCCTGATATTTTGTGAAACATTCTATACCTCAGTTCAGTCTTTGTCACTCTGCAGTTGTGGGTTTACTTTACTTCAGGAGGCAGGAATAGTTGGGCTTCTGATAGCTTATCACTTCAAAATGGTTTCTAGAAAATGGTGGGCATTTATTTTCCTATGTCTTATATTCCTTTGAAATTGATGGCCAGTAGTTTGTATTCTCATAGTTTATTATTATTATTATTATTATTATTATTATTATTTGGACTGTGGGAAACTTGATTCGAATCTCCTGTTTCTTTCTTTGGTTATCACTTTCCTAAATTAATGGCATAAAGCTGAATTCCTTTTCTTGTTTCATGGCTACTAGTAAATAACTTTGCTGAATTTAACTATTTTTATTTATTTTAAATACAATTATTAAGCTTTATCCTTCTATTTTTACCTACAATCCATATTCTGCCATCTTTAATTAAATATAAGAAAACTAAGAGTTCTTCTAGTATATTTTTCACACAATCCAAATTTATGTGTGTGATAGGTGTTCATGTGTATCCAACATCTGCTTTAACACATCACATGCCTGTCTGCTCTTTGTTGGATAAAACAGAACATCAGAATTTTTTTTTTCAAATATTGAGATTGATGTGTGCCCCTCAAACCGTCCTACACTGTTGATCTGGCAGCGAGAATTTCAAGCCAGTGGTTCTTAGCTTTTCTATACTAGTCTTATTTTTATACCTTGTGGTTACACAGTGAGTCAACTCCAATTTCCAAAAGATGTATTTGTCATTTATTTAAAAATTAGATAGGTATAGTTACTTTTAAAAATAAATATAAGAATACAACTATATGCTTTCCACAGGAAACTTACTTTAGATTGAAGGACACCAACAGTTTGAAAGTGAAAAGATAGAAAAAGGTATTCCATGAAAATAGAAACTAAAAGATGCTGGTGGCTCTACTAATGGATGAATGAACAAAATAAAATTGTGAGATATTCAGTGTAAAAAAGATAGCATGGATGAACCAGGATATTATGCTCAGTGAAATAAGCCAGACACAGAAATAAAAGTATTGCATAAATGTATTTATATAGATAGTCTAAAAAATTCAAATACATAGAAACAGAGGCTAGAATGATGGTTACCGGGGTTAGCTGGGCATGGGGAGATGCTTGTCAAAGGGTACAAAATTATGGTTATGTAGGATATATGATGAATAAGTCTCTAGAGACCCAATATACAGCATGATGACTAGTTAATACTATTGCATTGCGTAATGGACATCTGCCAAGAGTAGATTTCAGGAGCTCTTATCACATACACGACTTAAAGAAAAAAAAAAGGTAACAATATGAGGGGATGGATATGTTAATTTGCTTGACCATAGTAATCATTTCACAATGCATATGTATATTAAAATATCATGCTGTACACCTTAAATATGTATGAAAAAATGCTTAGAAATAAACAACTAAGAAGGCAAAAACCTTATACATCAAAACTGTAAAATATTACTGAAAAAAATGAAAGAAGACACAAATAAATGAAAACATATCCTACGTTCATAGTTTGGAAAACATAATACTGTTAAAACATCATTACTACCCAAGGTGATTTACAGATTCAAGGCAATCCTTATCAAAATTCCAATGGCTTTTTTTTCAGGAAATGAAAAATCCATCCTAAAATTCATATAAAATCTCAAGGGACCCTGAATAGCCAAAACAGTCTTAAAAAAGAACAAACATAGAGGTTTCACACATTCTAATTTCAAAGCTTACTACCAAGCCGTGATCATACAAATACTGTTTTACTGGCATAAAAAGAGACATAAAGACCAATGGAATAGAATAGTTAGCCCAGAAATATAAACCCTTGTGTATATGGCTAAATAATTTTTAACAGCAGTGCTAAGACCAGCCAATGAAGAATAGACAAAGACATATTGTTGGTGCAACTGCATATACACATGAAGAAAAAGGAAGAGAAACAGAAGGGCAGAAGAAAGGTGAGGGAGGAGTAAGAGAAGAAAAAAGAGGAGGAAAAAGATGGTGGTGACGGCTCTTACCTTATACCTTATTTTAAAAAATACTCAAAATTAATCAAAGACCTAAACTGGATAAAACAAGGGAAAACTTCGTAACATTGAATTGGGCAACTAGTTTTTAAAATATGATACCAAAGGTACAGTTGACTAAAAACAAAATAGATAAGTCGAACTTCCTCAAAATTAAAACCATTTGTGTATCAAAGGGCAATACCACTAGGGTGAAAAGTTAACCCATGGAACTGTGGAAAATATTTGCAAGTTGTACATCTGATAAGGAAATGATATTCAGAATATATAAAGAATTCCTATAATTCAACAACAAATACACTAACAACCCAACTTAAAAATGGGCAAAGAACTTGAATAGACATTTGTTTTTAAAAATATGCAAATGTCCAATAAGTACATGAAAAGATGTTTAACATTACTAATAATTAGGGAACCCCAATTATTATGTGAATGACATAGGACTTCACACCCATGAAGATTACTATTATCAAAAAATTGAAATAACAGGTATTTGTGTGGATGTGAAGAAACTGCAGTGCTTGTGTGTTGGTGGTGGGAATGGAAAATGTTATGGCACTTCATCAAAAAATTAGAAATAAAATTATCATATGATACAATTCCACTTCTGAGTGCATACCCAAAATAACTGAAAGCAGAACTCAAACAGATATTTGCACACCCATGTTTATGGAGCATTATTCACAATAGCCAAAAAGTGGGGGCACCCCCCCTTGTCCATCAATGGATGAATGGATACATAAAATATGGTATGTGCATAGAATGGAATATTATTCAGCCTTAAAAAGGCAGGAAATTGTTACATGTGCTTCAAATGGGCTCAATATCGAAGATTTTATGCCAAGTGAAATAAATCAGTAACCAACAGAAAAATATTGTATGATTATACTTATATTAGGTACCTAGAATAGTCAAATTCATAGAGACAAAAAGTAGAATGGTGACTTCCAGGGTCCGGGATACAAATGAATGGAGAGTTAGTGTTCAATGGGTACAGGATTTCAGTTGAAGAAGATAAAAGAGGTGTAGATATGAATGTTGATGATGGTTATGATGGTTGCAAAACAATGAATTTATTTAACGCAATTGAACTGTACATTAAAAATGGTAGAAATAGTAAATTTCATGTTTTGTATGTTTTACCACAATTTTTGTAAAACAGTGGTAAGAAAATCTATGTAACTGAGCATGTTTCCTTTTCTACCCCAGGTTTGACTTGAAATCTAGTTGGATTATTAAAAATAAAATTTATTTCAAGGATCTTGATGAGTTAACTTTTTAGCAACTTTTAAGATCTTTCTACTTTGGTTTTGATTTCTAATTGTTACATTTTGTATAATCTTTTGTTAGCTCCTCCTATGACCATTGTTATAAGTTACATTATAAATTCAAAATAAGCACAAAATATGGTTTACTTTTTTATTTCATAAGAATGTGCAGAGCAGTTCTTTAGTGCTAACTTCATGCATATTGTTAGTCATAGAAAATTTTTGAGTCACAGTAAGTTGATTTAATTTTATATAAAGCTTCCCAAATTTCAAAAAATGAGAAAGGAAAATATTCCCTCCTCTTTCAGCTAATAAAACCACTGTATGTATCTGTTCACACTTTCTTTTATCAATGCAATTTACATTGCCATAATCATACTTTTTAAAATAAATATCTTATTTTTTGTCATTTAACATTATTTCACAGATAGTTTTCTGTACTTTTATTAAGCTTTTCAGTTTACTATCATCCATAGTAAATCCACATTTATTTCTGCCATGTAGAATTATTACAATTTTCCTAATTCTGCCCTTAATTTTAGACATGCTGTCTGTTAGACATAATGTTAAAAATTTATGCCTTAGAGAAGGCTTTTTGTTTATACTGGATTACCTTAAGATAGATTTTCCAATATGAAAATATTTGGTTAACAGGTGAAATGTTTACTGGCCTCTGATAGCCATCAAAGTGCCTTCTGAAACAGTTATGAAGTCAGGCATTTTACCCACATGTTGAAGATGGGATGGAACAAGAATGGGCATACCAGCTCAAGATGCTGCAAAGTACTCTGAGTGGGATCTGATAATAGGAAATCCTCTGCCATTTACATATTTCCAATATAAAATCATGTCAGAGCCAGGCAGAAGTCTATTCATTTAAACAACAACTGAAAGTCATTCTCTCATTACTTTTGTCATTTCTTTTTCTATCAACGAACATTAGCTGAAAAAGTACTGTGCTGTGGGGCTATAGCAATAAACCAGACAGAACACTGTCTTAAAGGAATTTACATTATGCAAAAAAAAAAAAAAAAATGCACAACTAACTCTGTAGACAGTGTTCATGGCTATAAGGAAAGTGTTGAAGTATTGGCATGGGATTTCTGAGGCAAGAATGAATGCTTATAGCTGACAGAAAAAAGTTGCCCTGAAACAATATTCTCGATGGGCCTTCAGAAGGGATAGGATTGGACATTGGGAAAAAGAGTGGACAAAGATTTTGGGCTGGCAAAACTGGAGAGCAAAATCAAACCAAGAAGGGAAGGAAATTCAAGGCATACATGAAGGATTGAGAGTAGACATTATGAGAGTTTTGTAAAGTGTGATTAAAAAAGTGGTTGGGACCTATTTCATTAAGTCTCTTAAGTGCTAAAGAGTTTACATTTTATGCAAGACACAATGCATACCTGATACCCAGGACTGGGGAGAGAGACCTAATAGAGCCTATGATTCTGGAAGTCACTTAGTGACCTGTTGTGTATGCAGGTGTATGAAGTTAGAATAGTCCTGTGGGTATTTTCACCCTTAGGACAAGAGAGTTTCTTTTGCCAGGTCCCACAGTTTAGAAAGCCACCGTCTGTCTCCAAAACATATATTAAAGATCTGGACATCTTTATTTCTTAAATGCAGATTCTACTGTTGACAGAAAGGGACCTGTAAATGTTACTGTTAGTTCTTATGATAAATACCCTTCCAGACCTCAGGAAAACATGTATTTATCCCCTTGCCTTGTGTTATCAAAACCAAAGGTGATTGTTTTGGAATATCATAAAGATTTTTTTTTTCTTTTTGTTTTTGAGACGGAGTCTCGCTCTGTCGCCCAGGCTGGAGTGCAGTGGCGCGATCTCCACTCACTGCGAGCTCTGCCTCCCGGGTACACGCCATTCTCCTGCCTCAGCCTCCCGAGTAGCTGGGACTACAGGTGCCCGCCACCACGCCCGGCTAATTTTTTGTATTTTCAGTAGAGATGGGGTTTCACCGTGTTAGCCAGGATGGTCTCGATCTCCTGACCTCGTGATCCACCTGCCTCGGCCTCCCAAAGTGCTGGGATTATAGGCGTGAGCCACCATGCCCGGCTGTAAAGATTTTTAATCTGGGTCACTACTATTACCAGAGATGGCATCACTTTTGAGTTTGAAAAGGATCTGAGCAGAAAAGCTTATGTAAGAAAAAAGACAAGTAACTTGTCAAATTCGTCCGCTCACATTGCATGTCTACTTTTACACTTCTTTTCATGCTTTGATTCATGGCTCCAGAAATATATAAAACTAAATGTAGTATTAGCAACAGTTTTACATAGTGGCTGAGGCAGATTTTGCAGTATTATATATTTCAAATTACTTTTAAATTTGTATATAGGCAGGTATAGACGTAGTGTGTAACATGTGATACTGATTATATTTAATTATTGTTATCCACAGTATTTCTCTTCCATAAAGTTGCCTTCAGCACTGAACAAGCCAATGCTGAATAATGGGTCCTAGGTAAATCTGAGGTAAGGTCCTCAAGAGCCTCTGGTCACAGCATTTTCAACTAATCAATACATAGCCTTGTTTTATGTGCTGTTGTTTAAACACACCTTATTTAATGTATATTCTTGGTTCATTAACATTAAACTTATGGCTAAATGCACTGTAACTCATGCCTGAACAAAGCTAATCTGATACATGTATTTTCTCCTGATAGGAGCTAAGAAGGCCCATGTCAGCCTTCGTGTGCTAGAGAGCACTCAACATTACGTTTGGGGGTGGGCCATTTTAAATAGCAAAAAATCACCAACTAAAAGTACAAAATGCAAAAAATGTGGTACTACATAGATCTCCAAAAGGATTCTTATTTACGTAATAGGGCTTTAACAAGAAGGCCTTGTTTGAGCTCAGTTGGGAACTTGCACCTTAGAAAACTAGCGTTTTTGTATATAGGCAAGTCTGGGAATGACCGCAAAAGCAGTGTTGATTTCAGGGCAACAGACAGATTTTAGCAAGTAGTAGAATTTGCAAACAAGGAATCCTCAAATAATGAGGATTGACTATATTTATATTCACAACCAGATGGACATTGAGGGCTACAATTGTCAATGGTTTAGTCTAGAAAACTAAATTTTTAATTTTTTAAATACAAATGTTAGCTTAATTAACATAATTTAAGACACTGGTATTTATTGGTGTTTGTGTTATAATAGAATTAAGATATAAAATATGTATCTCCTGTTATAACTTATATTTTGTCTTTTAATTTTAATACATTTGAATATTTAGATAAAATACTTTTAGAAGGTGTATATGAAAATTATGAAAATACCTTAGTTTTTCTTCATTTATTTTAACTTATTTATTTATTTATTTATGCATTTATTTATTTGTAAAATCTCTGTAACATAGTGGATCCTCATTTCTCCATACTATTCCAATTTTAGGGCATTTTTGTGCTCCTTAAGTCATATTTTAATAAAATATATAATTAAA
>NW_016824885.1:0-308 GCF_001698545.2 Rhinopithecus bieti | reverse complement strand
TTTTTTTGGAATCTGATGGGATATTCAGGAGCACATTGAGGAATAAGGTGAAAAGGAAATATCCTCAGATAAAACTAGAAATAAGCTTTCTGGGAAACAGTTTTGTGATGTGTGAATTCATCTCACGGATTTACACCGTTCTGTTCATGGAGCAGTTTGGTAGCACTGTTTTTGGGGAATCTGAGAAGGGATATTTTGGTTCGTATTGAAACCTATGGTGACAAAGGAAATATCCCCAGATAAAAATCAGAAAAAAAGCTTTTTTGGGAAAACTCTTTGTGATGTGTGAATGCATCTCACAGAGTTAA
>NW_016824884.1:0-244 GCF_001698545.2 Rhinopithecus bieti | reverse complement strand
ATGGGGATATTTCCTTTTCACCATAGCCCTCAAAGAGCTCCCAAATATCACTTTGCAGAATCCACGACAACAGTGCTAGCAAACGGTTCCAATAAGGGAAGGGTAGAATTCTATGTGATGAAGTCACAGATCAGAAAGCAATCTCTCAGAAAGCTTCTCTCTAGTTGTTATCTGAGGATATATCCTTTTTCACCATGGGCCCCTATGGGCTCCCAAATCTCACTTTGCAGATTTCACGAAAAGA
>NW_016824883.1:10548-11701 GCF_001698545.2 Rhinopithecus bieti | reverse complement strand
ATGTACATTACTGAATTATTGCCTGAACAAGATTGATTTCTAATGTCTTAGATTCCACCATTTGAAAAACGACTAGTTTGCTTCTGTTATGTTAACTGTGATCAATATTTATTGAGCTTAAAGATATGTACAGTGTTCATTTTACCTTTCAAAGTCCTAAAGTCAGGACATTTTTTATGGGTTTGAATTTTTATGGATTTGAATGTTAAATCAAGAGACAGAAAAAAAAATAAATAAATGCTAAGGAGGATTTACTTAGGTGAAACACAGCAAGAGTTATAAACTTTCCCTTGAGTCAGGTGAGGAAATAACTTAATTTTGTTCCCGGACCAAACTGTGGGTCGGGCTGCTATTTCTCGCAGCCCAATAAGGAGATGCAGGTAAACTGGGGAGGAAGAGTTTTATTTCTGCAACTGGTTACAGGGAGAAGGCCTGGAATTTATCTCCACACAAACTCAAAATTACAAAGTTTTCCAGAGCTTATATACCTTCTAAGCTATATGTCTACATGTAAGTGTGCATCCATGTAAAGACGTAAGTGATTAACTTCTTTTGATCTATAAGTGAGGTCTGAGTCCTGAAGACCTTCTTCCAGAGCCTCGGTACATTTACTTAATCCAAATGGGTCCAGGTGCTAGGGTAATTACGCTTATCTTGTCTCCTGCTAAATCATGGAGGTTTGAGGGAGTTCCTGGAGGCCTGGGGAGTTTCTTCAGACCCCCAATAAAATCCTAAGTGAGACTTGTTAAGAATTCCTTTGTTATTTTGTCATGTTTTAAGGCCTAGGAAAGGCCTAGGTAAAACTCTTGATAGGCTTTTGTTACATTCCAGCCTTTGTATAAGGGCACTGGCTTGCTTTTTTTTTTTTTTTTTTTTTTTTTTTTTTTGAGACGGAATCTTCCTCTGTCGCCCAGGCTGGAGTGCAATGGCACCATCTCAGTTCACTGCAAGCTCCGCCTCCCGGGTTCACGCCATTCTCCTGCCTCAGCCTCTGTAGTAGCTGGGACAACAGGGTCCCGCCACCACACCCGGCTAATTTTTTGTATTTTTAGTAGACAGGGGGTTTCACCATGTTAACCAGGATGGTCTGGATCTCCTGACCTCGTGATCCGCCAGCCTCAGCTTCCCACAGTGCTGAGATTACAGGCGTGAG
>NW_016824883.1:4405-8428 GCF_001698545.2 Rhinopithecus bieti | reverse complement strand
AAAAAAAAAAAAAAAAAAAAGATGAAAGAATATGTTTAGTTGCCAGAAATATGTTACTGAAAAGCGGTCTCGATCCAGATCCCAAAAGAGGGTTCTTGGATCTTGCACAAGAAAAAATTTGGGGTGAGTCCATACAGTAAAGTGAAAGCACATTTATTAGGAGAGTAAAGGAATACAAAAATGGCTACTCTATATATAATTTTATGGTTATTTCTTGATTATATGCTAAATAAATGGCGGGTTATTCATGTCTCCCCCTTTTTGACCATATAGGATCACTTCCTGGTGTTACCACGCATTTGTTAACTGTCGTGGCACTTGGGGGAGTGTAGCAGTGAGGACGACCAGAGGTCACTCTTGCTGCCATCTTGGTTTTGGTGGGTTTTAGCTGACTTCTTTACTGCTGCCTGTTATATCACCAAGGTCTTTATGACCTCTATCTTGTGCCCATTTCCTATCTCATCCTGTGTCTTAGAATGCCTCAATCGTCTGGGAATGCAACCCAGTAGGACTCAGCCTCATTTTACCCAGCCCCTATTCAAGATGGAGTTGCTCAGGTTCAAATGTCTCTGACAACAGGAAGGACTACTTCTAGATATTACAAATAAATATATATATATATTTGGAAATAAAATAAGGTCCTAGAGAGAGAGAGTGTTTTCATTGTATTAAAACGGTAGTCTGTTGAATTTTAGTTCCCCATTTTACTATGAACGAATGAAACAGCAGCTTTAATGCATTTTACAGTGGAATTGTGTTATTGGTCTTCTCTGAGTTTAGAGTTTTTTATCCTACCTTCTGTTCCTCTCTTCAATATCTCTGAACTAAAAGAGCAAATAGCATCATTCATTGTCTCATCACATCCAATTTGTCACAATGATAGTGTAATTGTAGCAGGACGAGCCACAGACAAAACTCCTCAGACACCGAGTTAAAGAAGGAAGGGGTTTATTCGGCCGGGGGCATCGGTAAGACTCCTGTCTCAAGAGCCGAGCTCCCTGAGTGAGCAATTCCTGTCCTTTTAAGGGCTCACAACTCTAAGGGGGTGCATGTGAGAGGGTCATGATTAATTGAGCAAGCAGTGGGTACGTGACTGGGGGCTGCATGCACCAGTAATTAGATTGGAACAAAACAAGATAGGGATTTTCACAGTGCATTTCTATACAATGTCTGTAATCTATAGATAACATAACCGATTAGGTCAGGGGTTGATCTTTAACTACCAGGCCCGGGGTGCGGCGCTGGATTTCATTTCTGCCTTTTAGTTTTTACTTCTTTCTCTGGAGGCAGAAATTGGGCATAAGATGATATGAGGGGTGGTCTCCTCCCTTATAATGAAGTCCATTATTTCTACGAAATGAATATCCCATCCAGGAATGAATAATTTCTTCAAGTATGGTAACAGCACTCTTTATTGTATAGGCCATGATGATTTTGTGCAGTAAAAGATTCTATGTGGTAGGTATGATTTCTCTTTTTGGTGGGAGGAAGGAAGGTACCACATCTTATTAATATTCTGTTTTATTATTCCAGTAAGAGTGATAAAATATGTCCCGCAAGTGCTGGTGCAAGAATAGGGTTTACATTTCATTATAAATATTATTGTGAACACTGCCCAAGGAAATTATTATATGTCTTCTTGGAGAGAGTATAATATGCTAATAAAAATCAAGCTGTACAGTACCCTGTAGCTCTGACTTTAGTCCTGTGATCATTTTGTACATAGATGTGTGTGCACGTTTGCGTGCGTGCATGCGTGTGTGTGTATGGTGGAGTACATGAAGTCAATTGGAGAATCAGCCTTTCGTGTATAATTGGAATGAAAATTATTATCTTGGTGAAGAAAATCTGAGCTGCCAATCTTTGGTAATGAGAAAGTAACAGTAGAGTCGAGAACACACATACTGTAATTTAAAGATGACATATGCAAAAAAAAAAAAAAGTCATTATCTCTAAACAAAAATATTTGGGAGAGAGTGATAGATTGCTCGCTTGTAATTATTCAGTCAATAATTGGTTTTCGTTTGCAAATTACAAGCACATGGCAAGGAAGTCTTATGTCTTCAAATTAAGACACTGGAATGCTGATTAGTCCCATATTAGCTGTTAAGCCCTATTCATTAGCAAAGCAAAGAAATAAAAGTCAAACATCTTGTTGAAATTGTAGGTGACTTCTGAGCAAAGATTTGAAAGACTTTAGGGAGTAAACATGTGGCTATTTGGGGGAAGCTTATTCCAAACAGAAGGAACAAAAATACAAAGGCACTAGATGTATGTGTGATGTACACAGCAAGAATACCAGAATCTCTGGAGCCCGAGGAACAAAGGGAAGAGGAATAGGAGATAAGGTCAGAGAGACAACAGGGGGCCAGATCTTGTAAAGTAGAAGTCAGCAAACTGCACTTCTTTTTAGATAACCCAAGAGATAAGAATAACTTTTGCATGTATTAAATGGTTAAAAAATAAGCCCAAGAAAAATGTTACTTCACATGTGCAAATTTTGTTGAGTTCAAATTTTAGTTTCATAAATAAAGGTTTATTGGAATCCAGCCATGCTCATTCTTTTTCATACTGGCTGTGGCTGCTTTCATCCCACAGGGGTATAACTGAGTAGTTGCAAAAGACATGATGGGACCCCATGAAGCCTGAAATATTTGCTGTCTGTTCAATTACAGAAACTGCCTACTGACCCCTGTTGTAGATAGAGCCTTGCAGGGCATTTTAAGAGCTTTAACTTTTAATCAGAGTGCGACGGGAAACCCTTTGGTAGGTGCCGAGCAGAGGAATTATATGAGCTTGTTCTCTTTAAACAGGATCACTTTACTATCTGCTATGATAATAAATTTGGGAAGGGGTAGGGAGTGGATATTTTCATTTTCCCTAAAAAAAATTATCTTCACAACAATAAATCAAATCTAATAGTCCTTCATGTTTTCTCTACTCGTCAGTTTTATTTCTTTTTTCTTTTTTTTTCCTCGAGACAGAATCTCACATTGTTGCCCAGGCTGGAGTGCAGTGGCTATTCAAAGGACCAATCATGGCTCACTGCAGCCTCAAACTCCTGGCCTTGAAGGATCCTTCCACCTTAGCCTTCCAAGTAGCTGGGACTACAGGCACACTCCACTATGGCCAGTTAGTTTTCTTATACCATAAACAAATATATACATACACAGCGGTGTATACATATAAATACATACCATTTGTATGCATATTAAGTATTGTTATAAAATAAACTTGGTCGATTTCTGTTAACCTATACAATAATGGAAACACAGTCCTTTTTTGTCCTTTAAAAAAGTCATCTTAGAGAGCTTACAATTTAAGTTGAAGAATGTCTGCTGTAGCAAAGCTCAACTTCAAGCAACTTTAATGGTTGCCAAGTACTATGTTGTCCTTAGTTCTAGCAGGCAATGAAGCATACAGGTTTCTTCAAAGATGCCATTAAAATAAGAAAAACGTTTTCATATATGTTTTAGTATATAAGGTCCTTTTCATGGTGACGGGGTCATTGAGATATAAATCACATATGATACTATTGACCCATTTAAAGTGCACAACTAAATGGCTTTTAGTACATTCACAGAATTTTACAACTATCCCTGCAATTAATTTTAGAATATGTTCCTCAACCCCCAAAAGAAGCACTATTCCTGTTAAAAGTCACCCCCAATCCTACCATTCTACCCCCCTGCCAACCCAGCTCCTAGCAACCACTAATCTTTCTGTATCAAAAGATTTTTGCCGGGCGCAGTGGCTCACGCCTGTAATCCCAGCACTTTGGGAGGCCGAGGCGAGCGGATCACGAGGTCAGGAGATCGATACCACCCTGGCTAACACAGTGAAACTCTGTCTCTACTAAAAATATAAAAAAATAGCCGGGCGTGGTGGCAGATGCCTGTAGTCCCAGATACTCTGGAGGCTGAGGCAGGAGAATGGTGTGAACCCGGGAGGCAGAGCTTGCAGTGAGCCGAGATCGCGTCACTGCACTCCAGCCTGGGCGACAAGAGCGACTCCGTTTCCAAA
>NW_016824883.1:0-1371 GCF_001698545.2 Rhinopithecus bieti | reverse complement strand
AAATGGCCTTTTTCTCAAAATTATTTGTCCTGTGAAGTTCTACCTGCCACCCACTTATAGCAAGGTTTATAAAACAACAAGCTCTCTGCTGTAAAGACTCGTTGCTCAAAAAATGTTTATTTAGTGTTAGGATGTAAGTGGCTTGTGTTTCATCCCCTCATTTAGCATCCAATCTGAGAGGTACCTGAGGGAATTTATGTGAAATGAAGACATGCTAGTAAATATGTATTTTGCTTTCGTAGTTACAGAGAAAAGTTGATGAGTACATAAAAAAAAAGCTACAAAAATGTCTACATAAGTGTTATACATTTTTATTTATTATTAATCTATCATTAATTTTACATGGGGATGGGACATGATCATTCTTCTCTAGTTGTGTCTGTATACAATGCCACCCTCTATAGGATTGTTACTGATATTATTTAAAGAAGGGGAAACAGGTGGAGGGGAGAAAACTATACTTACTTTATTTTAGTCCATTTCTCTTAACATTTCTCTCACAGAAAAGAATTAATAGCAGTTTGATATCAATGACATGCAGGATTTTATTGGTAATCAGTAATATTGAATGCTATATAGTTTTTTTAAGTTCTATATTCAATTTTTCATTGTTTATGTTATTTACTAAGTGTTAGCATTGCAAATTAGTATTTCATGATTAGTATGGGCCCATACCTTGTCTGGCTGCTGGGTCAGCAAGTGGAAATTGCAACATGATTAATTACTTAGTTTATTTAGAAAACAGAAAAAAGCAAAACAAGAGGATATTGTTAAAATATATCACATCTTAATTTAAGCCAGGCAAAGACAGAACTTTAATTTTAAAAAGTGATGCTATAGGTTACATTGAAGATGAAGCTCTTTCACTTCCCCATTTTAAATTCCATATTGTTTGTAAGATACTTGATGAAACAGAAAGATCATTTAAACCTAATGTCTTTTTCAAATGCCATTTTCTTCCTCATCACACTTATGTTGCTATTTTTACGTTTATAATATATCCATGTGCTTTAGTTTAACAAATTAATGATGCTTATCCTGTAATTATTTCTAATGCAATATTTTTATAATACATATATTATATGTATAGTGGTCACGGTTGGTAAGTTACATGGCAGAAATAGGTATTCTAGGAAAAGTTGATATGGTTAATTCCCAACAATAACTCTATACTTAAGAACATGTTTCTGATTCCCTGGAATTGAAATATTCTACTTGTTCTAAACCATCTGTGGGTAAATCTTATCACACAAGGCAGATGCAATTTATACAATTATAAGTAAAATGTACGTCATATAAATTAAGTTGGATTAATTTTAGAGATGATCTCAAATTTGCCAGATAATTGTTAAACACACTTACTCTAATATT
>NW_016824882.1:4984-7359 GCF_001698545.2 Rhinopithecus bieti | reverse complement strand
TGGGAGGGGCTGGGGGTGTTTATTTGGGTATATACAATGAGTCACGGATTAAAATTACTTTTAGTGGATAGTTGTCTAGGTGTTCCACAGCATTACTGAACAAGCTGTCGTCATTTCCCCATCACCTCAGAAGACCTCCTTAATTACTTACGTATATTAACTGTAGAACGTATTTATGCATACCAGGCTCTACCTCTGGGCTTTCTATTCTGTTCCGGAGACTCAGTACCAGAATATTTAAATCACTGTGGCGTTAAATACGTTTTAATATCTGATAGGGCCAGTTTCTGCGCATTGCACATTTTTTTTTTTCCCCTTTCAGGAACGTGTTCAGGCCCGCGGCAGGGGGCGGGGTCGCGCCTCCTCCTCGGCTCTGTTTCCAGCCGAGCCTCTGGGACACAGAGATGGAAATCCCGAAGCTGCTCCCGGCTCTCGGGACACTACAGGGCGGCCACGGCGGTATCCCCGCGGGTGGCGGCCGGGTCCACCGAGGCCCTGACCCGCCGGCTAGTCGGGTCCCCACGCGCCGCCTCCTGCTGCTCCGGGGCCCCCAAGATGGCGGGCCCGGGCGGCGGCGCGAGGAGGCCCGCACGGCATCACGGGGCCCTGGCCCAAGCCTGTTGGCGCCGAGGCCCGATCAACCTAGCGGCGGCGGCGGCGACGACTTCTTCCTGGTGCTGCTTGACCCGGTGGGTGGCGACGTGGAGACAGTGGGCTCGGGTCCGGCTGCAGGGCCTGTGTTGAGGGAGGAGGCCGAGGAGGGCCCGGGGCTCCAGGGGGGCGAGAGCGGCGCGAACTCCGTGGGGCGCACTGCGCTAGGCCCCCGCTGCCTGTCCGCGATTCCCACTCAGGCCCCGATCTCCGCCCCCAGCCCCGCCGCGGCCTTCACCGGTACAGTCACTATCCACAACCAGGACCTGCTGTTGCGCTTTGAGAACGGCGTCCTCACCCTGGCCACGCCCCCAGCACACGCCTGGGAGCCAGGGGCCGCTCCTGCCCAGCAGCCCGGGTGTCTGATCGCCCCGCAAGTCGGGTTCCCGCATGCCGCGCAGCCGGGTGATTGCCCAGAACTGCCGCCAGACCTCCTGCTAGCCGAGCAAGCCGAACCCGCGCCTGCTCCAGCGCCCGAGGAGGAGGTGGAGGGCCCGGCCGCCGCCCTGGGCCCCCGCGGGCCGCTGGGCTCGGGCTCAGGCATGGTGCTGTACTTGTGCCCCGAGGCGCAGTGCGGGCAATCCTTCGCCAAGAAGCACCAGCTGAAGGTGCACCTGCTGACGCACAGCAGCAGCCAGGGCCAGAGGCCCTTCAAATGCCCCCTGGGTGGCTGCGGCTGGACCTTCACCACCTCTTACAAGCTCAAGAGGCACCTGCAGTCTCATGACAAACTGCGGCCCTTTGGCTGCCCGGCGGAGGGCTGTGGCAAGAGCTTCACCACAGTGTACAACCTCAAGGCGCACATGAAGGGCCATGAGCAGGAGAACTCATTCAAATGCGAGGTGTGTGAGGAGAGCTTCCCCACGCAGGCCAAACTCAGCGCCCACCAGCGCAGCCACTTCGAACCCGAGAGGCCTTACCAGTGCGCGTTTTCTGGCTGCAAGAAGACATTTATCACAGTGAGTGCTCTGTTTTCCCATAACCGCGCCCATTTCAGGGAACAGGAACTGTTTTCCTGCTCTTTTCCTGGCTGCAGCAAGCAATATGACAAGGCTTGTAGGTTGAAAATTCACCTGCGGAGTCACACCGGTGAGAGACCTTTCCTTTGTGACTTTGATGGCTGTGGCTGGAACTTCACCAGCATGTCCAAACTCTTAAGGCACAAAAGGAAGCACGACGATGACCGGAGGTTCATGTGCCCTGTGGAAGGCTGTGGGAAATCTTTCACGAGGGCTGAACATCTGAAAGGCCACAGCATAACCCACCTGGGCACAAAGCCTTTCGTGTGTCCTGTGGAAGGCTGCTGTGCCAGGTTCTCTGCTCGCAGTAGCCTCTACATTCACTCCAAGAAACACCTGCAGGATGTGGACACTTGGAAAAGCCGTTGCCCGATCCCCACTTGTAATAAACTCTTCACATCCAAGCACAGCATGAAGATGCACATGACCAAAAGGCACAAGGTGGGCCAGGATCTCTTAGCTCAGCTAGAAGCAGCAAATTCTCTTACACCCAGCAGTGAACTTACCAGCCAGGGACAGGATGGTCTCAGAGATGCAGAGATGGTGTCTCTGTTTTCTGATGTACCAGACAGTACTTCTGCTGCAGTGTTGGACACAGCATTGGTGAACTCTGGAATCTTGACTATTGATGTGGCTTCTGTGAGCTCGACTCTGGCAGGACACCTCCCTGCTAATAGTAATTCCGTAGGGCAGGCTGTGGACCCT
>NW_016824882.1:0-3649 GCF_001698545.2 Rhinopithecus bieti | reverse complement strand
CCTCAGTTTTCTAGCTTTTAATTGATTATAGCAATGCACACACATACCTGACACACTGTTAAATTTTCCGCTCTTCCTGTTTCTTACATTAAGAAAAAATACTCTGTGTTTTGGCATATTTTGGTGAATTTGTACCATTTTTATTCTCAGTCCTTCCTTTTATAATAATTGGAGTATTTTAATCTTATTCATATGCAGACAAAAGAGCTTTATGAAGTTCAGGGTGAAGTAGTCGAGGGAATCTGTTTATTCCCTCTTCCCTCTACTGAATAATTTTCCCTCTAAGAATTGCTGTGGGTAATACCACGAGTGGAGACATTGCCCACATGCATAGCAGCATATCTCTCCATTTGATCAATTCCCACATGCATAACAGCATATCTCTCCATTTGATCAATTTGTCACCATCTTTGCTCTGCTTTGAAAGTCAGACTTCTCTGTGACTGTGAAGCCTGCTGTTCCCTGAAAATCTGATAATGGAGCAGTGGAGGTTTCTTTCTTTCTGTGCTCTGTAGATCTCATTGTTTGCACTTGGAATTTCCCAGAGTTGAAAGGAAAGATTGAACTGGAATATTGTGTAAACTGTCTGTCTTACATTAGTGTAGCATTTTGCAATTTGGGGAACATCTTCACAATTTGTGTCTCGTTGTTCAGAACAACGATGTGAAGTAGTTTTGGCAATGTCTGTGTTTCATGTAATTTAGCCATCTCCCATTCCAACTAGGCTTTGGCTAAATCTGACAATTCTATATATAGCTTAAAACAAAGAAGATACATTCTTTTCACCCCTCCCAGTCTACCCATCCAGCCTTCATGATTCATTCCTGTGTCAAGGTTAGTCGCTGTTTTCCATTTGAATTGGTTTATTTTATGGTCAGTTTACTTTCTTCCCTCTCCCCTCCCTTTCCTGTACATTCCCGTCCTTGCCACGCCTTTCTGTCCTCTTTTTTAATGGATGTATCTTTTTCCTGCTGTTATCCCTCAGAGATTCTCCTCATGGCACATTTTCTTTGAATGCTAACATTTACTGAGTGTGCATTGGAGTTCTGTGCATACAGGAAGAAGTTATTTTCTGAGTTTAGATAATATTATGTGTATATGTGATTAAAATGATGAAGATTATTTTCTATACCCTTCAAATTAGAAGTGGATTTCTGTTTCATTACTTCCAATTTTAAAAGTTTTTGCCAGAGAGTTTTGCCAATACTCTCTTATTTGCTCTAGTGTACTAGTCCAGTACTGTTTGCATGTGGATGTCTGTGGATGACAGTTATTGTAGCACTTTGGCAGTGCACTAAAAATTTGCCACTATGAAATGTTTCTGTATTGCGTGTGTGTGTGTTGAAATACGCACACAGCCACACCCATATATATATTAAAAGTGGTTGTATTCATTTAGTGAAAAACAAAAAGTAGATGTACTTTTGTAAATCAGATAAATGCTTGGAATTTGATTGTGTCTACACATTCAACAGTTTTCCCTCTTTGCTCTGGAAATATTTGTACTCACATAGCATATTTCAAAAATGTTGTTGTTCGTTAAGGCCTCTTAAATAGACCACTATTTTTTGTGTCTGGCAGATGAGTATGTCAAGAATTAAGATGAACACATAAGTCTTGGAAATTAAATAAATTTATAAACATAAAGATAATTTAATGCTGTGACTTCATTTTTTAAAATTATTTAAACCAACTTTCTCCCAATAAAAAATTATAAACTATGTCTTGTCCTGCTTATTCCTGGACAAATTTTCAAAGGACAAATGTTACGTTCTCAGAGGGAACAGCTTTTATTTGTCCATGGGCTCACAAAGTTTCACTAAACAAATTTGTTCAAATGATTTCTCTTTCAACATCATTTTCTAGCAAAATCATGGAAAACAGCTTTACACTTTCAAGGTAATAGATATAATTCTGTTGGTAGTGATAAGCTGCACTTGACTCATCTGAAAAAAGTTGCCATCACTCCTTTTAAATAATGGTACTTGTTTTAATTTCATCCTGTTTCCTTTCTGCTTCTCTTCAGGCATTGACTTATTAAAACTTCTCGTCAATTGAAAACATAGTAACATAATGGCTTAAAAGAATTGTGTTTTAGGGCTCCATTGATCTTGTTGGTCATAAGCTAAAATACACTGATATTGGTATTTCTTTTACCAATTAGTATAATTAATACAACAAAATGCTTTAATAGTAGTTGAGAAACATGGATAGACTATGAAGTTTGTCTCTGTGACCTACATTTTTCATGTTCATATCTGGGAAACATATGAGAAAGCAATTTGTAAGCTGGAGATTATACTGTATATATTCAAAATTAACAAATATTTACTGAGCATCATTGTGAAGATTACCCCATAACATATTGAGGGGTCTGTGAGAGGAGTACTGTATGACCCTGACCTTTAAAGAGATCGCTGTTGATGGGAGGAGAGAGAAAAATAATATATTAAATTATTGAAGAACAAAAACAGAAAATGTTTACTTTGACACTAAAATGAAAATGATTAAGAGGGAAAAAAAAAAAAAAAAAAAAAAAAAAAAAAAAAACAGTAAGAATAATGAGACATTTATTCTGGACACAGAGAAGCCAGCAAATATGTTTTAATAGAGGAGTCAGATCATGAAAATTATGTTTCAGAAAAGTTAATGTCATGCTAGTGTACAATGTGGATTAGATGGGAAAGACTGGAACAGGAAAATCAGTGAGAAAGCTTTTGCAGCAATCAAGGTGTGATATGAAGGATGAAGCCAGAACTAGGATAGTGCCAGTGGAAATCAAAAGGAAGAAAGAGGTATTGGAAATATTTTCAATTATTTCCAGTATTTGAAGACAGATTTCAAATATCAGATAATTTCAAATATCTCTTCAAATACTGAAGAGACAACTTAGTACCTCATTGTGGGGGAAGAAGCGAGGGAGGGAGGGAGAGAGAGAATGAGAGAGAGAGAGAGAGATCATCATAGAAACCAAGAATGGTAACTCAGGTTTCCTTGGGGACTATAATATATTTTTACTAACAGAATGAGGGAAGTAAGGAAGAGTTCATTTTGAGAATCAGTGTATAAAGATGATGTATTTAGTTAAATAATAATTGTTAAAGTATTGTTATCCTGCATGAGGATACATTATAATGTGGATACAATTGTGGTTTATCCACTATCTAGAAGACACCAAAAGGCTACTCTTTTTTTTTGCCAGGGGGTTCCTTTAGGCATTCTCAGAGCTACCTACACAGTTATGATCCTCTTACCTCCTTTTGAATTACCAGAGACCTCCCCAGCTTGTCCTGAATGATCCAGATCTGCATTAGCCAACATGGTAGCTACTAGTCATATGTGCCTATTCAGCATTTGAAATGTGTCTAGTGCAACTGAGGAACTGAATTCTTAATTTAATTTAAATTTAAGTTTTAAAACTGAAGCAGTTATAAAACATTTTTCTGTTAAACACACAAATGTTTTGGCAGGACTAAATTTCACTTTAGCCATTGAAAATTTAGTATCCAAATTGAGTTGTGCTATGAATGTAAAATATAAACCTTAATACCAAAAGTTTTCAGAGGCTTAATACAAAAATTAAATATCTGATTAGTATTTTAATATTGATAACATGTTGAATAATGTTTTGAATAGATTTGGTCAAAAA
>NW_016824881.1:0-2984 GCF_001698545.2 Rhinopithecus bieti | reverse complement strand
TATATATATATATTTTGAGATAGTGTCTCACTCTGTCACCCAGGCTAGAGTGCAGTGAAACGATCTCGACTCACTGCAACCTCCACCTCCCAGGTTCAAGTGATTCTCATGCCTCGCCCTCCTGAGTAGCTGGGACTACAGGCAACCACCACCGCACCTGGCTAATTTTTGTATTTTTAGTAGAGACAGGGTTTCATCAAGTTGGCCAGGCTTGTCTCAAACTCCTGACCTCAAGTAAGCCACCTGCCTTGGCCTCTCAAAGTACTGGGATTGCAGGAAGAGCCACTGTCCCTGGCCGATGTTTCAAATATTAAGTAATAATTGGGCACTGGGTTTCTGAATGGTTCATAATGAGGGTAATTTTGCATGTATTTTTAAAAATTTGAGAAAATCATTTCCACTTGGGTATTTCCTTTTTGGCCTATATGATGTTTTTTGATCTTTTGTTTATTTTTAAAATTTAACCTTTTTTTTCCAGCCATCAAACACAGACCACCTGTTGGGACCATCCTAAAATGACCGAACTCTTTCAATCCCTTGGTAAGTGTTATTAATAGTAATTAATTAACCTAAACAACTGAGAACTGTGTATTCTTTTTCATTTTTCTTTCTTTCTTTTTTTTTTTTTGAGACAGAGTCTCACTCTGTTGCCCAGGCTGGAGTGCAGTGGTGTGATCTCGGCTCACTGCAACCTCTGCCTCCCGGATTCAAGCAATTCTCCTTTCTCAGCCTCCTGAGTAGCTGGGACCAGAGGCGCCTGCTGCCACTCCTGGCTAATTTTTTGTATTTTAATAGAGACACGGTTTTACCATGTTGCCCAGGCTGGTCTCAAACTCCTGAGTTCAGGCAGTCCACCCGCCTCGGCCTCCCAAAGTGCTGGGATTACAGGCCTGAACCACTGTGCCTGGCCGAGAACTGTATATTCTTAAATAGGAGCTAATCACCAGCTTTTCTTACATGGCATGTTAATGTTAAAAGAATCATGTCATTGACATTTAAAAGCAGTTAAACTTCTAAGGGCAATGTAATAAACAGATATTGCCTTTCTTAGGAGAATTGTGTGGTTTGAAATCATGTGAGCCAAAAGGACTTGATTTACAGGGGAGAATGTAATTGTAGGTTTTACCTCCTTCGTATTGAGTCATCTTAACCTTCAGCTTTGCACGCAAAAATATATATATAAATATACAGTTACAATATAGCCAACTTCAATTCACTGCCTTAAATTTGCTTTTGGCTCACTTTTTATTTAGTACATGTCATCAACTTAGCTCACCTGGTTTAAATTTGTCTAAATTGTTAAAAGCTAAATTCATTTTATACAAAATGCAAGAAAACACAGATGAGAATTCTGATTTTGTTTTAATTTCTAGGGCAATGTGTCTTTCAACTTATTGAATGTGTCTACTTCCTCTGTTTGGTTCAGTGTTTTTTTTTAAAGTTTTCTCTTTGGGTAGCTAAGGAGATGCTGGAGAGAAGAGCAGCACCCGAAGCCTCCCTCTCCTGTTTCAATAAAAGGGATGCCCCCTTTTTAATCTCTTCAAATGTTGGGCTTCTGTGTGAGTTTTTATTTTGGTGGGTGAAGGGGCCTGCAAAAGTTGGACAAACAAAAGACATATTACTGGTTTGCTTAGCTTGTAAAACAAGGGGCAAATTTTGATGATATCTGAGTTTTCTTTTAACTCTACTGATCTCTGATACTCTGTCTTTAGGGGACGAAGAAAGAAATTGCAATATCTGTTGTTTCCAAAGAGTTGAGTATTGATTATAGGATCATTTTAATGAGATCTGCAAAAGGACAGAAAAACCAAATCGATCAGGATGGGAGGAACATATAATTAAGATGAGTTTCATGGATAGTGAGCTGGACAATGTGGCTGGAAGAAAATGAAGTGTCCTTGGGGGAGATGCCCCTGGAGGAAAATCTCCTTTATTGGGAAAAAAAGGAAGGGCCCTCTGCCTACTGTGCAGTGCATTTAATAAGCTGTGCTTTCTCTTCATTAACTTCCTCTTTTTCCTACCAACGGACGGAAAAGGGTGGTACCTCTTCTCACCCATCATAAGGGTCATAGTGACACTCCTATGACAAAAGACAGGTCAACCAGAAAAGCACAAGAAATTTACTTAATCAAAGTTTTACCTGACATGAGAGCCTTCAGAAGACTCAAAAACAACAGGGAAAAGTATCTATTTTTACACTTAGATTGAGTGAGAAATGGATGACTGCATGGAATTGTGATTGGATGAAAGGGTATAATTTAATGATAATAGACTGAGAAGGGAATTCCAGTAAGGCCTATCTGTTCAGATTCTTCTTGGCTTCTCCCTGCCGCATATTCCTCTAGGGACAGGATATCTGTCGCAGGAGAATCTTCAGGAGAGAAGGGTGAAGGTCACAGTGAACTTGCTAGATTTTATGGCTTGCTTTGGGCAAGAGGAGTTCTAGTTTTTATGACCCACCTTGGGGAAGAGGAGTTCTGATTTCTGTTTATCACTTTGGAAGAAGAAAGAGGGGCAGGAGACAAGAGATCCAAGGTCAGAGAGACCTTACTTCTGAGGCCTTTCAGTCTCCTTCATTTCAAAGTACTCAACCCACCATGTTCTGAGCCCTGACACCTGTTTGAAAATACTTTCTTAGAATTTTCTGTGTAGCACTGCTTTGAGATGTATCCCAACATGGTGCTAATGATCATTTAATTTTTTTCTTGGATACTTGTTGGGGAATTTGGGAGAAGACTTTTTATTTCAGGCAGACATAATATTTTTTCATCATCCAAAGTAACCAAATACATTCTTGGCATTCAATATATATTCAATAATAAGCCTATCTTCGAATTGTTCCTTTTTCTATTTCAGCTGACCTGAATAACATACGTTTTTCTGCCTACCGTACAGCAATCAAAATCCGAAGACTACAAAAAGCACTATGTTGTGAGTTATTCTACCAAAGTTAATCAATCTGTTACTTGAATTGCCTTAAAAAA
>NW_016824880.1:0-1538 GCF_001698545.2 Rhinopithecus bieti | reverse complement strand
GTCTCTACTAAAAATACAAAAAATTAGCTGGGCGTGGTGGCGGGCGCCTGTAGTCTAAGGAGGCTGAAGCAGGAGAATGGTGTGAACCCGGGAGGCAGAGCTTGCAGTGAGCAGAGACCGTGCCACTGCACTCCAGCCTGGGCGACAGAGCGACACTTCGTCTCAAAAAAAAAAAAAAAAAAAAAAAAACTGAAGCAAAGTTATTTGTACATAAAGAAAGCAATAGGTAGTTCGCCTAGAGCATAATAATTAGATTTTCTGGCTTTCAAAAATCTGGATTGCCATATAGGCAAACTTTATGCTATTTTCACTATTTTCAGTACAAAATAGGTATATATATATATAGAAACAATAAAGTTGACACATTTGAGTACCTTTAGAAAAAAGACTTACACAAGTCTTTGGACATATGCTTTAATTTCTCAGGCATATATATAGGAGGGGAATGACTGGATCATATGATAGGCAGCTGTTTAAGTTTTAAAATAAACTGCCAAACTATTGTTCACTGTAGTTGTGCCATTTTGCATTTCCACCAGCAGTATCTGGGAGTTCTAATTGCTCCACATCCTCACCAGCACATGGTTGGGCCAGACTTTTCCATTTTAGTGGGAGACTGAGAGCATATATCTCATTCTGTTTCTTTTCATTCACACAAAATCATTTTATTAAAATCTATTCATGTTGGTGTTAGATTTCTAGTTCCATGTTTCTGATTCCCACAAACGATTCCATGGTAGGTACCCACCTCATTTGATTAATCCATTTCCTCCCCCAGAGATGGTCCCTGAGGTCATCATCAACTCTCTGCTAAGAAACCACACAACTCTGACTTCTGTAAAAGTTTCCACGGTATTCGCCCCTGCAGTGAGAGCTGGTCAGAGGTCACACACGTCCTTCAGTTAAGTGCATATAAATATATTAAGGCTGCTCTCAGGAATGGCTGTACCTGCAGTGTTTGTGGGTTCCTATTTCCTCACATCCTCATCAGTATTTATTATTGAATATTCTATTTTTATTTTGCAAATTTAGTAAGTATAAATACAATCTCGTCACTTTGCTTTGCATTACTTTGATTAGTAGTGAGGTTGGTATCTCTTTGCTTACTTGTTAATTTAAACAATTTCCTTGTGCCTGTGTGACTTGCCTGCTCATAATTTTTGACCATTTTTCTATTGGGTTCCCTCTTTTGTTTTTTTTTTCTTTTTTGTCTCCAGGAGTTTCTTGTCTATTCCATTTACTCCCATTAATTTAAGACTTTGCAAACATCTTCTCTTTATCTGTTGCCATTTACTTAATGTATCCTTTGTAGAACCTTTATCTTTTGTGTTCTGCATAGGACATAAAAATTTAATATTGTTATAATCAAGTTCATCCGTATTTCCCCATAAGATCTGTGCTTTGGATTCTTCTTTAAGAGATCTTCCATATTCCAAGGTCATAAATTATTATCTTGCTTTTTCTTCCTTGACTTCTTTTATAGTGTTACAATTTTATCTTTCCCATATGGTTTTTTTTTTCTTTTTTCTTTTTTCTTT
>NW_016824879.1:0-826 GCF_001698545.2 Rhinopithecus bieti | reverse complement strand
AAATGGATCATATCAATTTCTTCTATGCATAATTATGAGGCTCTAAATATGCCCAAATATATTTTTAATTATTATAATTAAGTAAATAACATAATATTATAATATTCATTCCTTTTTTGTTTTGTTTGGTTTTGAGATGGAGTCTCACTCTGTCGCCCAGGCTGGAGTGCAGCGGCACGATCTTGGCTCACTGAAACCTCAGCCTTCCGGCTTTAAGCTACTCTCCTGCCTCTGCCTCCCAAGTAGCTGGGATTAGAGGCATATGCCACCACGCCCAGGTAGTTTTTTTGTATTTTCAGTAAAAACGGGGTTTTGCCATGTTGGCCAGGCTGGTCTCAAACTCCTGACCTCAGGTGATTCACCTGCCTCAACCTCCCAAATTGCTGGGATTACAGGCATGAGTAACCGTGCCCTGCCTAATATTCATTCTTATAACACTATTTTGGAAGATGCTTTGGTTAAGATTCTTTTATGTAATATCTTGTATAAATAAAAGTAAATTCATGGATTAAGGCATTTATATTCTTGTTTCTTAGAAATGTCTTTTTCCCATTTGGACCTGAATATAATTAATAGATAAGGCAGTGCCCCTGAACCTATTTGCTGGTCTTATATGTTGAGGAAAATCTGAATAATGTTGTGTATCCTCGCCCCGTAAAAATCTACATATGCACATAGAAATAAAAATTTGCATCAAATATCAGGACATTTGGATGACCTCTACATTTCCAGTGGTTCTTGAACCACAGAATAAGAAACCTTTATTTAAAGTTTTCAAAATCAATGCATTTATTTATGTCTTGTGTCAAACTTTGTACTCAACACC
>NW_016824878.1:0-1213 GCF_001698545.2 Rhinopithecus bieti | reverse complement strand
GTGAGATGAATTCACAAATCACCAAGCAGTTTTTCAGAGAGCTTCTTTCTGGTTTTAATCTGAGGATACTTCCTTTATCACCATATGCTTCAAAGCATTCAAAAATATCCCTTTTCAGATTCCAAGAAAACAGTGCTAGCCAACGGCTACATGAAAGAATGGTGTAACTCTGTGAGATAATTCACAAATCTCAAAGCTATTTCTCAGAAAGCTTCCTTCTGATTTTTATCTGAGGATATTTCCTTTGTCACCATAGGCTTCACAGTGATCCAAAATATCCTGCCTCACATTCCACAAAAACTGTGCTAGCAAACGGATCCATGAAAGAGTTGTGTAACATTTTGAGATGAATTCACACATCACAAAGCAGTTTCTCAGAAATCTTCTTTGTGGTTTTTATCTGAATATATGTCCTTTGTCACAGTAGGCTTCAAAGCGACCCAAAATATCCCTTCTCAGATTCCACAGAAATAGTGCTAGCATACGGCTCCATGAAAGGGTAGTGTAACACTGTGAGATGAATTTACACATCACAAAGCAGTTTCTCAGAAGGCTTCTTTCAAGGTTTTATTGGAGGATATTTCCTTTGTCAACATACGCTTCAAAGTGATCCAAAATATCACTTTTCAGATTCCACAAAAACAGTGCTAGCCAACGGCTTCAAGAAAGAGTGGTGTAACTCTGTGAGATGAATTCACATATCACATAGCTGTTTCTCAGAAAGCTTCTTTCTTGATTTTATCTGACGATATTTCAGGCCTTGATGCGCTCCTGTATACCTCATTGCACAATTCACGACAATATTGTTTGGAAACTTCTCAAGGAAAAGAGTGGTGTAGCTCTGTGAGATGAATTCACATATCACAAAGCAGTTTCTCAGAAGGCCTCCCTCCAGTACATATCTATGGATATTTAATTTTTCACCATAGGAATCAATGCCCTTGGAATATCCCATGGCAGTTTCCACAAAAACAGAGTTAGCAAACTGCTCAATGTTATGAAAGGTGTATCTCTGTGAGATGAATACACTGATCACAAAGCAGTTTCTCATAAAGCTTTTTCAAGTTTTATCTGAGGATATATCCTTTGTTACCATAGGCTTCAAAGCAATCCAAAATATCCCTTCTCAGATGCTACAAATAAAGTTCTACCACACTGCTCCTTGAAAGAGCAGTGTAACTTTGTGTGACGAATTCACATATTACAAAGCAGT
>NW_016824877.1:17735-19367 GCF_001698545.2 Rhinopithecus bieti | reverse complement strand
GTGAAAAATATTTGTTCTTTATGTTTGATTATTAATAAAGTTGAATTTTTTTACCTGTATAAAAAAAAGAAATACAAAACCCCTCAGATACCATTATAAATACTTTAATGCACACAAACTAGAAAATAGAGAAGAGATGGATAAATTCCTGGAAACATACAATCTCCCAAGATCAAACCAGAAGAAGTTGAAATCTCAAACAGACCAATGACAAATTCTAAAAGTCAATTAGTAATAAAAAGCCTGCCATCCAGAGAAAGGCCTGGAGCAGACTAATTCACAGATAAATTCTACCAGACATACAAAAAGAAAGCTGATACAAATCCTACTGAAACTATTTTAAAAATTTTAGGAGAAAGGACATCTCTCTAACTCCTTCTATGAGTCCAGCATCACCTAAATACCAAAAGCTGACAGACACACACACAAAAAGAAAACTTGAGGTCAATATACCTGATGAACACAACTGCAAAAGTTATCAATAAAGTACTAGCAAACTGAATCCAGCATCACATCAAACAGCTAACCCGTAACACTTGAGCAGGTTTTATCCTTGGAATGTAAGGTTGGTTCAACATATGCAAATCAATAAATATAAGTCACCACTTAAACAGAACTAAAACAAAAACGATAGTATCTTCTCAATAGATGCAGAAAACTTTTTTGATAAAATTCACTATTCTTCATGTTTAAAACCCTCAACAAAGTATTGAAGCAACATACCTCAAAATAAGAAGAGCAATCTATGCCAAACCCACAGCTAACATGATATTTAACTGGCAAAAGCTGGAAACATTGCCCTGGAGGACCAGAACAAGAAAAGATGCCCATTTTTACCACTCCTATTAAACATAGTACTGGAAGTCCTAGCCAAAGAAATCAGGCAAGAGAAAGTAATAAAAGGTATCTGAAGAGAAAAAGAAGAAATGAAACTACCTTTGTAGACGACATGATACTATAACTAGAAAACAACATAGTCTGCCCAAAAGCTCCTTGAGCTAATGAACAACTTCAGCAAAGTTTTAACATTGTACTGGAAGTCGTAGCCAGAGCAATCAGGCAAGAGAAAGAAATAAAGTATCCAAATAGTAAGAGAGGCAGTCAATCTATGTCTACTCACATAGTAGATATTATTCTATACCTAGAAAACCCCAACATCACCACCCAAAGTCTCCTAGATCTGATAAATTCAGAAAAGTTTTAGGATACAAAATTAATGTAAAAAAATCAGTAGCATTTCCTTTCTAAAAATTTTATATTTGTACTTAAATAGGTTTTTGGAAAACAGGTGGTGTTTTGTTACATGAATAAGTTCTTTAGTGGTGATTTCTGAGATTTTGGTGCACACATCACCTGAGCAGTGTACACTGTACCCAATGTGTAGTCTTTTACATCTCACTCCCTGTTGCTCTTTTACCCAATTCCTCAAAGTCTATTGTATTATTCTTTTATTTTTTATTTTTTATTTTTTTTTTATTATACTTTAAGTTCTAGGGTACATGTGCACAACGTGCAGGTTTGTTACATATGTATACTTATGCCATGTTGGTGTGCTGCACCCATCAACTCGTCAGCACCCATCAATTCATCATTTATATCATGTATAACTCCCCAATGCAATCCCTCCCTCCT
>NW_016824877.1:5288-16671 GCF_001698545.2 Rhinopithecus bieti | reverse complement strand
AATCAGGAAACAACAGGTGTTGGAGAGGATGTGGAGAAATAGGAACACTTTTACACTGTTGGTGGGATTGTAAACTAGTTCAACCATTATGGAAAACAGTATGGCAATTCCTCAAGGATCTAGAACTAGATGTACCATACAACCCAGCCATCCCACTACTGGGTATATACCCAAAGGATTATAAATTATTCTATCTCAAAGACACATGTACACGTATGTTTATTGCGGCACTATTCACAATAGCAAAGACTTGGAATCAACCCAAATGTCCATCTGTGACAGACTGGATTAAGAAAATGTATTATTCTTATGACTTTGCGCCCTCATAGCTTAGCTCCCACTTATGACTGGGACATATGGTATTTGGTTTTCCATTCCTGTGTTACTTCACTTAGAATAATTGTCTCCATCCAGGTTGCTGTGATTGCCATTATTTCATTCCTTTTTATGACAGAGTAGTATTCATATACATCTATATCTATCTATCTATCTATCTATCTATCTATCTATCTATCTATGTAATTCTCTTTATCCACTCATTGATTGATGGGAACTAGGACTAATGTCATATTTTTGTAATTGCAAATTGTGCTGCTGTAAACATGCTAGTGCAAGTATGTTTTTCATATAATGACTTTTTCCTCTGGGTAGACACCTAGTAGTAAGATTCCTGGATCAAATGGTAGATCTACTTTCAGTTCGTTAAGGAATCTCCACACTGTTTTACATACTGGTTTTACTAGTTTACGTTCCCATCAACAGTGTAGAAGTGTTCCCTTTTTACCACATCTATGCCAACATCTTTCGTTTTTTAAGTTTTTTTTGATTGTCACCATTTTTACATAAGTGAGGTAGTTTCATATCATGGTTTGGATTTGCATTTCCCTCATCATTAGTGATGTTGAGCATTTTTTTATACTTTTTGGCCATTTGTATATCTTCTTTTGAAAGTTGCCTATTCATGTGTTTAGCCCAGTTTTGGATGGAATTGTTTTTTTCTTGCTGATCTGTTTGAGTTTTTTGTAGATTCTGTATATTAGTAATTTGTCAGATGTATAGATTGTGAAGATTTTCTTCCACTCTGTGGATTGTCTGTTTATTCTGCTGATGATTTCTTTTGCTGTGCAAAAGCTTTTACGTTTAATTAAGTACCACCTATTTAGTTTTGTTTTTGTTACGTTTGCTTTTGGGTTCTTGGTCATGAAATCTTTGCCTAAGTCAATGTCTAGAAGGGGTTTTCCAATGTTATCTTCTAGACTGTTTACGGTTTCAGGTTAGTTTCAGTCTTTGATCCATCTTGAGTTAATTCTTGTATGAGGTGAAAGATGAGGATCCAGTTTCATTATTCTACATGTGGCTTGCCAATTATCCTAGCACCATTTGTTGAATAGGATGTCCTTTCCCCCACTTTATCTTTTTGTTTGCTTTGTCAAAGATCAGTTGTCTGCAAGTATTTGGATTTATTTCCAGGTAATCTATTCTATTCCATTGGTCTATGCGCCTATTTTTATACCAGTACTATGGTGTTTTTGTGACTATTGCCTTATAGTATAGTTTGAAGTCAGGTAATGTGATGCCTCCATATTTGTTGTTTTTGTTTATTCTTGCCTTGGCTATATGAGCTCTTTTTTTCTGGTTCTATATAAATTTTAGAATTGTTTTTTCTAATTCCATGAAGAATGATAATGGTATTTTGATAGGAATTGCAATGAACTTGTAGATTGCTTTTGTCAGTATGGTCGTTCTCAAAATATTGATTCTAGTCATTCATGATCATGGGATGTGCTTACATTTTTCTGTGTTATCTACATTTTTTTCATCAGTGTTTTGTAGTTTTCCTTGTAGAGCTCTTTCACATCCTTGGTTAGGTATATTTCTAAGTATTTTATTGTTTTGAAACTATTGTAAAAGGGGTTGAGTTCTCGATTTGATTCCCATCTTGGTCAGTTTTAGTGTATAGAAGGGCTAAAATCAGTAGCATTTCTATACAACAATAACCCCCAAGTTGAGAGCCAAATCAAAAAGGCAGCTCCATTTGCAATATCCACAAAAAGTACTAAATATCTAACAACACAGCTAACCACAGAAGGTAAAGATATGTACAACAAGATTTTTTAAAACACTGCTGAAAAAAATCAAGGATGATACAAATAGAAATTTTAAGCTCATGGGTGGGATGACTTGATATTTTTATAATGGCCATAATGCCCAAAACAATTTACAGATTCAATACAATTTACAGATTCAATATTATTCCCATCAAACTATTAATGGCATTTTTACAGATTTAGAAAAATTTCTAAACCTCACTTGAAACAATAGAGAAGCCCAAATATGCAAAACTATCCTAAGCAAAAGGAAGAAAGCTGGAGATATCACACAATCCAATTTCAAACTATACTACAAGGTTAGAGTCACTAAAACATCATGATACTGGTACAAAAGCAGACACAAAGACCGATGGAACAGAATAAAAAACCCAGAAGTAAAGCCACACACCTAGAACCATCTGATCATTGACAAAACCAACAGAAACATGAAATGGAGAAAAAACTTCGTATTCTATTTATTTTTTTCTTGAATAACTGGCCTGTCATATGTAGAAGATTGAAAATGGATGCTTTCCTTTCACCATATACAAAAATCTACCCAAGATGAACTTGACTTAAATGTAAAATCCAAAATTATAAAATTTTTGTAAAATCTCTATAAAATACCATTCTGTAATAGGCCTTAGCAAAAATTTCATGATGAAGACTGTAAAAGCAATTGAAAAAAAAATTGACAAGTGAATCTAATTAGATGAGTGAGATTCTGCATAGCAAAAGAAATTCAACAGAATGAACAGACAACCTACATAACTGGAGAAAATATTTTCAAGCTATGCATACAACAAAGGTCTAATATTCAGAATCTATAAAAACCTTAAACAAATCAGCAACCCTAAACAAACAACTTTATGAACAATTGGTAAAGGACATAGACACTTCTCAAAGAAGACATACATGTAGCCAATAAATATGAGAAAACAATTACTAATAAGTCCACAAAATCACTAATCATTAAGGAAACGTAAATCAAAACCAAAAGGAAATAGCATGTAACAACAGTCAAAATGACTATTAATAAAAATTCAAAAAATAACAAATGCTAGTGAGGTTGTGGAGAAAAGGGTTTGCTTTTACATTGCTATTTGGAGCATAAATTAGTATAGCCACTGTGGCAAGCAGTTTGGCGATTTCCCAAAGAACTTAAAACAGAACTACTATTTGAACCAGCAATTCCATTACTGTATATATACCAAAATAATATAAATTATTCTACCATAAAGACAACTGCACACATATATTAATTGCAGAACTATTTACAATAGCAAAGACATAAAATCAATCTAGATGCCCATCGGTGGTGGAAAGCATAAAGAATATATGATACATATACACTGTGGAATACTACACAGCCATAAAAAAGAATGAAATTATGTCCTTTGCAGCAACATGAATAGAGCTAGAGGCCATTATCCTTAGCGAGTTAAAGCAGGAACAGAAAACCAAATACAACATGTTTTCTCTCATAACTGGGAGCTAAACATTGAGTACCTGTGGACACAAAAAAGAAAACAATTAATACAAGGGCCTATTTGAGGGTGGGGGGGTGAGAGGAGGGTGAGGATTGTATAACTATTTATTGTGTACTATACTAATTACCTGAGTGATAAAATAATACATATGCCACACCCATGCAGCAGCGATTTAACCATTTAACAAACCTTTACATGTTTCCTCAAACTTAAAAATAAATATTGGGAAAAAAAAGAAAGCAGAATGTACCAAAACATATTGAATTCAGCAAAAGCAGTTCCAACAGGGAATTTTATAGCAATAAACACTTAAATTAAGAAAAAAGAAAGACCTCAAATAATAAACCTAATTTTACACTTTGAGGGACTAGAAAAGAAAGAACAAACTAAGCCTAAAGTCAACAAAAGGAAGAAAATACTAAAGATTAGAGCAGAAACAAATTAGACAGTAGGAAAACAATAGAAAACATCACTGAAATTAAGAGTTGGTTCTCCACAAAAATAAAATTGACAAAACTTTAGCAAGACAATGTAAGAAAAAAAGAAGACTCAAACAGAACTATCAATAAAAAGGAGAGAACTTAACTGATATCACAGAAATACATAGGCTCATAAGACACTACTATAAACAACTATATGCCAAACAGTAGGTAACGTAGCAAAAATAGATAAATTTCTAGAAACATACAGTCTACTTTCAAGACTGAATCATGAAGAAACAAAAATTTGGAACAGTTTAATAATGGCTAAGGTGATTAATTCAGTAATCAAAAACCTCCAAACAGAGAAAAGCCCAGGATCTGATATCTTTACTGGTGAACTATAGTAATCATTTTTAAAGAAACTAATGTTGATCCTTCTCCAAGTTGCAAAACATTGAAGAGGACAGTACACTTCCAAACTCATTATACAATGCCAGCATTACTACATTTCTAAGTCAGTCTCAAATATGCAGGAGGCTGAGGTGGGAGGGTTGCTTGAACTCAGGAGCTCAAGACCCAATCTCTAAGCAGCAACAAGAAACAACAATAACAAAATGATTATTTGGGATTATTTTTTAAAATCGTGGGATTTGCAAATACAAATTTTATTTTTTTCTATCATTTTTATTCCTTTTCACTTAACTTACTGCAATTACTTTGGAGTTTTGCAGATAATGTTGAATAGTCATAGTGAGAGAGAATACGCTTTACATTTTCCTGATTTTAGAGAGATAGTATTTACTCTTTCCATTTGGTTTGACATTAGCTGTAAATTTTTTTAGAAACCTTTATTAGGTTAGGGATAGTCTCTCGTATTTCTGGTTTATTGAGATTTTTATATTGAAAGGATATTTAATTTTTACTCATTTATTTATAAGACTATATGATTTTTCTTATTTAGTCTGCTAATGAAGTGAATTATATTGATTTCCAACTGGCAAAACCAATCTTGCATCCCTGAGATGAACCTATTTGGTCTTGTTTTATTATATTTTTATATATTTTTGAATACATAGAAATTAATAGACATAATAGGTATAATAAATATATGTGAAATAATTGAGTATTTATATGATTAATTATTAATATTTTGTAGAGGATCATTACATCTACACTGATAAAAGATATTAGTCTGTAGTGTATCTTGTATTGTGTTTGTCTAGTTTTAGTATTAGAGTGCTGCTGGCTTCATAAAACGATTTGAGAACGATACCCTCCTTTTCCATTTTCTGGAATTGATTTATATATATGGTACTATTTCTTCCTCAAATGTTTAGTAGAATTCACTAGTGAAACTGATGGTGGTGATGGTTCATCTTAAGTGGCCACTGTGAGGACACAAACTGCAGTAGGGTGGGGCAGCTGGAGCTGTGCACTTCATGGAGATGGCAGGAGCTGGGAACAGGCAAGAGCCCTGTCCCCTACCAAGTTGGTGGAGCAGGAACTTGCACTCCTGGGCACAGCCTCAGCCACCCAGCCATGGCTCAAGACCCTGGCATTCCTGTGCTCTCAGGGTCCCAGGAAGCTCCCTTTTCTTGCAGGCTTGAAAGTAACCTGCTCTTGCTCCCTGGCCTCTCCCTAGTCCTGGTACCCACTCCAAGGTGGAGCAAAGTTGTGGCTGATACCAGACACTGTTGCAACCAGGCCAGGTGATCGTGCGCTGACACCATCCCCCTGACACCTCAGCCCTCTCTAGACTTTGGGTGCTGACAAGCATGGGAGGGGGGCTAGGGGTGGTAAGGATGACTTGGCATGGGCCTGCAGGCACTTCTTAGCATGGACAGCCTGAGCACCATGGATGGCATGTTAATGGTACACAGGTTCCTGGGTAGGAAGGAGTAAGCCTAGAGGCTTATCGACTGTATTGAGCTATTCCAAGAACCACCATCTTTTGCTTAAAATATCAGAAATTTATTGTTTCATGGTTCAGGAAGTTAGAAGTCCAAGATTAAGGGGTCAGTAAGGTTTGCTCCTTCTGAGAAGGGTGAGTATAAATCTGTTCCCTGTCTCTTCTGTAGCCTCTGGTGGTTTCTGGCAATATATGGCATTCCTAGGCTTGTATCACACTGATGTTTTGACTTAATCTTCACATTGTGTATTCACCATGTGTATATATACAGTTGTTCAAATCTAGGTAGTAGGGATACTCATATTTTGAACTATACAATATATTATTATTAACTATAGTCACTCTACTATACTATCAAACACTAGATCTTATTATTTTTTATTTTTTTGCTATTATTATTTTTCTTAGTCAAGGTGGGATCTCACTATGTTGTCCAGGCTGGTTTTAAACTCCTGCCTTCAAGTAATCCTCCCACTTTGGCCTCCCAAAGTTTTGGGATTACAGGGGTGAGCCACCACATCTACCCATATTCTTTCTATCTACCTGTATTTTTGTACCCATTAACCAACATCTCTTCATTCCCCTTGCTCCCTATACTTTCCAACCTCTGATAATCACCAATCAACTCTGTACCTCAATGAGATCCACTATTTTTTGCTCTGACATATTAGTTAAAAAATACAATATTTGTCTTTTCTGTACCTGGCTTATTTCACTTAACATAATGATCTTCAGTTCCAACAATGTTGCCACAAAAGAAAAAAATTCATTCTTTTTATGCTGAATAATACTCCAGTGTATATATGTACTGCATTTTCTTTATCTATTCATCCATTCATAGACATTTAGGTTAAGTCCATATTTCGGCTCTTGTGAATAGTGCTGTAATAAAAATGGGAGTGTAGATAACTCTTCAATACATTGATTTCCTTTTTTAAAAAATATATACTCAGCAGTGGGTTTTTGGACTATATGGTAGTCCTATTTTTAGTTTGTCAAGAAACCTCCATACTGTTTTCCATAGAGGCTTTACTAATTTACATTCCCAAAACCAGTGTATGAGTGTTCCCTTTTCTCTACATCCTTCCCAGCATCCATTAATTTTGTCTTTTTGATAAAAGCCATCTTAACTAAGGTGAGTTGATATCTCATTGCAGTTTTGATTTGTGTTTCCTGAAGATTAGTAATGGTGAACATATTTTCATATGCTTATTGGCATTTGTATATCTTCAAAGAATCAACTTTTAAAAAAAAATAACATTTTCTTATTTTTAATTTTTTGACTTTTGTTTAATTTTTAAATTATTTCCTTTCTTCTACTTTGCTTTAGACTTAAACTCACTTCTTACTATATATTCCTAAGGTGGAAGTTTAGATTATTAATTTTAGCTTATTCTTCTTTTGTAATACATGCATTAACGCTATATATTTTCATTTCAGCACTACAGTTTAGCCACATATCACAAATTTTGATATATTGTATTTTACTTTTGTTTTGTTGAAAATATTCTTCAATTTTCTGGAGACTTTCTCTTTCACATATATGTTCTGCTTAATTTCAAAATATGTGGGTTTTTTAAATCTCCATGTTATTGATTTTAGATTAATTATGTTATATCCTGATAACATACTTTGCATAATTTCTATTCTTTTACAATTTTCAAGGTTTATTTTATAGCCCAGAATATGGTGTATTTTCGTGAATGTTTTATATGCACTCATGAAGAATGTGTATTCTGTTGTTGGAAGGTTGGTTTTAAAGGTCAGTTGGGTCACATTGGAAGACTTCTGAAGGACATTTTCACTGGGAATAGAATACTAAGTTCATAATTTTGTATGTCAACACTTAAAAGATGTATTCTTGTTTTGTGTTTTCTAAAGAGAAGTCTGCTATGATTCTTATCCTTCTTCCTCTGTAAACAATGTGCCCCTATCCCTGGCTGACTGCAAAATTTTCTCCTTGCTTGTAGTTTTAGCAGTGTGAATATGCCTACAGCTGTGTGTGTTTTGTGTGTGTGTGTAATATGTTTTGTTTTGTTTGTATTGCATTTATCCTGCTTGATGTTTTCTGAAATTCTTCAATTTGTAGTATGTGGTAGTTATTTTGGAAAATTATCAGCCATTATTTTTTTTCAAGTATTTTCTCTGTTCTTTTGTCTTTCTTCTCCTCCTAGGATTCCAATGACATGTACATTAGACCATTTGCTATGATCCCACTGCACGTGCATGTTCCATACTATTTTCTTACTCTTTTCTCTCAGCATTACAGTTTGGGGAATTTCTATTGACTCAACTTCAAGATTATTTATGTTTTCTCAGCTGTAGTATGTCTACTGATGAGCCCAATGAAAACAATCTAATTTCTGTTATTGTGGGGTTTTATTTGTTTTAACTTTTTTAAAGATGGTTGGGATGCAGATTACCTTTCTTTTGTAAATAACTGTTTCACTTTTCTGAAATAGGACACATATTCAATCTAATAAAACAGAATGGAAAGTCTCAATTCACGGGAGTTCCTGTACAAGGTGCTGATTCTGTGTTTGGAGCTGAGCTTCTCACAGCAGCTTTTTTCAGCTATCTCATTATAGATGCGCTCTAACTGATTTTCAATCCCCTCTTTCTCCAAGAGAGTAAACCACTTTCACAAAGAGCTGCCCTATGTAGATCACACAGTTTTACAGCTTGCAACAAAGTGATTAGGGACAAATAAAAAAACAAAATAAGGAAACTAACACTGAAGCAATCCTACTTCTTATGTCTCTGAATAGAGAAGTATGGTAATCTTTAACCAAAGGAAATAAAATATGCAAGTTAACTACCTACTTCATTTACTGTTAGCTAAATTTGTTTACCTACAGCTTTACCCCTTTGCAAACCAAAGATTTTTTAAATTAATACAGCTATGCTTGCTAATAAATAAAATGTATGTACTTCCCAGGGATGCACTTCACTGGGTCTCTGCATTTGACACCTGGTAGTGAAAAGAAGTATTATTTCCCAACAAATCGGTACTGAAGACTAAGAATGAGAACTCCAACTAAAGAACATCACTCTCTCACCCCAGTAACATGTTGATCATACTTTCTCTACCCTCACATTAGAATGAAGATATCTTTCCAGCATTTCATCTCCTATATTCTGTCTTTTCCTAGAAGATACTATCATCTCATATTTTACTGCAAGATTAGAATATAGGTTAACATTACAAAAATCCAATTTCACACTTGGTACTAAGAAAATTGAATGCTATAAAATTAATCTTCATTACTCTAGTAGGGATGCTCGTGCTTTTACAATGAGTCTTTACTGCCTATAGGTGATGCTGCCTCCAAGAAAACAGCTCTGCAGAAAGGTTTTTGGTTAGTGTTTTCCCCAGCTTATTTCTGGAAAGAAAAAAGCCAATTTCATACAAAACAAACAAAGCCCCAAATCTACATATATTAACCTTGTCATTAAACACTAAAAAATAGATATCTAAAGAGAATAGACCTAAGAAAAGAGCTCAGGAACAGCCCAATAGAGACCAAATTCTGCAAATGGAAGTTTTAAAGTCCACTAACTAAAATTTTTTCTAGATCCAAGCAAGTGCTACAATACCAGATTTTTAAGTCTCAACTCATAGAATTGAGAGCCCTTAAGCTCTTAACTTTGTCCTGTGTCTTCCCATTAAAAAATTCCTCCTAAAATCTCTGTAAATGTTACCAAGACACACCTGGAGTATGTGACAACATGAGAGATGTTCTTAACTCTTTTATCAGGTGAAATTCACTTTTTATAACTGAAAATGGAAAAGCAAAGTGCTATAGAGAGAAATAAAATCTCATGAAAGTATTATACAAAAGCAGACTGGCTGAAATCTGTAACTTTATAAGTAAAAATAATAACACCAATAACACCCTCTATAATTAACTACTCCACAGTGAATAATCTGCTACACATTTCTTGATAATGAATGACTCTAGTTTGCTACAGTCGAAGCCTGCGACAACTGCGAGGCCAGAGTTTTGACCCTTTTCTGGTTCTCTGTGCACAAGGTAATGCCACCTACTACAAGGCAGTTATATAGACAGGTGAGCTCAGGGGAGCTTCTCACCACAACCTGCTAACTCAGCAGCGGTAAGTTTCAAATGAGCTCTGACCTCCAATATGTATCTGTCCATAATTTTACGAAGTATCTAAATATTATTCATTAGTTTAAAAAATAATAGAAAACTTTGGACCAAGTAAATTACGAAATTGAAAAGTTAGGAGGGATACCAATTATATTAACAACATTTTCTTTAAAAACTAGAATCAGTTTCTTTTGAAATCGACCATAGTGGCGAGATGTGTTTTTCTTTTCAGGTGCCCCATGATGGCACACAGCTTTACCCAGCAAATTCTGACAGCTTCCAAGTCCCAGGATACAAACCTGTACCAGCACATGGGGCAACATTACCTTTCAACAGTGTGGAAAAGAGCACATGTCACCAGTGCGCAATGAGAGACTGGACAGATACTCATGGCCTCTCAATAGCAGACATGGTTGGAGAACTTTCCTTGTTCTCGTAGAAAATTTCATGAGGAAGCTGTGATTAGGATCAGTCCAGAGAAGAAAAACTCTTTTATTTTCAGTGCCCAGACATCAGTCAATATACTGGGAGAACCAGTGGAAACATTCGCCATAATCTTGCCTCTTGAGCACACTGCACACAAGCACTTCTATGGGGCAAGCATTCAACTTCTTCAGGGTCACATTCCCCTTGCCTGTGGTCTGTCTATAAAGCCTAGATATCTCACAGAGTTTTTCTTCCTTGAGTTCATCTGTTCTGTCAATTTTGTTTCCCAAAATACGAATTGGCACATTGTATACTGTTTCATCAGTCATTAAAGCTTTAAGCTCAAATTTGAATTCCACAAGGCAAGAATGATCCACACAATCCACCAGAAGGAAAATCCCATTAATTGCTGGGAAATAATTTTTCCAAACCGACGTGCTTGCTCGTGCCCACCAAGATTAAAAGTTGTAAAAGTCATTCCAGCAATTGTTAGCCCTTGTCATTTCAGATGTAGTGTTGGAATGTGTTGTCCCAATCTGTCACCTTTGAGCATGTGAAAAAGAGTGGTTTTGCCTGCATTGTCCAAACCCAAGAATACAAATTTTCTATATTTCTTGTAGAGTCTTAGAAACTAGATCACAATGCTGAAGCCATGGTAGATTCACTCAAAGATGAGAGACATTATTAATGCTTACACTGGCCTGAGGGGCTCCTCTGGCAGCAGCATGTGGCTCAGACTCTCCCTCAGAGGACACAAACCAGCAGCACCTGGGACCACTAGCTACTCACTGGATGTACATCACAACCCTCCCCCAAGACTTTCCTATTGTGAATTTTATTTCTGGCATTGCCATATTATTTTTTCTTTTTTATTGTATAAATTTTTTTTTTTTTTTTTTTTTTTTTTTTTTTTTTTTTTTTTTTTTTTTTTTTT
>NW_016824877.1:0-3800 GCF_001698545.2 Rhinopithecus bieti | reverse complement strand
TTTCGTTTCTCTACTTGGCTTTGGATTTTTCTTTTGTTTTGCTTCCCATAGAGAGCTAGTCGCTTGCTATTTCTCCAGCTGTATTCCACTATAATATTTATTCAAGGTTTGTCAGCCTGATTAGGTAGAGGAAGAAAAGTGGTCATTCTCTGATGTTCTTTTAAAACCTCAATCTTAAGCAACTATTTTGAACTTTGGTTTTAAGGTATGTTCTTCACAAGTATTACTATCCCTCCTCCAAATGGAGAAGCTTCCAGGGAGATGAGTATGGGTGCAGTTTTGGAGATGATCTCTATTCTTATTTTCATTGTTTATTTTATTTATTTATCTTTTTTGAGATGGAGTTACGCTCTTGTTGCCCAGGCTGGAGTGCAATGGCACAATCTCAGCTCACTGCAACCTCTGCCTCCCGGGTTCAAGCAATTCCCCTGTCTCAGCCTCCTGAAGAGCTGGGATTACAGGCATGTGCCACCAAGTCCAGCTAATTTTGTATTTTCAGTAGAGATGGGGTTTCTCCATGTTGGTCAGGCTGGTCTTGAACTCCCGACCTCAGATGATCCATCCGCCTTGGCCTCCCAAAGTGCTGGGATTACAGGCATGAGCCACCATACACGGCCCAATGATCTCCATTCTTCTTACACAGGTGCAATGAAATTTTCCCAGTGTACTCCTGTGCAGATAAGGTATTTTCTTTAGTACAGATAGTAAAGATATATTAGTCTGGGTGGATTTTTGCAGTGGCTATTGTTCTTTTCCTCCAGCAAGAAATGAAAGAGTTTTCTTAGCATCTTCCTCAGTCTTCTGAATGGGATTCCTGGAGAAGAGGCCTAAAAAGTGATGGAAAACCACTTATGCCTGAAAACAGGCTTTATTTTCTCATGCTAGCTCACAATCAGCGTTTAGCAGTTGGCTAAATATTTCTAACAAAATATTTAACCTTCCTATATCTTATATGGTTTTCAGTGGTATCTATTTTAGTAAAAAATTATCCAGTTTTGTTCCCTGCAGACACCTCTCTCCAGGTTTTAGATGTCTGCATTTGACATAAGTTCTCGAATAGGTTCAAGAAAAGTTGCTAATTTCTATATCGTCTAGCATTTTGTTACACAGATAAAAGTAATGCTCATTCCTCATCTCTATATCTTCTGGCAGAGATCAGAAACTACAGTTAATAAATATTTAAATTGATTTAATTTAAATTACCTTATATGTTTACCTAATCAGCTCATTTATGAGATCCATCATTCCTTGGTGTAGATATATTTTCCCTGGTATCAGTTTCCTTCTGCTTAAGAAACTTCTTTTAACATTTTGTAATGTACATCTGCTGATGATGAATTCTTTTACCTTTTAAGGTCTAAAAAAATGTTTCGCCTTCATTTTTTGAAGGAAATATTTTGGTAAGTATACAATTTAGACAGAGTTTCTCTCTTTCAGTATTTGTACCAGTCAGGGCTCTCCAGAAAACAGAACAAAGAGACTGACCCAGAGAGAGAGAGAGAGAGGAGAGCAAGCAGGGAGGTAGAGAGAAAAGAAAAGGAGGAATGGAGGGAGAGAAGAAAAAAGGGAGGTAAAGAGGGAAAGGAAGAGAGAGAGATTGACTCAGTATTAAGAAATTGGCTCACTGAAGCAGGGTGGGGTGTTGCCTCACCCAGGAAGCACAAGGGGTTGGGAAACTCCCTCCCCTAGCCAAGGGAAGGTGTGAGGGACTGTGCTGTGAGGAACTGTACATTCCAGCACAAACACTACACTTTTCCCACATACTTCACAACCTAAAGTCCAGGAGATTCCCTCGGGTGCCTACATCACCAGGTCCCTGGGTTTCAAGCACAAAACTGGGTGGCCAATCTGCCAGACACCGAGCTAGCTGCAGGAGTTTTCTTCATACCCCAGTGGCACCTGGAATGTCAGTGAGACAGAACCATTCACTCCCCTGGAAAGGGGCTGAAGCCAGAGAGTCACTTGGTCTAGGTCAGTGGATCCCACCCAAACAAATGCCAGCAAGCTAAGATCCATAGGAGTGAAATTCTCGTTGCCAGCAGAGCAGTCTGAAGTCAACCTGGGACACTCAAGCTTGGTGGGGAGAGGGGCGTCTGCCATTACTGAAGCTTGAGTAGGTGGTTTTCCCCTCACAGTGTAAACAAAGCTTCTGGGAAGTTTGAACTGGGCAGAGCCCATCACAGTTTGGCAAAGCTGCTGAAGCCACACTGCCTCTCAAGGTCCCTCCTCTCCAAGCAGGGCATCTCTGAAAGAAAGGCAGCAGCTTGAGTCAGGGACTTATAGCTTAAACTCCCAACTCTCTGGGACAGAGCACCAGGGGAAGGGGCAGCTGTGGGCGCAGCTTCAGCATCCTTAAACATTCCTGCCTGCCAACTCTGATGAGAGCAGCAGATCTCTCAGCAGAGCACTCAAGCTCTGCTAAGGGACAGACTGCCTCCTCAAGTGGGCCCCTGACCCCGTGCCTACTGACTGGGAGATATCTCCCAGCAGGGGTTGACAGACACCTCATACAGGACAACTCTGGCTGGCATCTGGCAGGTGACCCTCTGGGACGAAGCTTCCAGAGAAAAGAATAGGTAGCAATCTTTGCCAATCTGCAGCCTCTGGTGGTGATACCCAGGCAAACAGAGTCTGGAGTGGACCTCCAGCAAACTTCAGCAGACCTGCAGCAGAGGAGTCTGACTGTTAGAAGAAAACTAACAAACAGGAAGGAATAGCATCAACATCAACAAAAGGACATCCACACAAAAGCCCCATCTGAAGGTCACCAATATCAAAACCATAGGTAGATAAATCCAAAAGATGAGAAAAGAAAAAAACAGTGCAAAAGGCTGAAAATTCCAAAACTAGAATGGGTCTTCTCCTCCAAAGGATCACAGCTCCTTGTCAGCAAGGGAACAAAACTGGACAGAGAATGAGTTTGATGAATTGGCAAAAGGAGGCTTCAGAAGGTGGGTAATAACAAACTCCTCTGAGCTCAAGGAGTATGTTCTAACCTACTACAAGAAAGCTAAGAACTTTGAAAGAAGGTTAGAAAATTGCTAACTAAAACAACCAGTTTAGAGAACATAAATGACCTGATGGAGCTGAAAACACAGCATGAGAACTTAATCAAGCATACACAAGTATCAATAGCCGAATCAATCAGGTGGAAAAAAGGACATCAGAGATTGAAGATCAACTTAATGAAATAAAGCATGAAGACATGATTAGAGAAAAAAAAAAAAAGAATGAAAATGAACAAACAAAGCATCCAAGAAATATGGGACAATGTGAAAAGACCAAACCTACATTTGACTGGTGTACCTGAAAGTGACAGGGAGAATGGAACCAAGTTGGAAAACACTCTTCAGGATATTATCCAGGAGAATGTCACCAACCTTGCCAGACAGGTCAACATTCAAATTCAGGAAATACAGCAAACACCATAAATAGATTCCTCGAGAAGAGTAACCCCAAGACACATAATCATCAGATTCACCAAGGTTGAAATGAAGGAAAAAAGGGCAGCCAGACAGAAAGGTCGGATTACCCACAAAGGGAAGTCCATCAGGTAAAAGCAGATCTCTCTGCAGACGCCCTACAAGCCAGAAAGAGTGGGGTCAAAATTCAACATTTTTAAAGAAAAGAATTTTCAACCCAGAAATTCATATTCAGCCAAACTGAGCTTCATAATTGAAGGAGGAAGAAAATCCTTTAAAGAGAAGCAAATGCTGAGAGATGTTGTCACTTCCAGGCCTGCCCGCAGGAGCTCCTGAAGAAAGCACTAAATATGGAAAGGAAAAGCCAGTACCAGGCAC
>NW_016824876.1:0-1213 GCF_001698545.2 Rhinopithecus bieti | reverse complement strand
CTTTTCTTTTCATGGAGCAGTTTTCTAACACTGTTTTCATGGAATCTGCAAAGGAATATTTGGGAGCGCATTGAGGTCTATAGCAAATAAGGAAATATCCTCAGATAAAAACTAGAAAGAAGCTTTCTGAGAAACTGCTTTGTAATGTATGAATTCATCTAACGGAGTTATCTTGTTCTTTTCATTCAGCAGTTTGCTAACACCGTTTTCATGGAATCTGCAATAGGATCCTTTGGAGCACTTTAAACTCTATGTTGACAAAGGATATATCCTCTGGTAAAAAGCAAATAGAACCTTACTCTGAAACTGCTTTATGATGTGTGAAAACATCTCACAGAGTTACAAAGTTCTTTTCATTGTGAAATTTGCTAACAATTTTTTCGTTTAATCTGCAATTGGATATTCAGGAGTGCAAAAGGAATATGGTGAAAATGCAAATATCCTCAAATGAGAACTAGAAAAAAGCTTTCTGAGAAACTGCTTTGGTATGTGTAAATTCATCTCACAGTGTTACACTATTCTTTTCATGGAGCAGTTTGGTAGCACTGTTTTTTTGGTATCTGAGAAGGGATATTTAAGATCACATTGAAGCCTAGGTGGACAGAGCAAATATCCCCAGATAAAACTAGAAAGAAGCTTTCTAAGAAACTTCTTTGTAATGTGTGAATTCATATTACAGAGTTACACAGTTCTTTTCATGAAGCAGTTTGCTAACACTGTTCTCATGGAATCTGCAATAGGATATTTTTGAGTGCATTGAAACCTATGGTGTCAATGGAAATACCCTCAGACAAAAAGCCAAAAAGAAGATTTCTGAGAAACCGCTTTGTGATGTGTTAATTCATCTTGCAGATTTACACCATTATTTTTATGAAGCAGTTGGGTGACACTCTTTTCGTGGAATCTGCAAAGGGATATTCACAAGCTCATTTAGGCCTATGGTGAAAAGAGAAATATCATCAGACAAGAGCTAGAAAGAAGATTTCTGAGAAACTGCTTTGTGATTTGTGAATTCATCTCACAGAGTTTATTCTTTTCATGGAGCAGTTTGGTAGCACTGTTTTTGGGGAATCTGAGAAGGGATATTTTGGATGGCATTGAGGCCTACGGTGACAAAGGAAATATCTTCAGATAAAAACTAGAAAGACGCCTTCTGAGAAAGTTATTTGTGATGTGTGAATTCACCTCAGAGAGTTACACTTTTATTTTCATG
>NW_016824875.1:0-1262 GCF_001698545.2 Rhinopithecus bieti | reverse complement strand
ATCAAATTTTAAGGTGACTTGTTTTGGCACCCCTTTTTCTCCTGTTTTGGCTAACACTTTACTCGTATCATTTATGAGTCCCCACCAGTCCTCAGTCCTTAATCTTATTTTAAAAATTGTGATCATGGGAGGCTCAGATGGGTCATAACACACATCAGGTTGGTCATTTCCTGGGCTACATACCTTGTATAGAGTAACATTATACAAAAAGTTCTTTTTAGAGTTCCAGTACATTTATAATAACCATTAAATCATAGGACTGTCGCAACCTTTTGTCCTACCTCAGTGACTTGATGTATACACTGGGAACAGCCCTCAGTCTGAGGAATGTCAGTTGAAGTCCTTACTGCACAAGTCCAAATTTTAAGGAAAATGAGTCCCACGATGAGTTTTCTCATGCTTCGGCTGTGCGTGGACCAGTCAGCTTCCGGGTGTGACTGGAGCAGGGCTTGTCATCTTCTTCAGAGTCACTTTGCAAGGACTGGTGAAGCTGCTCCCATCCACATACTGCTCACAGCACACTGATGTTTAAGGATGTATCAGAGGTTGGGCCTGCTAGAATAAACTGAGTCCAACACCTCTACATAGTTACGTTCAATTGGGCTCTCTGATACCAGGAGCAAGTTCGTGCGGTTTAGGATGTTGCAAACTTTAGTGGTTATGTGGGGGTTTTCACATAGCAAGCTTTGGTACTCGATTAATCTAGCATTCGTTAACCAATGATGTCCTTTGGTATTTATTAAAGTTACCACAGCATAGGGGGCCTTTATATTCAGGTTTTGCCTAGGGTTAGTTTATCTGCTTCTTGTGCTAACAGGGCCGTTGCTGCCAGGGCCCTTAGACTTGGGGCCAGTCTTTGGAAACCCTGTCTAGTTGTTTTGAGAGATAGGCCACAGGCCTTGGCCAGGACCCCACAGTCTGGGTTAAAACTCCAACTGCCATTTTTTTCTCTTTCTGACACATAGAGCGTAAAGAGTTTTGTCAGGTCACGTAGCCTCAGGGCTGGGGCCAACATGAGTTTTTCTTTTAACTCATGAAAATCTTGTTGCTATTGGTTGTAATAGATGTAGTTTATTTAGTCTACATTTTTATTAACTGTCACCCACCAAAATATTGACTTAAATCCTGCAGCTATTTGATTTCCAGCTTTAAATTGATCTGGTATTCCTTGTGGGACTCCAGTTGCATCTAAATAGACATGAGAGTTGAAAGACCCATAAGGGGCTTCCCTCGCTTTATGATGTCTTATTTTTTTCCTTCTG
>NW_016824874.1:0-1180 GCF_001698545.2 Rhinopithecus bieti | reverse complement strand
AAAAAAAAAAAATTCTACCTAACCATATCATTTTCAAAGTTTAGAAAAATGAAAGATGAAGAAATCTTGTAAGAAGCCACAGAAAAATAAAACCTTACCTACAGAGGGGCAAAGACAAGAATTATATCTAACTTCTCCATGAAGGTTCTCCAGAAACCATGCAAGCGAGAAGAAAATGAAGAGAAATATTGAAAGCGTTGAGGGAAAACTCCACCAAACTAGGATTGTATACCCTGTGGAATTACTCTTCAAAAGTAAAGAAAAAATAAAGACTTTTTCAGGCGAACAAAAATTGAGGGAATTTGTTGCCAGGAGACCTGACTTGCAAGAAAGGTGAAAAGAAATTCTTTAGAGAGAAGGAAAATCATATAGGTTACAGGCTGGTCACGGTGGCTCACACCTGTAACCCCAGTATTCTGGGAAGCCGAGGCAGGCAGACTCCTCGAGTTCAGGAGTTTGAGACCAGCCTGGGCAACATGGCAAAATCCCATCTCTACTAAAAATACAAAAATTAGCTGGGCATGGTGACATGCACCTCTAGTCCCAGCTACTCAGGGGTATGAGGCAGGAGGATGACTTGTACCCAGGAGGTCGAGGCTGCAGTGAGCCATGATAGTCTCACTGCACTCCAGCCTGGGTGACAGAACAAGACCTTAATCTCAAAAAAAAAAAAAAAAGTTCTATTTCTTCATCTGGTTGGTAATGGTTACACAGGTGCATATATTTCCCAAAATTCCATTTTTAATGAGTACATTTTTATATGTAAATTATACCGTGGTAAAGTTGATTCTAAAGGAAATGAAAGATCATGCTGCCTTGCTTACACGCAGAACATTGTAAAGGATATGAAAAGTGGTTGCAGGGGGAGGGTAGTAGAGTGGTTAAGAGGTAAAGGTCATTTGGACTTTGGCTGTGGGCATGGACAGAGTGTATCAGAGGTGATATCAAGACTTGGTGAGTGGTAGGCCGGGCACGGTGGCTCACGCCTGTAATCCCAACACTTTGGGAGGCCAAGGCAGATGGATCACAAGGTCAGGAGATCGAGACCATCCTGGCTAACACGGTGAAACCCCATCTCTACTAAAAAATACAAAAAAAAAAAATTAGCCCAGCGTGGTGGCAGGCACCTGTAGTCCCAGCTACTTGGGAGGCTGAGGCAGGAGAATGGCGTGAACCCGGG
>NW_016824873.1:0-1262 GCF_001698545.2 Rhinopithecus bieti | reverse complement strand
TGTTATCAATGGAAAGTACTTCCTCAGGGAATGCTGACTAGCCCTACAATCTGCCAGCTTTATGTTGGACAAGTGCTTTCACCAGTTCGAGCCCGATTTCCCCAGGCCTATATTCTTCATTATATTGATGATATTTTGATTGCTGCCCCCACTGATAAAGAATTAATTGACCATTATCAAATTTTGAGCTGCCATGTTACAGAGGCTGGATTACACATTGCTTAGGATAAAATTCAACAGACCACTCTTGTTCAATATTTAGGAATGGTGGTTGATAAACAATGCATTCAACCTCAAAAAGTTCAAATTAGGAGAGATTCTTTAAAAACTTTAAATTGGACAGCCTTGGTGTAGAATACTTCAAATTTCGGGATTTCATCCAAATTTAATTGTAGTTCCTTTAAATCGGCTTGAAGTTCAAGCTGCCTTTCAACATTCCGTACTGTGGCAAATTCACTTGGCTGATTTTATTGGCATTATTGACCATCATTATCCAAAGAACAAACTGTATAATTTTATAAAAATAAACAGCTTGGGTGGTCCCTTGATTAACCAAAGATCAGCCCATTCCTGAGGCCATTACAATGTTCACTGATGACTCCAGTAATGGCAATGCTAGCTATGCAGGTGCTACAAACAAGCTTATTTCTCTTCCCTGTTTTAACAGGTCTACATCTAAGGTTCCTTTTTCAGGAAACCAAGGACAGAATTTTACCACTGCCCTGAATAGAGTGACTGTATTTTCCATGGGCACTCAAACCATTTCCTGTTTTAACTGGAGTTTAATATAGAAGAGATAGGTATAATTTTTATACTCCGTGTGACCCATGGTTAACCCGGACCATACACAGACTACTCACCAGTCGTCAGGGAGTTGAACACGTGTATCTGTGGACCATACTGATGTTGTTTCTCCACACCTACCAAAGGGATTCAGGTTTCCACATGCACTTAGGAAAAAAGAAAGATGACGTGGGCACCAGATATGGGAAAACCCCATCCCCGATATTTAACGTGGGTTCTTTTCTTTTTCCCTAAGCATCTCGGCTGGTCTCAGAAATAAAGGGAAAGAGTACAAGAGAGATAAATTTTAAAACTGGGTGTGCAGGGCAGACATCACATGTTGGCAGGTTCCGTGATGCCCCCTGAGCCGTAAAACCAGCAAGTTTTTATTAGCAATTTTCAAAAGGGGAGGGAGTGTACGAATAGGGTGTGGGTCACAGAGATCACATACTTCACAAGGTAATAAAATATCACAAAGT
>NW_016824872.1:0-1132 GCF_001698545.2 Rhinopithecus bieti | reverse complement strand
CAGGTGATGGATACACAAAAAGCCAAGACCACCGTTATGAAATATACGCATGTGACAAGCTGCACTTGTACCCCTTCAATTTTTTAGGTTTTTTTTTTTTTTTTTTTTTTTTTGAGACAGCCTGATCTTGGCTCACTGCAAGCTCCGCCTCCCAGCTTCACGCCATTCTCGTGTTAGCCAGGATGGTATCAATCTCCTGACCTTGTCATCCACCTGCCTCGGCCTCCCAAAGTGCTGGGGTTACAGGCTTGAGCCACCCTGCCCGGCCGAGATTTTTAAAGTCAGGATCTCACTCCGTCACCCAGGCTAGAGTGAAATGGCACGATCACAGCTCACTGCAACCTCAACCTCCCGGACTCAAGCAATCCTCCCACCTCAGCCTCCCCAGTAGCTGGGACCACAGGCATGCGCCACCACATCCAGCTAATTTTTAATTTTTTTTTTGTAGAGATAGGGCCTCCCTATGTTGCCTGGGCTGGTCTTGAACTCCAAAGAAAGTAACATTTTGGATGTTCTGGTCTTGCTTTTGGTCCGTAGCTGAACAGTTACTGTTAATACATTAAGTCTCTTCCGCCCTCTAGTGGTTCACTTTATTTGCACCCCGGGAATAACGTTTGAGTGTTCCCTTTATATGATGGTCCAGCCCTCTTTTGGATATTTTTTGGAAGCCCTTTGGCCTCCAGCCTGTTTCCTGTAACCTCTCAGTTTGCTGCCCGCCACAAAAGTACACACGCAGCCACCTGTTGCGATATACATATATAAGTATATATATTTTTTGATACGGAGTCTGGCTCTGTCACCCAGGCTGGAGTGCAGGGATGTGATCTCGGCTCACCGCAACCTCAGGCCATCTGCTCACTTTGGCCTTTCAGAGCGCTAGGATTACAGGTGTGAGCCACTGCTCCAGACGTTTTTTCTTTTCTTTTCTTTTCTTTTTTTTTTTTTTTTTTTGAGACAGGGTCTCACTCTGTCACCCAGGCTGGAGTGCAGTGGTGTGATCACAGCTCACTGCAATCTCCACCTCCCTGGCTAATGAAGCGATCCTCCTGCCTCAGCCTCCCAAGTAGTTAAGACCACAGGTGTGGCCGGGCGCGGTGGCTCAAGCCTATAATTCCAGCACTTTGGGAGGCCG
>NW_016824871.1:0-1135 GCF_001698545.2 Rhinopithecus bieti | reverse complement strand
GAGTAGCTGGGACTATAGGCACCTGCCACCACGCCCAGCTGATTTTTGTTTTAGTAGACACAGGGTTTCACCATATTGGCCAGACTGGTCTTGAACTTCTGACCTTGTGATCCACCCACCTCAGCCTCCCAAAGTGCTGGGATTACAGGCTTGAGCCACCACGCCCAGCCGTGGTTTTTCTTTTCTCCCATTCTATCACACTATTTCACAATAAGAACAACTAAAATAATCAGATAATGGAGAAGTTTCTCACTATTTAATATCTCTACCTATCACCCCACTGAATGCCTTTAGTTCTACCAGGTATTCAAATTAATACATTTCATTTTATATCATTTATTTTCATTATATAACTCAACGTAGCAGTTTCTAAAGGGCCAGAGATTTGTCTTAAGTCAGCAAGGAGGAAAGTGGATGAGGGAAAACACAGGGCCTGGGTAACCTTCAAATTGCCTGTGAATAATCAAGAATCAGGGCTGGCTTCATGAGTGTGCAACTTACACCATCACATAAGGCCCTGTGCTTAGAAGAGCCCTGCACTGAGAAGGGCCCTGTGCTCAGAAGGACTTGGTGCTGGGCTTAATGATCTGCTGTGACTGTTTTGAAAATCTTAATAATTTTTCAACAGGAGGCCTCACATTGTTATTTTGCACTGGGCCTCGAAAATCATGTAAACAACTCTATTAAGAAGTGATGGCATCTATCTATGCCCATCCTGTATCCTAAAAAAGAAATTGTAAATTCTAAAAACATTCTAAAATGGGAATAAAAAAAGTTATGTCTACCACTCAAGGTGGAAGCATTCCAAATGTGGGTGGCTACTAAATAGAATGGCAATAGAATAACTCAAGTGTATTTAAAACACAGATGACAGACCAAAGTCAGGCAGAGTTTTTACAAATGAATTTACTGTGTCTTCTATTGTTAGCCTGATAAAACAATTCAAAAAGTCATTGCAGGAAACTGAGCTCAAGTAAGAACAAATAGCAAACACATTCCTTCTACTCTCCAAGAGAAAGTGGGGAGGTTTCAGTTCTTATGCCTTCAAGTAGAACTGAACGATGCTTCCCCCACCCCCGCCCCTCCACCCGTGCTTGGAAGGGCCTGGTAAAATCAAGAGTAAAATGCAATCCCA
>NW_016824870.1:0-221 GCF_001698545.2 Rhinopithecus bieti | reverse complement strand
GAGGGGGGGAGGCCACGTAGACCTCTCCTGAGTGAGGGAGGCCACGTAGACCTCTCCTCAGTGGGGAGGCTGAGTAGACCTCTCCTGGGGCGAGGGAGGCCACGTAGACCTCTCCTGAGTGAGGGAGGCCGGGTAGACCTCTCCTGAGTGAGGGCGGCCGGGTAGACCTCTCCTGGGTGAGGGAGGCCGCGTAGACCTCTCCTGAGTGAGGGAGGCCCGTA
>NW_016824869.1:0-1228 GCF_001698545.2 Rhinopithecus bieti | reverse complement strand
TATGAATGATTTATTTTCATTAAAGGAAAAGAGAGTAGTCTTATCCTATGGATTTATGACTGTTGATATCCATAGATAGTTTTTAAATCTTGCTAAACTAGATGAAGTGGTTAATACAGATTGAAAGTATGTTTATGAGCCCACTATTGAAAAAAAGAAAGAAAAATGTCCTAAATTTCAAGATAATGCATTTGAGTTTTATTTAGGATGGAATGAACAGTCACTAAAAATTCTGGATGAATGCTGTTATCATGACAATGTTTAGGAAAGTCAATATGACAATAGACAGTAAAATAATTTAGAATAAGATAAACAGAAAAATAGGTTTACTGTTAGAGAAAAATTTCAATAGTACTGAGGTAATTAAAGATCAAACAGGTATGGGAATGTAGTGTTAGGAAGAATCATAGATATTATTAAATTCAAATACCTTACTGTGAAATGAAGAAAATTAAATTTAGATATGCAAAGAGACTTCTTCAGGGATTTACTGTTCATTTAAAAGAGTACATTCTAAGGCAGAATACAGTCATTTTATTCTCAATCCAAGGTTCTATTACTCTTTTCTATGATTTTAATATCAAATTTTGGTAATAATTTAAAATTTGTTTTGGCTTTACTCTTTTAGGAGTTCAATACAATTCTGACACTTGGTACTTAAAAAAATGCTGATAACCCCCATTTTAAATCAGCATTGTCAATCAAATTTGTAATGTACATGCACACTTATTTTGCAAATAATTTTCAATTGAAATAATGGAAATATAATTCATGAATTATTTCATCCAAATTTTAACCTTTAGCTTTTGATCTAACATCTAGAGGGTTCTTCCAGTCGAATTTTAATCGTAGATGGTAGAATGCAGAATCCATCACCCTGGGTTGCCAAATCTAGAATTAATATAAACTTGACCACCAACTAGCTCTTTGTCATTGAGTAAGGTCTTTGAACTCTCTGGGTTTTAGATTTTCAATCTGTGAATTTAGAAAGCAGTTCAGAGGGTCTCTGGGTCCCTTCCATCTCTAACAGTCATTCATCTTATCATCTCTAAAATTCTGAAATTCAGTAGAATTCAAAGCTTATTATGAGCTAATAGTTCCATGACAACCATTGTATACTTGTGTACACAAGTTCTGAGGCCATTAGATTTGTAATGGGTTCAAAATTTGTGATGAGTGAAATGAAAGCCTTTGCATTTCAGTGTATCCATATATATATATATATATA
>NW_016824868.1:0-1260 GCF_001698545.2 Rhinopithecus bieti | reverse complement strand
CCCGCCCGCCGCGGCCCCGCCCCGCCCCGGCTCCGCCCCGCGCTCCTATGAGGCCGCGGCGCAGCTCCGGATCCCGCTCTTCTTGGCTCTAGGTCTTCCAGGGCCGGGCCCGGGCCCGCCGTTCGGGTCTAGGCGGGCGTTTTTCCCTGTGCTGACCCGGGCCTGTGCGAAGCGGAATCTCTCGGGCCTCCCTCTCTTTGTCACCCCTTCCCCCGCCACGTGAAGGTGTCTCAGCCGCCCGAGCTCAGCCTGCGTGCGCCTGGATTTTTAAGAAGGGGAAACCAAGGACAGAAGCCGCCCCCTAGGACGACGCGCCCGGGCCACGAGGAGAGTTTGAATGGCGGGGACCTCTTGGAGCGCCTTCAGCGCCTCGTGTTTTCTTTCCTTGGGTCCCTGTTACCGTCGCTGCATGCACAGCGCTCCCTGTCATTTGGTCCCTGAGCTTGGGTGTTTTTCACATTTCATCTAAAGATGCAGACCCCTGCTAAGTCTAGCCAGCCTTCACCCTGAATCTTGAACTTAAGATGCTGCATTTTCCACCCACCCCCGCCCCTCTAGTAGCTGCAAATTGCCAAGCGGCTTTTCCCAACCAGATGACATTTTGGCTGCAAGAATCCGTGGCCCGTTCTTGCCTCTGTGCAGCCAAGCTCCTTCGCTTTCTCTGACTGCAGTCCCGGGTCCAGCTTCGCTCAGCAGTGACCATCCCAGAGGTGGGTAATCCAACACCACTCACTGCAACTGGAGCTGGGGATGGCGTGCCTTCTGCTTCCACTAACCAAGTGGCTTGTGCCACATTAAACTCTCTAGCTTTGATTATGTAAAAATACAGAGAGATCTTTTATTTATAGAGTTCCCACTGTTTCTCAGAGTATTTAAACATTTCTGGGACAAGTATGAAAGAAAGGACAAATGAAAGCCCCAAATTGTGAAAAGAGGAGTAAGTAGCAATGCCACTGTCATCAGACAACCTGACTTGAATTCCAGCTCCCCTTCTTACTGGCTTGTGATCTTGCTCAAATGTCTGCTTCTCAGGGTCGTTTGGGATAATGTATACATGTAAAGCCCTTAAAAAAAAAAAAAGTTATCCCAGCACTTTGGGAGGTCGAGGCGGGTGGATCACCAGAGGTCAGGAGTTCAAGACCAGCCTGACCAACATGGCAAAACCCCGTCTCTACTAAAAATACAAAAATTAGCCGGACGTCGTGATGGGCACCTGTAATCCCAACTACTCAGGAGGCTGAGGCAGGAGAATCGCTTGAA
>NW_016824867.1:0-1262 GCF_001698545.2 Rhinopithecus bieti | reverse complement strand
CGCGTGGCAAGTGACCGTGAGTGTAAAGGGTGGGGCGTATGATGCTGTGGCGGGGCGGTCATGCAGGAACTCATACTTACCTGGCAGGGGAGATACCATGATCACGAAGGTGGTTTTCCCAGGGCGAGGCTTATCCATTGCACTCCGGATGTGCTGACCCCTGCGATTTCCCCAAATGTGGGAAACTCGACTGCATAATTTGTGGTAGTGGGGGACTGCGTTCGCGCTTTCCCCTGGCTTTAGTTTAAAGAATAGACTAGCACACTGAGAGTGACCTTTTTCTATTTTTGGTTTGTGTTTTGGGTCAAGGCTTCATAAATTTAGTGTTACAGTGGGTGTCTAGACAGTACAAAGTAGCACGTCGCGTTTTCTCTAGAAGTGAAAGAAGTGTCAGCGGTTTTAACACAAGCTATCTTGAGCGAGGGCTGCACAGCTCTTTCTTTTCTAAGAGGGGCCGCTTTTTGCAGAGATTGGTCCAAGGTCTCCAATCTCTGGGGTTCTCGTGCTCCGTGAAAATCTTCGTATTTTTCTAGCCCCCAGTCACCTTTTAGGCAGCCTCTGTTTCTAACCGCAGCCCCCACAGGAGTTTGTAGGATTTCTGTGCTAGCGGGGAATGTGTTCTCACCTCCGAGAGCGAGGTAGAAGCTACGCAGAGGAGCGCTGTTCTTTGGGAAAAATGCAAGGCCTTTGGGACTCTTCCTGTCCCCGTTGGGTTGTAGACATAACACGCTTACTTTGCGTAGGGGAAGGGCTCTGCCGGCGCCCAGGTGCCCTAGCGCACATTCATCCAGGCCCGCAGGTCAGAACCGCAGTCTCACCTGTCTTGGCCGATCGGCGCTGCGATCCTCCCTGAAGTATAAGGCGGGAAGTTTTATGTGGAGCCGGGTCCAGTTCCCCTACTGTCTCCTGCCGTTTACATATCTTGTCTTTCTTCAGACTTTATTTAAAAGACAGCTTCTTGTTTGATGTCTCGCTTACACATCCTACATCCATTGCCAGGCAATTTTCTAGATAGCACCCCGACCCATCCTTCCCACCTCCAAGCAGCCCTTTCCTATTTCTGGTGCCAGTGTCCTCCCCTGTCCTTCTTTCTTCAGGCCCTCACTGATCACCTTCATGGACATAAAATACTTAGCTCTCGCTCAACCTGCGGTTTACACCTGACACGGGTCAGTACCCTGGCAAATTCCTTAATACCCCTTCTCAAATGACACTGTAAATTCATCTCTTTTTAACTCCCAGAAGTATCTAATTGGTTTTGT
>NW_016824866.1:0-1136 GCF_001698545.2 Rhinopithecus bieti | reverse complement strand
TTTTGAGGCGGAGTCTCACTGTCTCCCAGGCTGGAGTGCAGTGGCACGATCTCGGCTCACTGCAAGCTCCACCTCCCGGGTTCACACCATTCTCCTGCCTCAGCCTCCCGAGTAGCTGGGACTACAGGCGCCCGCCCGCACGCCCGGCTAATTTTTTGTATTTTCAGTAGAGACGGGGTTTCACTGTGTTAGCCAGGATGGTCTCGATCTCCTGACCTCGTGATCCACCCGCCTCAGCCTCCCAAAGTGCTGGGATTACAGAAGTGAGCCACCGCGCGTGGCCCAGTAGTGCAATCTTGGCTCACTGCAACCTCCGCCTCCCAGGTTCAAGCGATCCTCCTGCCTCGCCCAGCTAATTTTTGTTTTTTTAGTAGAGACGGGGTTTCACCATGTTGGCCAGGCTGGTCTCGAACTCCTGACCTCAGGTGATCCACCCTCTTGGCCTCCCAAAGTGCTGGGATTACAGGCGTGAGCCACCACGCCCAGCCTTAAATTTGTGTGACATTTGGAAGTTTACAAAACATTTTCATTTGCTTTATCTCATTCAGTCCTCATGACAAGCCTCTACATTAGTGATTAGTATTTTTTTCATTCCTCCCCTACCGACCCACCAAGGTCTAATAGCTACTCTGGGGCTTGAACTTAGGCTTTTCAACTCCCAGAATAAAGTTCCTACCTAAATGTTTCAGTGAACTATTGCTGGATGACAGGCTACCCCCAAAACTTTATTAGTTCTCATGGTTCCGTAGGTTGCCTAGGTGGTTCTTGTCTTGTCTGCAGTCACTCAGACAACTGCATTCAGCTGTGTGCTGGGGTGCCTCTCTTCCCCATGGCCTCTGCCTCTGGCTTGTTTGGACTTCCTCACGGCGTGGTGATCTTAGGTTAGCTGGACTTCTTACATAGCAGCAGGCTTCCAAGAATGAAACTGGAAGTTATAGAGGCTTTTAAGACCTGTACTTAGGAGTCTCAGGCCATCAATTCCACCACATTCTATTGGTTAAACCAATTCACAAGGCCAGCTTATATTTTAGGAGCTTGAAAAACAGATTCTCTTTTGATGAGAGGAGTGACAAGATATATTATAAAGAAGTATGAACACAGGGAGCCATTGTTCTTTCTTTCTTTTTTTTTTTTTT
>NW_016824865.1:89954-91493 GCF_001698545.2 Rhinopithecus bieti | reverse complement strand
GCCAGGCTAGTCTTGAACTCCTGACCTCGTGATCTACTAACCTCGGGCTCCCAAAGTGCTGGGATTACAGGCGTGAGTCACCGCGCCTGGCAAAAGAAGACATTTATGCAGCCAACAAACATATGGGAAAAAAAGGTCATCATCGTTGTTAATTAGAGAAATGTAAATCAAAATCACAATGAGATATCATCTCATGCCAGTTAGAATGGCATCATTAAAATGTCAGGAAACAACAGATGCTGGAGAGGATGTGGAAAAATAGGAATGCTTTTACACTGTTGGTGGGAGTGCAAGTTAGTTCAAACATTGTGGAAGACAGTGTGGCGATTCCTCAAGGATCTAGAAACAGAAATACCATTTGGCCCAGCAATCCCATTACTGAGTATATACCCAGAGGATTATAAATCTTTCTACTATGAAGACACATGCACACGTATGTTTATTGTGGCACTGTTCACAACAGCAAAGACTTGGAACCAACCCAAATGTCCATCAATGATAGACTAGATAAAGAAAATGTGGTGCACATACACCATGGAATACTATGCAGACATACAAAAGGATGAGTTAATGTCCTTTGCAGGGACATGGATGAAGCTGGAAAACATCATTCTTACCAAACTAACACAAGAACATAAAACCAAACACCTCATGTTCTCACTCATAAGTGGGAGTTGAACAATGAGAACACATGGACACAGGGAGAGGAACATCACACACTGGGGCCTGTTGGGGGGTAGGGGGCTAGAGGAGGGACAGCATTAGGAGAGATACCTAATGTAGATGACGGGTTGAGGGGTGCAGCAAACCACCATGGCACATGTATACCTATGTAACAAACCCGCACGTTCTGCACATATACTCCAGAACTTAAAGTATAATAATAATAGTAGTAATAAGAAGAAGAAAATTGAAAAAGAAGAAAGAATATGAACATGGTCGGGCATGGTGACTCACGCCTGTAATTCCAGCACTTTGGGAGGCCAAGGCGAGCGGATCACCTGAGGTCAGGAGTTCAAGACCAGCCTGACCAACATGGTGAAACCCCGTCTCTACTAAAAATACAAAAAACAAATAGCCAGACATGGTGGTGCACACCTGTAATCCTAGCTACTGGGAGGCTGACGCAGGAGAATCACTTGAAGCTGGGAGGCAGAGGTCGCAGTGAGCTGAGATCATGCCACTGCACTCCAGCCTGGGTGACAAAGCAAAACTCCATCTCAAAAAAAATAAAAAAAGAACATGAACACGAACAGGTTTTGTTAGATAAAATGCCCACTACTCATAGGAAGGGTTGTTGTGAACAGTATCCTCTTGATCTTTTCCTGGCCAGGCCCTGGTCCTTGTTTTCACCTAGGTCAAGACTCAAATCCCAGCCTTCAAGCCTACAACCTGAACCAGCCTCTGACAGATGAATAAGATGCTTCCACTCAGAGTGTGTGTGTTGGAGAAGGGAGTGTACAGGCAAGGGAGTAATATCCTCCTGAAGACTAGGAAGGTGGACATGAATCTTACTATTTTCTCGATTTATTTATTTAT
>NW_016824865.1:82186-88165 GCF_001698545.2 Rhinopithecus bieti | reverse complement strand
TATTATTATTATTATTATTATTATTATTATTACTATTATTTTGATAGGATCTTGCTCTGTTGCTCAGGCTGGATGGAGTGCAGTGGAGCAATCATAGCATCATAGCTCACTGCAGCCTCAAAATCCTGGGCTTAAGCAGTCCTCCCACCTCAGCCTACTGAATAGCTAGAACTGCAGGTGTGCACCACCACACCTGGCTATTTTCTATTTCTCCATATGTTGCCCAGGCTGGTCTAGAACTCCTGGGCTCAAGCAATCCTCCTGCCTCAGCCTCCTAAGTTGCTGGGATGATAGGCATGAGCCACTGCATCTGGCTAAAACATCAATTTATTAAACGGTCTTCATAAATTGTTTTATATCAGGGAAATTTAAAAACTGATTTATTATGATATTAAGGAATTCTTTAATGTGTAACAAGAGCAAATAGACATAGATATATTTTTAAGTGTCCTTATCTTGGTCAGTTGAGGTGGCTCAAGTCTGTAATTCCAGCACTTTGGGAAGCCAAGGCAGGTGGAACACTTTAGGTCAGGAGTTCGAGACCAACCTGGCCAACATGGTGAAACTGCTTCTCTACTAAGAATACAAAAATTAGCCGGGTATGATGGCAGGTGCCTGTAATCCCAGCTACTCGGGAGGCTGAGGCAGGAGAATCACTTGAAGCTGGAAGGCAGAGGTTGCAGTGAGCCAGGATCATGTCACTGTACTCCAGACTGGGTGATAGAGCAAGACTCAGTCTCAAAAAACAAAAAAAGAGAAAAAAGGGTCCTTACCTTTTAGAAATACATACTGAAGAGAGGTAGAGGAGAAAAAAAAAAGAAAAGAAAAGAAAAGAAGGCAGAGAAGAAGAAGAAAAAAGAAATGCATGCTGAAGTATTTATGGATGAAATAATACAATGTGTGGAATAATCCAGTGGGGAGGGGTTATAGATGAAACCATTAGTTGAAAATTATTGATACTGGATGGTTGATACATGAGGGTCCATCCATTACATTACTCTCTACCTTGTATATATTTAAATGTTTCCATAATAAAAAAAAAAAAAAAAGCTTAAAATAAAAATTTAAAAGGAAGCTCTTAATAGGAAAATAAAATGAGTGGGCAGAAAGATACGGCAGGCATAACCCAAGGTCACCATCTTCTTTGAACCAATTTCTTCTAACAAAGGCACTGTTGAGTTGGATAGTACCACCCCCTCACCCCCATTCAAGTCCTTCCCAAAATCCCAGGATGTGACCTTACTTTGAAATAGGATCACTGCTAATATAATTAGTCAGGTTAAGATAAAATCATACTGGAGTAGAGTGGGCCCTTGATCTAATATGACTGAAGTAATATTATAAGAGGAGAAGAGATACAAAGACACACAATGAGAACACTGTGTGAAGTTAGAGGCAGTTTGGAGTTATGCCACAACAAACCAAGGAATGCCGAAGATTATCAACAATCACCAGAAGCTAGAAGAAAGGCATGAAACAGATTATCCCTCTGAGGCTCCAAAAAAGATCCAATGCTTTTATTTCAGACTTCTGGCTTCTAGAACTGTGAGGAAAAAAATTTCTGGTGTTTGAAGTTACCTAGATCATGGTACTCAATGGTAGCCCTAGGACACTAATAGAGGCACCATTGGCTCTGTACACTCCCCTAATGGGTGCATACCTTAACTTTAGACCAATAACCCAAGGCTTTGCTGCTCCAAAGTACAAAAAGCAATTCCCTCCACCGACACACACTCTCAGAATACAGCAAGCCTGTGTGTGCACAAAAGGCTAAGGCGGGGCAATGAAGTCACAGGTAAAACATGGCATGGCCCATCTTTTTGGGCCACTACTTTCACTCAATGGATAAATAATTTAAACTTCTATTTTTATACTAAAGGAAACATAGACATAGCATGGAGTAAAATGCAAAACTGACACGGCTATTTAGGATAAAACATGAGGCTTAAAAAAATTGTTGATCCTGGTCGGGCGTAGTGGCTCACGCCTGTAATCCCAGCACTTTGGGAGGCCAAGGCAGGGGATCTCTACTAAAAATACAAAAATTAGCTGAGTGTGGTGGTAGGTGCCTGTAATCCCAGCTGCTCGGGAGGCTGAGGCAGGGGAATTGCTTGAACCCGGGAGGCAGAGGTTTCAGTGAGCTGAGATCACGCCACTGCACTCCAGCCTGGGCAACAGAGCAAGACCCTGTCTCAAAAAAAAAAAAAATGTTGATCCTGTAGCTAGCACCAAATCTCTCCAGATCCCCAGGGTTTCAAGGACACTCCTCTCCTCTGAGATATCCTTTTGTGGAAATATTTGAAAAGCACCAGCCTGAGGGAAACAAGCAGATTTAGTGGTGCTAAGTTTGAAATGTTAACTATAAAGTAAGGAAAATTCCAGATGGATCTAAGATTTAAATGTTAAGAAAGAAAGCGACTAATGAATGTATAAGAAGAAACATGTATAACCCTTAAGTGAAGAAACTCTAAACATGATGCAAAATCTGAAAGCCATACAAGAAAATATTGATGCATTTCACATAACATTTAAAACTTTTGCATCACAAAAATATATATGACAAAGTCAAAACACAAACGACAAAGTGGTATCAGATTTTATAATACATAAAACAGGTAAGAGAGGGGCTGCTTTCCTCAATAACAAAAAGATCATATAAATCAATAAGATTAAGATGAATAACAATGCAAAATGGGGAAAGGGCATGAACAGTAAGTAGACAGTAAGAGAGATGAATTACTGATAAAGATGCTCATCATTGCTCATAATGAAAGAAATTAAAATTAAAGTGAGATACAACTTTTCACCTATAAGATTATTAAGCTTGTTAATTCTTACTGTAAGTGACAGTGTGGGAAAACAGTCCATCTTCTACACAGCCTGTTAAGAGTATAAATTGGGCAATCTCATTAGAGGGCAATTTGTCAGTATTTATCAAAGATGTTAAGCGTGTGCCAGGTGTGGTAGCTCATGCCTGTAATCCCAGCACTTTGGGAGGCTGAGGCAGGCAGATCACTTGAGGTCAGGAGTATGAGACCAACATGATGAAACCCTGTCTCTACAAAAAATACAAAAAAATTAGCGGGTGGCACGTGTCTGTGGTCCCAGCTACTCGGGAGGCTGAGGGACAAGATTCGCTTGAACCTGGGATGCAGAGGTTGCAGTGAGCCGAGATCACATCACTGCACTCCAGCCTAGGTGACAAAGTGACACTCTTGTCTCAAAAAAAAAAAAAAGTTAAGTGTGCATATTATTTGATCCAACAGTTATATTTCTAGGAATTTAGCCTGCAGATATATCACACCTGTGCATGGACATGTGTACAAGGATAGTCACTATAGCATCGTTTCTAGTAGCAAAAGACTGGGTGTAGGGGGGGTTGGAATCCCCAAATATTCATCATTTAGGGACTGATCAGTTAAACTGAGGTACAAACTCTACCTCCATCTATAGCTCTATTAAAAAGAATGAGGTGAATATGTTTGTACTAATATGGAAAAGCATACAAATAGTTAAGGGGACAAAGTAAGGCAGAGAACAGTGTAATTGGTTTGAGTCCATTTGTATGAATAAAAAAAAAAGATGTTCTATAGAAATATTAACATTTTTTCAAAGGAACACACAAGAAACTGTTTTCATTGGGTACCCTTGTGGAAAGAACTTGGTAATCTGGCTGTTTGTACTGCTTTCCTATGTGTAGGTATTGTTTTTAAAATTAAAAAAAAAAACTAGTTAATTTTAAAATAACTTTTACTTACTGCCCAAATAAAGAAAGTACAGTAATGCCTAAATCTTTCAGTTATTGTTTTGCCACTTTCACTGGGAGGGGGACAGGACTAAAGTCAAACTGTGTGTGTCCCTTGGTAAAACCCAAACAGGAGATTTTTTTTCCCAGTGACAACCAGTTTAATTTAGCAGGGTGTGGAGGCAGAGCACTATACCGAGTATTCTATAAAGATGTATTCTCAGGCCGGGCGCGGTGGCTCAGGCCGGTAATCCCAGCAGTTTGGGAGGCCGAGTCAGGCTGATCACGAGGTCAAGAGTTTGAGACCAGTCTGGCCAATATGGTGAAACTGCGTTTCTACTAAAAATACAAAATTTAGCCAGGTGTGGTGGCATGCACCTGTAGTCCCAGCTACTTGGGAGGCGGAGGCAGAAGAATCGCTTGAACCCAGGAGGTGGAGGTTGCAGTGAGCCTAGATCGTGCCATTGCACTCCATCCTGGGTGACAGAGAGACTCCAAAAAAGAAAATAAAAAAAGATGAAAAGATGTACTTTCAAGGGCAAGTGAGACCTATTTCTCTGGCCCCTCTCCCATGGTGACACAAAGGCACAGGAGTGCTGCTAGACTCCTTGCTCTATATGAATTCATCCTTTATAGTGAGGAAGTTTCTGAGGTGGATATCTGATATTGATGACCCCCAAACACCTCAAAGATGGTACCTAGCATCTCAACAACTGTGTGAGTGCAGAAGATCAAGCTGTCTAGCAGATTATCAGGCAAAGTTGTCATGAAGCTCCTTATTTGGGGCAAGATGAAATGTTCCATAAAAGCCTTATACAGGAACATTAGTTGTGTGTGAGGAATCAGGAGTAACTGACATCACAAGATCATCTCCAAGACACATAATTATCAGATTCTCCAGGGTTGAAATAAAAGAGAAAATGTTAAGGGCAGCCAGAGAGAAAGGCCAAGTCACCTACAAAAGAAAAAAAAAAAAAAAAAAAAAAAAAAAAAGCCCATCAGACTAACAGCAGACTTCTCAGCTGAAATTCTACAAGCCAAAAGAGATGGGGGGCCCAATATTCAGCATTCCTAAAGAAAAGAAATCCCAATCCAGAATTTCATATCCAGCCAAACTAAGCTTTGTAAGTGAAGGAGAAATAAGATCCTTTTCAGACAAGTAAATGCTGAAGGAATTCATTACCACTAGACCTGCCTTACAAGAGCTAGTGAAGGAAGCACTAAATAAGGAAAGGAAAAACCATTACCAGGCACTACAAAAACACACTGAAGTACACAGATCAGTGACACTATAAAGTAACCACATAAACAAGTGTACAAAATAACCAGCTAAAATGATGACAGGATCAAATCCACACAGAACAATACTAACCTCAAATTGAAACAGGCTAAATGACCTAATTAAAAGATAGAGAGTGGTAAGCTGGATAAACAACCAAGACCACTGTTTTGAAGAGACCCATCTCACGTGCAGTGACAAACATAGGCTCAAAATAAAGGGATGGAGAAAAATCTATCAAGCAAACAGAAAACAGAAAAAAGCAGGGGTTGCAATCCTAGTTTTTGACAAAACAGACTTTAAACCAACAAAGATTTTAAAAGACAAAGAAGGGCATTACATAATGGTAAAGGGTTCAACTCAACAAGATTTAACTATCCTAAATAAAATATGCACCCAACACAGGAGCACCCTGATTCATAAAGCAATTTCTTAGAGACCTTCAAAGAGACTTAGACACCCACAGAATGATAGTGGGAGACTTAAACATCCCACTGACAATATTAGACAGATCATTGAGACAGAAAATTAGCAAAGATATTCAGGATCTGAACTCAGCACTGGATCAAATGGATCTGTTACATATTTACAGAAATCTCCACTCAAAAACAACAGAATATACTTTTTTCTCATCACCACATGGCACATGCTCCAAAATCAATTGCATAAGGCTGGGCGCAGTGGCTCATACCTGTAATCCCAGCACTTTCGGAGGCTGAGGCAGGCAGATTACCTGAGGTCAGGAGTTCGAGACCAGCCTGGCCAACATGGTAAAACCCCATCTCTACTAAAAATACAAAAGTTAGCCAGGCATGGTGGTGCAAGCCTGTAGTCTCAGCTCCTCAGGAGGCTGAGGCAGGAGAATCACTTGAACCCGGGAAGTGAAGGTTGCAGTGAGCCAAGATTGTGCCATTGCACTCCAGCCTGGGCAACAAGAGCGAAACTCATCTCAAAA
>NW_016824865.1:77853-80492 GCF_001698545.2 Rhinopithecus bieti | reverse complement strand
ACCGTCAAAAAAAGACAAACAACACAAAAAAAAAAAAAAAAAAAAAAAAAAAAAAAAAAAAAAAAAAAAAAAAAAAAAAATCACATAATAGGAAGTAAAACACTCCTCAGCAGATGGAAGAGAACTGAAATTATAACGAACAATCTCTTGGGCCACAGCGCAATCAAATTAGAAGCCAAGACTAAGAAATTCACTCAAAGCCATACAATTACATTACAATTACATGAAAATTGAATAACCTGCTCCTAAATGGCTTCTGGGTAGATAATGAAATTAAGGCAGAAATGAAGAAGTTCTTTAAAACTAATGAGAACAAAGATACAACATACCACAGTCTCTAGAACATAGCTACGGCAGTGTTAAGAGGGAAATTTGTAGCACTAAATGCCCACATTGAACAGTTAGAAAGATCTCAAATTAACAACCTAACATCAGAACAAAAAGAACTAGAAGTAGACGAGGTCTAGAGAAAATGAGGGTCAGTGAGCCATCTCTTGGGAGGCAGAGGTAAAAGGAGGAATGACTTCTCTCAGGCTTGCTGGCCCCAGTCCCAAGAGGCAAGGCTGAAGGTGGAAGCTGGAAGTCAGAAGCCAGTTCATTCCCCTACCCTACACCACCTCCACTGACTCAGAGACTTAGGATTATACAGCAGCATGGATTCCACAGAGACCAAGAAGTCCCTCCCTGTCTCATGTTACAGAGATCTAAGAAGAAATTTTCCCAAGTCACACAGCAATTCAGTGGCAGAACTGGAGCTACAGCTCAGACCATGTGGCTCCAAATTTAGTGCTCTTTCAATAATATTAGGCTGCCCTAGCAACTCAATGGTGGACAAACAAAATACCCCCACTAGGTTGCAAGGGAGTCTGGCTGAGATCCCATGGTTCCATCAAGGAGAGGAGATGAAACTGAATCACCCTGGCCTCCCTAAACCCTCATCCCAGCAAACATTGCTCATAACCACTACCTTCACAATCTGGGAGCTGTTTATACAGAACTTTCTCAAATGTTCTGGGATCTCTTGCTCCACTTCCAAAGTCACCTCTGACAAAGTCACCTCTGCCACTGTGATGCACCTTTTTCTTCTCTCTCTCTCTGTTTGGCCTCAGCTTTCCAGAAGAGCCCTGCTGGACAGCCCCAGGAATGCTGAGGTAGTGAAGTTGACTACACCCTTCATTTAGGTTTTGCTAAACTATCTGAGGCTTGGGGTCAGTAGCTTGCCCTGAAATCTCATATTATCCCTCTTGGCCTGGGTTCCCATTAAGGAACCCCCAACCCTAAGAAAAGGCTCTGCTCCCACCCCTTTCTACCAACTTCCCAAAGATGAGGTAGGCACTTTGGGAGGCTGAGGCAGGCAGATCATCTGAGGTCAGGAGTTTGAGACCAGCCTGGTCAACATGTTGAAACCCCGTTTCTACTAAAAATACAAAAGTTAGCCACGCGTGGTGAGGGGCACCTGTAATTCCAGCTACTTGGGAAGCAGAGGCAGGAGAATCACTTGAACCCAAGAAGCAGAGGTTGCAGTGAGCTGAGATCATGCTACTGCACTCCAGCCTAGGCAATGGAGTGAGACTCCATCTCAAAAAAAACAAACAAACAAACAAACAAACAAACAAACAAAAGAAAAACGCAAAGAAGAGTCAGGACATAAAGAGCAATGGAGAAGTGGCCCTCAGTCAAGAGAAAGCAGTCAGCCTGCTCTGGCTTCCTTGCCCAAAGGTGGCTCATTTTCTGCCCCCTGGGAAAAAAGGGGAATGGGATAAAATGGATCCCAAGGTCAAGAAAGAGTCTCCTATGAGGGAGAGAGATGACTGTAACTTGACTACTGTTCAAGTTCCTTTCTGCTTCCCAGCAAAAGCTCTCACAGAAAATTGAATTGTCCAGCCCCTTGTAGGACAAAGGGAAGAGTGAAGTCCACCAAGAGAGGGAAATGGTGAAGAGGCAACTAAGCCCAGACTGTAATCTTAGCCTTTTGCTACACTGTAATGGTGTAGATATAAAACAGTCTACACCATTCCAGGACATAGAGATGGGTGTCTTTCTTGGAGTCCCTAGAGACTGATATGGTTTGGCTGTGTCCCCACCCAAATCTCATCTTGAATGGTGGCTCTCATAGTTCCTATGTGTCATGGGAGTGTTTGAAATGCTTGTTCCCCAGTGCCGTAAAGAAATAGCACTTAAACATAAATTTAATTTCCTCAGCAAGGCCATTTTTATACTTTCTGCAGAAAGGGTACACTTGCCAGCAGTTTTGCCACGAGAGTACACCGAACAAAGGAGACAGGGTCATTTATAACCTGACATGTCCACCCTACTGCTGTGTCCAGTTTCCATGGGGACCTCACATCCTGTATTTGTCCTGACTGCCTAGCAACTTAAAACTTTTAAAAGAGGCAAAGGCAGAGGAGAACAAGGGAAGGAGGAATCAACTTGTAGAATGCTGAGAAAGGTGAAAACACCTTCAAATAAGGAAGAGGAACAGGCTACGGCCAAATGCTTGCTTGGACCAGTATAAGCATGCCAGGGAAAATATTCAGGCTAAATTGTGGGAGCTAAGAGCGTAAAGTACATTGATTTCTTTATTACAGCTAGCAGATATTTAAGAATGTTAGTACAGGTCTTTTAATAAATTTTGCTTC
>NW_016824865.1:70646-77787 GCF_001698545.2 Rhinopithecus bieti | reverse complement strand
GTTTGAAATGCTTGTTCCCCAGTGCCGTAAAGAAATAGCACTTAAACATAAATTTAATTTCCTCAGCAAGGCCATTTTTATACTTTCTGCAGAAAGGGTACACTTGCCAGCAGTTTTGCCACGAGAGTACACCGAACAAAGGAGACAGGGTCATTTATAACCTGACATGTCCACCCTACTGCTGTGTCCAGTTTCCATGGGGACCTCACATCCTGTATTTGTCCTGACTGCCTAGCAACTTAAAACTTTTTAAAAGAGGCAAAGGCAGAGGAGAACAAGGGAAGGAGGAATCAACTTGTAGAATGCTGAGAAAGGTGAAAACACCTTCAAATAAGGAAGAGGAACAGGCTACGGCCAAATGCTTGCTTGGACCAGTATAAGCATGCCAGGGAAAATATTCAGGCTAAATTGTGGGAGCTAAGAGCGTAAAGTACATTGATTTCTTTATTACAGCTAGCAGATATTTAAGAATGTTAGCACAGGTCTTTTAATAAATTTTGCTTCTAAAATAAGTTACTATTTATTCCTAATTAGATGGGGAGGAAAGTCTTTGAAAAGGAATCTCTACTTTACTTTTTGCAGGAGGGACCTGGTGAATCATGGAGGCAGGTCTTTCCCTTGGTGTTCTCATGATAGTGATTAGGTCTCATGAGATGTGATGGTTTTATAAAAGGGAGTTCCCTTACCCAAGCCCTCTTGCCTGCTGCCATGTAAGATGTGACTTTGCTCCTCATTTGTCTTCAGCCATGATTGTGAGGTCTCTCCAGCCATGTGGAACTGTGAGTCAATTAAACCTCTTTCCTATGTAAATTATCCAGTCTCGGGTATGTCCTTATTAGCAGCGTGAGAACAGAGTAATATAGAGACCATGCCCCAAACAGCCACCAGCTACCCTATCTTGGTAAACTCCACAGTGTATGAGAGAGGAGAAAATAGCTCTTCAGCATTGGGGCAGCTGAGTTTTTGAGTCCCTAGAATTGGGCCTGATAGGATTTCTTTAGAGAAACCAAGGTGAGTGTTTGGGGAAGAGGTCAACATGTGTGTGTATAACTACACTAATACGGTAGGCATTAACTTTACTGGGACTGATATTTGGGTAGTATGCAGGGATAGAGTCGTACAGGTTGTTAAAATATTTAAAAACTTCTATACTGATTGGTATCACTCTTCACTTGCGCCACCACCACCTTGATTCCTTCATGAGAACTCTTCCCCCTAGGACTTCCCCATATAATTCAACAACCAAAGGATTAATGCCTGGCATAGCAGGGGCCTCCAGGACTCTGCTCTAACACTAGGGCCACCAAACTTTGTAGGTTCTCAGAGTCCCTTCCAGGTGTCAAATATTTAGAATATAACCCCTAATTATCTGTACATACCCTGGGGAAAAACCAAGGTGCAGAGAGGCCAAGGTCACACAGCTAGTTATATGGCTGATTGTATCCCCTCAAAATTCATATGTTGAAGCTCTGACCCCCAGCACTTCAGAATGTGACTGTATTTGGAGACTGAGTCTTTAAAGAAGTGATTAAGTTAAAATGAAGCTGTTGGACCCGGCATGGTGGCTCACGCCTGTAATCCCAGCATTTGGGAGGCCGAGGAGGGCAGATCATGAGGTTAGGAGTTTGAGACCAACCTGACCAACATGGTGAAACCCTCTCTATTAAAAATACAAAAAAAAAAAAAAAAAAATTAGCCGGCTATGGTGGTGCATGCCTGTAATCCCAGCTACTCAGGAGGCTGAGGAAGGAGAATTGCTTGAACCAGAGAGGCGGAGGTTGCAGTGAGCCGAGATCGCACCACTGCACTCCAGCCTGGGTGACAGAGGGAGACTCTGTCTCAAAACAAACAAACAAACAAACATAAAACAAACAAACAAACAAAAAACATGAGGCTGTTAGGGTAGGCCCTAATCCAATCTGACTGACATCCTTTTAAGAAAAAAATATAGACTGGGCGCGGTGGCCTGCGCCTGTAATCCCAGCACTTTGGGAGGCCGAGGCAGGCGGATCACAAGGTCAGGAGATCAAGACCATCCTGGCCAACATGGTGAAACCCTGTCTCTCCTAAAAATACAAAAATTAGCTGGGCGTGATGGTGCGTGCCTGTAGTCCCAGCTACTCGGGAGGCTGAGGCAAGGAGAATTGCTTGAACCCGGGAGGAGGAGTTTGTAGTGAGCTGAGATGGTGCCACTGCACTCCAGCCTGGTGACAGAGCAAGACTCTATCAAAAAAAAAAAAGGAAGAGAATATTGGAAAAGACAGACAGACACACCAGGGATGCATTAACACAGGAAAGACCATGTTGAAGACACAGCAAGAAGGTAGCCATTGGCAAGCCAAGGAAAGAGGCCTCAAAAGAAACCAACCCTGCTAACACCTTGATCTTGGACTTCCAATCTTCACAACTGTGAGGAAATAAATTTCTGTTGTTTTAGGCCACCTGTTCTGTAGCATTTTGTTATGGTAGCCCTTACAAACTAACACACCTAGGTAATAACAGAGAGAGAAATTCACCCTAGGTCTACTTGCCTGCAAGCCCGTGCTCTGAACAGATCTTGCTGTCTCCATTTATACAATGAAGGGAGTCAGCTCTTATGAGAATCCAGTGAGGGAAAGGATTTGGTATAATATTGAGGGACACGACTCCTCAGAGAGTATTCTTATCTGCCAGGAAAGATCTAAGAGCAACGCCTTGTGCACAGAAAGTGCTCATAAAATGTATATGGTGCTAAATGAGGGTATACCTCAACAAAGGGCCTGAAAGGGAAAAATAACAAGTTTCCTAACCCTAGAGTGCCCAAATCCCAGAAACTGGTGCTAAAGGCAATTCACTGGAAAGCCTTCACTGAATGATGCAAACTAAGAAGTAGAAATAGGGTTGCCAATCAACCCACTAATTTATTCTCCATACCCATACACTCACATGAAACAATGCAAGTCCTCCCCTCCCCACACCATACACACTCATCTCAAACTCTGACATACACTCTCACTCACATACAGATACTTGCAAAGCTTACATGAGCTCCCATAGACATATCTTGCCCACACTTTCATATGTATTCTGCCATAGTCTTATGCCCTACACTTTGATACAAATGCATGTATTCATATATATATATTCTCCCAGACACCACAACCTCCCGCCATTCACATATATTGCACATACTCCACTACAAGCTCACATATTCTCACATGCATTTCCTTTGTTTACATACACTTATATGCTCACACATAGACATATGGATATTTGAACATACGTAGAAAATAGTCTAGCTGGGCACAGTGGCTCACACCTGTAATCCCAGCACTTTGGGAGGCCAATACAGGAGGATCACTTGAGTCTGGAAGCTTGAGACCAGCCTGGGCAACATAGGAAGACTCCATCTCTAAAAATATTTTTAAAAAATCAGCCAAGCATGAGGGCATACACCTGTGGTCCCAGCTACTTGGGAGGCTGAGGTGGGAGGATCACTTGAGTCCAGGTGGTCGAGGCTGCAGTGAGCTGTTATCATGCCACTGCACTCCAGCCTGGGTGACAGAGGAAGACTCAGTCTCAAACAAAACCAAAAAAACAACTCATTTGTTGGACCTTAAACCCTAAGGTGATGGTATTAAAAGGTGGGGACTTTTGAGAAATGATTAAGTCATGAGGGCTCTGCCCTTGTGAATGAGATTAATGTACTTATAAAATAGGCTTCAGATAGCTGCCTGGCTCTTTTATCTCATCTGCCACATGTTCATCCCTTTTGCCCTTCTACCACATGAGGATGAAGCAAGAAGGAGCCATCTCAGATGCAGACAGCAGTCCTCACCAGACACTGAATCTGCCAGTGCCTTGATCTTGAACTTCTTAGCCTCCAGAACTATGAAAAATAAATGTATGTTGTTTACAAATTATCTGGCCTGTGGTATTTTGTTATAGAAGTAGAAATGAACTAGGGCACCTTCACTGTTGTTCAGAGATGGAACCGATCTCTCCCTCTTTTGAATTCCCTCTGGTTTCTCTTACAGTACTCATATTCAACCCCGATTTCTACTTATTTAAGGAGCAAAGCCCAGAAATGTTAAACAACTTGCCGAAGAATTCATTGCTAGTAAGAGGCAAAGACCTGGGTTGGTGAGGTGCTTATCTCATTGAGGGCAGGGATTCCATCTGATTTCTTTGTTTTCTTAGTGCCCACACAAAACCTGGCATGTAGAAGTGGTTCAGTTTGAAAGGATGGAAAGAAGAGGGATACAAGAGGAAAGAAAAAGGAAAAGCAAACTTGCTTCTGGGATTAATTTGGTATTTGGCACTAGTTACCTTCCCTGAAAACTGTCAGACAGAGGGAACTCTGCAAAGGATCATGAACCAGACCACGTAAGGCAACCCCATCCTAATCAAACTCAGCAAGTTGAGGAGAAGGAGGCAGTAAAGGAAAGTGGAGGATATTCTAAGAGAAGCAGAGAGGTTAAGAAGAGTCTGAGAAAAACAAAAAGACAGATAGATTCCTGAGGTGCAAATATAGACTTATTCAGGAGGCCGAGAAAGAGGCCAGGATGTGTGTGGTAAGAGGGATGAAGATTAGAAAAGGGCCAAAGGTTAGCCAGATTCACATCATGGCCAAAGTGCTCCATGACAAACTTGAGAAAAAGGGCACCAGTCCAGCCCTGGCTTGAGGTTCTAGGGGAGTGCAGAACTCATCCAAGATATCAGTTGCTAAATGTGAGGGGAAGGAGAATCAGGGAAATTAAGGCTCAGAACCTCCCAGCCTATGTAATCACCTCTGCCCTAACTGGTATACCACAGTAGTTGAAGACAGGGGTCAACTAGCAAAGGCCCAAGGAACATTTAACTCAAATAATGACAGACTTGAGGCAGGCTCAGAGGACATGGCCAACTCTCAATTATCCACATGCTAATAAACAGTGGATTATTCACAAGGTTTTTTGTTGTTGTTTGTTTTGAATTCAAACCTGGTTTTAACCAGTTCAATACACAACCTCTTCCTCCTCCTGCCACTTTCCCCAGGCAGCCAACATCCTCTGAGAGGCTGACTGTGATTCCTTCTGGATCTTGAAGGCCTGTACCTATACCTCGCTGGAGTCAGGGTTCTCAGGGAGGAAGCTTTGGAGCACCTGATCCAAGACCTTCGCCGTCTGCCCATAGAGAACCTGGAAGGGAAAAAAGATTAAACAGTCATGGAATGGCTGAGGCTCCAGGCTCTCAGTGGGAGTAACCATAGGTGTGGAATGCTGTTATTGAGTTCCTGTCAGATGCCATAAACACCTTTTCTTTTTTCAAACTTTCCTCACAAACCACCCTAAAAGTTAGCATATTAACCACATTTTGCAAGTTGAGGAAACAGACTTAGAAGGGAACGTAATTTCAGCCAAAGTAATAGAGCATTTAAGTAGGAGGTGGATTCTGCACCCATGGTTCCCCGAGTTCTAACTTCATGTTCTTGCCAATATATCTGTTGCTTCTGAAAGGCCTTTCAAATCACAGAGAATTCTTTCTTTAATTAACACATGTAGCGATGTATATTATTTCTTTCTGTCCCTTTACTTTTTTCTCTTTTTTCTTACCTTTCATTTTTTTCTTCTACTTTATTTTTCTTCTTGCCAACCTTTCATTATTTTGTCTGTCTTCTTTCCTCTCTTTCTTTCCATATACATTTGCTTCCTAATATGGAGGATCCTGCTGTAAGAATTCTGGAAATCCATCAGCTCATAATCCCTGTTTGCCATGAGTTCCTAGTAAAGCACCTACAAATACAAATTCACATGTCCTCAGGATCACAGTGGATATAAATAAATTCACCCCACTGCTTCTAATACAGCATAATAAAAAGAGAACTTGGGTTGGAAATCTGAGTCTCAGTCTCTGCTTTGTCACTTACAGTATGACCTTGGCAAAATCACATCACTTTCTTGAGCCTCTGTTTTCTTATCTAGAAAATGGAAACAATAAAACTTGGTCTACAGGCTTCACAAAGGAGCTTCAAGGCTGGGCGTGGTGGCTCATGCCTATAATCCCAGCACTTTGGGAGGCCAAGGCACGCGGATAATCTGAAGTCAGGAGTTCGAGACCAGCCTGGCAAATGTGGTGAAACTCCATATCTACTAAAAATATAAGGGAAAAAAATAGCTGGGTGAAGTGGCAGGAGCCTGTAATCCCAGCTACTCAGGAGGCTGAAGCAGGAGAATCATTTGAACCTTGGAGGTGGAAGTTGCAGTGAGTCGAGATCGCGCCATTGCACTCCACCCTAGGCAACAAGAGCAAATCTCCATGTCAAAAACAAACAGAAAAGTTAGCCAGGTGTGGTGGCACATGCTTGTAATTCCAGTTTCTCAGGAGGCTGAGGCAGGAGAGTTGCTTGAACTCAGGAGGCGGAGGTTTCAGTGAACCACGATCGTGCCACTGCACTCCAGCCTGGGTGACAGAGCGAGACTCTGTTTCAAAAAACAAACAGACAAAACACACACACACACGAGAAAGATAAGAAGATATAAATAAGAAAAAGTTATGTAAAGCATCCAGTCTGTAGTAGAGAAGTAATAAATGATAGCTCCTTTTCCAATATCATGATGCTTCTTGTATCATTAATTGAGCTGGAGGTGGCCTGGCATGGTGGCTCATGTCTGTAAACCCAGCACTTTGGGAGGTCAAGGCAGGAGGATCGCTTGAGTCCAGGAGTTCAAGGCTAGCCTGGGCAATATAGTGAACCTCATATTGAAACCACTGTTGCAAAATTATAACAGAAAATTGTTACAGTGAAAGAGATCTGACCTAACCAACTCCATCTTGCTTCTAACCTCCAAACTGTCCTTGTTCATTCCTGGGTATAGGCCGAATTAACTTTGGGAGGAACTTAGTTTATAGTTTAACTTTGGAACAAAGATAATAACTGCCCTTTCCCAAAACAAACCTCCTTCCTGCCTGGGGACTAGACTGTTTTCATAGGATTAAGAAATTAGCCACAAGATTAGAAATTACGGTTTGGGGCCAGGCACCGTGGCTCATGTCTGTAATCCCAGTACTTTGGGAGGTCGAGGCAGGTGGATAACTTGAATCAGGAGTTAGAGACCAGCCTGACCAACATGGTGAAGCCCCATTTCTACTAAAATAAAAAAAAAAAAATTAGCTGGGCATG
>NW_016824865.1:58304-67483 GCF_001698545.2 Rhinopithecus bieti | reverse complement strand
GAAGAAGAAAATAAAGGAATAAGAGGATGGCTACTCCAGAGACAGAGAAGCCCCGAGGGCTGCTGGTTGCTCATTTTTTCTGGTTAGTTCTGTTTTTTTTTTAGAGACGGAGTCTCACTCTGTCACCCAGGCTGGAGTGCAGCGGCTTGATCTCGGCTGACTGCAACCTCCGCCTCCTGGGTTCAAGCAATTCTCCTTCCTCAGCCTACCGAGTAGCTGGGACTACAGGCGCACGCTGCCACACCTGGCTAATTGCTTTTTGTTTTTTTGTATTTTAGTAGAGACAGTGTTTCACTGTGTTGCCCAGGCTGGTCTCGAACTCCTGAGCTCAGGCAATCCATCGTCCTTGGCCTCCCAAAGCGCTAGGATTGCAGGCCTGAGCCACCGAGTCCGGCCTGATTATTTCTTGATGATATGCTAAACAAGAGGTGGACTATTCATGCCTCCCCTTTCTAGACCATATAGGGTAACTTCTTGACTTTGCCATGGCATTTGTAAACTGTCATGGCGCTGGTGGGAGTGTAGCAGTGAGGACGACCAGAAGTCACTCTCGTGGCCATCTTGGTTTTGGTGGGTTTTAGCCTGGCTTCTTTACGGCAACCTCTTTTATCAGCAAGTTCTTTATGACCTGTATTCTGTGCTGACCTCCTATCTCATCCTGTGACTTAGAATGCCTTAGCCATCTGGCAATGCAGCCCAGTAGGTCTCAGCCTTATTTTACCCAGCCCCTATTCAGGATGGAGTTGCTCTGGTTCACACGCCTCTGACAATACGATTAAAAATATAGGCTAGACTGGGTGCTGTGGCTCATGCCTGTAATCCCAACACTTTGGGAGGCTGAAGTGGTTGGATCACCTGAGTCAGGAGTTCGAGATCAGCCTGGCCAACATGGTGAAACACTGTCTCTCCTAAAAATACAAAAATTAGCCCGGCGTGGTGGCGTGCCTATAGTCCCAGCTACTTGAGAGGCTGAGGCAGGAGAATCGCCTGAATCTGGGAGGTGGAGGTTGTGGTGAGCTGAGATCATGCCACTGCACTCCAGCCTGGGAGACAGAGCGAGACTCTGCCAAAAACAAAATAATAAAAATAAATAAATATATGTGTGTGTGTATATATTATACATATATGTGTGTGTGTGTGTATATATATATATATATATATATGCTAATAGCTGTAAGTGCTTACAGTGTGTCATGCACTCTCCTAAGAAGTCCTTCCCCCTTACCCCTCCCCTTCTTCTTTCCTTTCTGAGACAGAGTATCCCTCTTTCACCCAGGCTGAAGTACAGTGGCAGATCTTGGCTACATAGTCCTAAACACATTTTAGCCAACCTGTAAAATCAGAAGGACTTCACTGCAACCTGTGCCTCCTGGGTTCAAGCCATTTTCATGCCTCAGAATAGCTGGGATTACAGGCGCCTCACCATACCCGGATAATTTTTGTGATTTTTAGTAGAGACAGGGTTTTGCCATGTGGGCCAGAAGGCTCTTGAACTCCTGGCCTCAAGTGATCCACCCTCTTCGGCCTTCCAAAGTTCTGGGATTATAGGCGAGAGCCACCGCACCTGGCCAGTGCTCACCTCTTTTAATCCACATACCAGTCCTGTAAGACTATTATGCGAGCACTATTAATAAGTGCTCTTATTATTTCCATTTACAGATGAAGTAAACGAGGCATAGAAAAGTTAAGTAACTTGCTCAAGGTTTCAAATAGTAAGTGGTGAAGACAAAATTCAAGCCCAAGCTACCTGAGTGCAGATATTGAGGTTTAGATGACTATGTGGATACTGTTGCCATGTATTGAATGATATAGGAAGAGGGACAGATTTTGGGGGAAAGTATTTTAGTTTTACACAGGTTGATATTGGGTCGCCTGCGGGATCACATGAGTGCAGCAGACAGTTGATTAAATGTGTCTGGAGTGCCACAGAAAACTGTAGCTGGAGACTTGAAGAACATCAACATATAGGTGTTTGCTTAGCCGAGGCCACAGGACTGCTCTAGGTGAACTAGATACACAAAGTGGAGGTTGGGGTCAAGTGAGGGGGAGGGAAATGGTGAAATAAGGAAGGGGAAACAGTAGCTTGAAGATAAATTTGATTAACTTCAGGATTTCACAGACAATGCCTTGGACTTGGAGACTTTATTTAATTCATGCCCACTGCCACTGCTAGAAGTGTCCTACGTCACCACAAGCCTAGGGATTCTTAGGATTCTTGAGCATGTGCCAGGACAGATCCATATTCCTTGTGGTGAGCTGAAACAATTGTCCCCCAAAATATACTCACATCCTAATCTCTACAACCTATGGATGTTACTTTATGTGGTTAAAAGAAAAGAAAAAAGAAAGAAAACATTGGACTTCATTGTAATTAAAGATACTGAGATGTGGAAATTAGCCTGCATTATCTGGGTGGACTCTGCCACCACATGTATCCCTCGAAAGGGAGTCTGGGGGAGATTTTACAAACACAGAGGGGAAGATGGAGCAGAGAGATTTGAAGATGCTGGTCTTGAAGTTTGGATTAATGTGCTCCAAGCCAAGGAATGCTAGCAGCCACTAGAAAAGACAAGGAGTGTATTCTTCCCTAGAGCAGCTGGAGGAATCATGAACCTACCAGTACCTTGATTTCAGCTCAGTGATACTGTTATCAAACTTTGGGCCTCCAGAACTATGAGAGAATAAATGTCTGTTGTTTTAAACCACCAAGTTTGTGGTAATTTTCTATAGCAACAACAGGAAACGAACACAGTGCTCCTTCAAAATTAGCACTATTTAACGCTGTTTGTCTACTAATTCCTAATTCTCAATCGGTCTCAGGCTCCATTTGCAACATATTAGACATAGTGCTCTTGTTACACGCTTTGGTCATGTTTTCTTAGAACACATGGAATAGAGAGAACTTCAGCTCTATGTGGATGGAATGGGGTTAAACAGGTGTCTTTACCTGAAAAGTACTGTGCAAAATTTTTAGCCTATAAACCCCAAAATGTGTGTGAATAATTGCCGCAGATCTGGCAGCTCCTCTGACTGAACTATATCTTGAGGAGTCATAGAAACCACTCCCCAGACTTCTTTGCCAGCACACTGTCATGATCCCGAAGGAAAAAGGGTATCTGGTTTCAGGCAGACACCTGGCCAACTGGTTGGCATGGCTACTTGGGACAGAGTAACTGTCAGTCAAGAACCATAGGCAGGCCAGGTGTGGTGGCTCATGCCTGTAATCCCAGCACTTTGGGAGGCTCAGGCCAGCAGATCACTTGAGGTCAGGAGTTTCAGACCAGCCTGGCCAACATGGTGAAACCCTGTCTCTACTAAAAATACAAAAATTAGCCGAGCCTAGTGGTGGGCGCCTGTAATCCCAGCTACTCGGAAGGCTGAGGCAAGAGAATCACTTGAACCCCAGAGGCAGAGGTTGCAGTGAGCCGAGAATCGCGCCACTGCACTCCAGCCTGGGAGATTGGGCCAGACTCCATGTCAAAAAAAAAGAAGAAAGAAAGAAGAAAAGAAAAGAAAGAAAGAAAAAGAAAAAAAGAAAAAGAAAGAAAGAAAGACAAAGAAGGAAGGAAAAAATAAAATAAAATAACCATGGGCAGACTACATCTTAGGAAAAGTTGGCTGGAGAAAGAAGCACATACAGAGGATGAACAGGGATTTGTTGCTGTAAAGCGTGAAAGTGCCACTCACAGCAATGCTGTTAAGATCGCTAGCAACAGTTCTGTCTCTCTCTCTCAAGTGTTACATTGGAAAATAACTTCTGCAAGAAGGATTGGGACATAGTCCTAAACATATTTTAGCCAACTTGTAAAATCAGAGGAACTTCGTAATACTGTTTTTCTCCCAGAACTCCAAAATACCAAGGAATTTTGCAGAAAAACTAAGTATACCTTGGTGGATGTTGAAACCAACATAGTGGAATGTTGGCAGAGTAAAATCCTACAATTTTCAGCTGTGACAGAGAACCTAGAGACCAGTCTACAACTCTCACTGTACAGATGGGAAAACTGAGACTAGTCTAAGTCCACACAGTTAGTTGCAAAATTTAGAGTAAAATCCAGGTCTCTAGGCTGGTATGTATGTATGTATGTATTTTATTTACTTTTGAGACAGTCTCGATCTGTCACCCAGGGTGGAGTGCAGGGGTGCGATCTCGGCTCGCTGCAGCCTCCACCTCCCGGATTCAAGCGATTCTTGTGCCTCAGCCTCCTGAGTAACTGGGATTACAGGCGTGTGCCACCATGCTCAGCTAATTTTTGTATTTTTACTACAGACCGGGTTTCACCATGTTGGCCAGGCTTGTCTGGAACTCCTGACCTCAAGTGATCTGCCCGCCTGGGTCTCCCAAAGTGCTGGGATTACAGAAGTGAGCCATCACGCCCGGCCAGACTGGTACTAATTTAAAAGGCAGGGCCCCTGGTTAACGGCCACAAAAGCAGATTTTTTCAACCCAACTTTAACTATTTCGATGATATATTTCCTCTGTAGCCCGGCTTCAGTGTCCAGTGTTTTACTAGGTTAGGTCCTGATTCGTAGCAATAAAAACATACTTAAAATCGCATTTTCAGTTCACTGGATGACTACAATCATGCTGCCGCCCGCCGAGGGGGGCAAAATAAAATTCCTCTTGCAGTGAAGACACACCCTTTCCGGTCTGGTACAGAAGCCGGTTAGCAACCAGGAAATTGGCGGAACCTGGTGGCTGAACGCTTGCACCTGGAGGGTTTGGTTTGTGAAAAGAACACTTCCGGCCGGCGAGTTTTTAACCCCGCATGTCATTAGGGCGGCGCCCAACTCTCACGTTCCGATTGGCCATGGTGACGCTGGAAGGCGGGCTTGCGTATGGGGTCACGCTCTCCTATTGGCTGCTGGTGCGGTGGCGGTTCGGAGTGAGGGTAGCACGTTGAGCTGAAGGCTGTGCGGAGCAGCGCGGCACAGAGCTTGGTGTTGAGCTCAGTATGTCGTGGGAATCCGGAGCCGGGCCAGGTCTGGGTTCCCAGGGGATGGATCTCGTGTGGAGTGCGTGGTACGGAAAGTGCTTGAAAGGGAAAGGGTCGTTGCCACTCTGGGCCCACGGCATCGTGGTCGCCTGGCTCAGCAGGGCCGAGTGGGACCAGGTGACGGTTTATCTATTCTGTGACGACCATAAGTTGCAGCGGTACGCGCTTAACCGCATCACGGTGTGGAGGAGCAGGTAAGGTGGCGGATTCGGCCCTTTTGCCTGCGTGTTGGTGGCGCTGCACCTCTTCCTTTGTCGAGTTTCTATAAGGCCCTCTTCACCAGTCTTCCCCTAAGTCGCCTAAAGTTGCCCCTCTCCCAAATGCCTGGGGGAACGCCGCGGCTATCCTTGCGCTAATCCCGTTTGTGGATGCAAAGTAAGGGGTTGTGCCTCAACAATTCTCTTGTTATATCTGTGAGGTTTACCCATTACCTCCAAAAAGTGACCTTCTCCCAACTTGGAGAGGATGCCGGAGGGACTAGTGAGGCCTGAGCCAGGGCTTAAGGAGTAGGTTAATACCCTTGGGTGGATTTCCGATTTCAATGGGGAGGAGGTCTTGCCTGCAAAACCATGTTTGAGTGGGGCGCCTCAGTCCAGTTGGTAAGATTGAGTTGGGAGCCGACTAACAAGGGATAAGGGGCTCCGCTAGCTCAATGAGTTGATTTGGGGGGGGGGGTGAAAGAAAGGGGTGTGTCCACACAACTGTTGATTGACAGTCTACCAGTTAGGTGTCCTGTATACGGCCTAGTCATCCCCTCATGCCCTGTATACTGTTGGATCCCACAGACATTACCCTGTCTCCCTCACCTTCTTGTTTTGTGTCTGTTCGTGCTCTCTTGAACCAGAATATGATGGGTGTAGCCTGCAACAACCTAGGTTCTGAGGTGGAGGGTAGACCAGTGTAAGGGCTCTTTATGATGGTGCTGGACTGTGACCCTTTAGGTCAGGCAACGAACTCCCTCTGGCAGTGGCTTCTACTGCTGACCTGATACGCTGTAAGCTCTTGGATGTAACTGGTGGCTTGGGCACTGATGAACTTAGACTGCTCTATGGCATGGCATTGGTCAGGTAAGACCTGCATGGGGTAGGGGTGGAGGTTGGCTTTGGGGACTGGAGGTAGGGGAGGCATGTGATAAGCAAAACTTGGCTTCAGGTGTTACCTGAAGCAAAACCCCGCGTGTACCTCAGTGTGGATCAGCCTGTGATTATTGCCTGACTTAACAGCTTTTGGTACCCTCGCCAACACATTCCTCTTTTTCTTCCTTTTCCTGAAAGTCTTCTCTTCCATTTTTCTTTCTCTCTTGGAATGTGGAGGAAGGGATTCAGACCAGGTGATCTCTGTGGGTCTCTTGATAGTCTGATATTTTTTCTTACCTTTGAATTCCTCACCCAGAGGAACTTGTCTGAATGGCTCGATGTCCTTGCCTGTGATTTAATGTGGACTTTCCAACCCTGTCCCTGTCTATTCCTAGCACCACCCTTTTCCCCTTCTCTCCCTCATGAACACTGAAAGATTGCTGAGTTATGGAAGTGGAGACATGGGCTGGGAATTCCTGACTTACAAAGTGACTCATAATGGTTCTAGCTGTATACACATTGGAAAAAAGGTTGCTACTGAGTTTTCATATCTGTCAAAGTCTTTGTTTATCTATTGTTCCCCTTGTCTGCCTTGAGATCCTCCCTTTCTCTTCTTATTTTCTCCATTGATTAGCTGTGCTCCCCATTATCTGATGTAGTCCTTTGCAGCATTTATAGCATATTATGTTCTAGCCTAATACATTACATTATGTCATGATTATTTATCCTAGACCGAACTGTTCAAGACTAGCGCAGTGTCTTATTCATCTGTATGGCTTCATTATAGGGCAGACTCTCATTAAATGTCAGAATGGATGGAACTGTCCCTGCTCTGGCTGACACCAGCTGTAAGAATAGGATAGGACAGTCAGTGGAAAAGTTGTGGAAATGCAGGGTTTCAGTAACTCAGCAAAGCGTTCGGAATAAAATGGTTCCTTGGGCTGTGCCACTTATTTTTCCCTCAACTCCAGGTTTGTGAATCTCATCTCGGAGAGGAAGACAAAGTTTGCCAAGGTCCCCCTCAAGTGTCTGGCTCAAGAGGTGCGTATGATTCAGTGAACTTGCTCAATTCTCTCTCCAAGAGGGTTCACCAAATGGGTCATGGGGTAATGTGGGCACACAGTCAGACTAGCTCATCCCATCACTACCAGCCAAGCCCTGCAAGAATCCCAGAACCTCAGCTTCCAGCCTGAAGGAGGCACAGTTGCTCCCTTGCTCATGACTGGTATCTCAGAGGGCTTGGCCTGCCCAACTTGCTGGGAGGAGCCCAAATGTAGCACTGGGTGGGGACAGGAAAGAGGTGACAGTCAGAGGGAGAGAAAGGGAGGATCTCAAGGCAGACAAGGGGAACAATAGATAAACAAAGACTTTGACAGATATGAAAACTCAGTAGCAACCTTTTTTCCAATGTGTATACAGCTAGAACCATTATGAGTCACTTTGTAAGTCAGGAATTCCCAGCCCATGTCTCCACTTCCATAACTCAGCAATCTTTCAGTGTTCACAGTGGCTCAGCCACTGTGAGTCACTTTGTAAATCAGGAATTCCCATCCCATGTCTCTACTTCTGTAACTTAGACATTCCTGCCCTGAGTGAGTACGTGAAGCGTGTAGAGGCCCAGAGGGCAGGCATGTTCTCAGTCATTAGCACTTCCCAGAGTAGGTGTAGGAGGGAAACAGGGGTAAAGGATACTCAGGGAGAAGGACAGGGTGGAGGGAGGCTGGAGAACTTGATTGTTAATGCTCATTCATAGGTATTTCTTTGTTGTAGAAGGGTGGTTGGTGGTTAGGGGAGGTGTGTGCCTTTTCTGTTTCTGATTTTCTTTTCTTTTTTTGAGACAGAGTTTTGCTCTGTTGCCCAAGCTCGAGTGCAGTGGCGTGATCTTGGCTCACCACAATCTCCGCCTCCCGGGTTCAAGCGATTCTCGTGCCTCAGCCACTCGAGTAGCTGGGATTACATTTATTTTTGGTAGAGACGGGGTTTCACCATTTTGGCCAGGCTGGTCTCCAACTCCTGGCTTCAAGTGATCTGCCCGCCCTGGGCTCCCAAAGTGCTGGGATTATAGGCATGAGCCACTGTGCCCGGCCCACTTTTCTAATTTTCAATACCTCCTCCATAGAGCAGTAAAAAAAGAATAAGGAGAGCTGGTTTTTGATCTTGGCTCTGTCACTATGATTGGAATCTTCTTTCAGGACCTCTGTTTCTCTAGTTGTAAAATGGGGCAGAGGGTGGTCAGGATAAGTAATCTCTGGCTCCCTTCCAGCTTTAATATTTTCCAATTTCTATACTCACACCCTCCCCTGTAATCAGGTAAACATTCCGGATTGGATTGTTGACCTTCGCCATGAGTTGACCCACAAGAAAATGCCCCATATAAATGACTGCCGCAGAGGTGAGTCCTCAGAGGGTATACCTATTACAGTTAAACCCAGGGGCCTGGGCTTGGTGGCACTGAGGGTAGAGGGATAGGGCAGGAGGGTCTTCACCTGGAGCCAAGGCTGGGACTAGGGTGAAAGAAGTGAGGCCTCGCCTTGTGCACAACATTTAAAGCGGGGAGAAGTCAAAAGTTCCATAATCAAGATAAATAACATATTAATGTGGAAAAATTCATGATAAACATAATATCAAAACTTTAAATAAAACAGGATTAGTATTACTGATTTCTCCTTTTGTTTCAGCTTCCAACATGGCTTGGCATATTTTGATACCTTGACTACAGAGGTTTTTTTTGCCTGCCCTTAAGTTGTTTTTTGTTTGTTTGTTTGTTTGTTTTGAGACGAGTCTCACCCTGTTGCCCAGGCTGGAGTGCAGTGGCACGACCTTGGCTCACTGCAACCTCCACTTCTCGAGTTCAAGTAATTCTCCTGCCTCAGCCTCTTGAGTAGCTGGGTCTATAGGCACACGCTACTACGCGTGATTTACTTTTTTTTTTTTTTTTTTTTTGAGACAGAGTCTCGCTCTGTCACCCAGGCTGGAGTGCAGTGGTGCAATCTCAGTTCACTGCAACCTCCACCTCCTGGGTTCAAGTGATTCTCCTGCCTCCGTCTCCTGAGTAGCTGGGATTACGGGCACCCGCCACCATGCCTGGCTAATTTTTTTTTTTTTT
>NW_016824865.1:28674-56122 GCF_001698545.2 Rhinopithecus bieti | reverse complement strand
ATTTTTGTATTTTTAGTAGAGATGGGGTTTCACCATGTTGGTCAGTCTAGTCTTGAACTCCTGACCTCATGATCTGCCCGCCTCGGCCTCCCAGAGTGCTGGGATTACAAGCATGAGCCACTGAACCCGGCTGTATTTTAGTAGAGTTGGGGCTTCATCATGTTGGACAGGCTGGTCTCAAACTCCTGACCTCAAGTGATCCGCTCACCTTGGCCTCCCAAAGTGCTGGGATTATAGGCGTGAACCACAGTGCCCGGCCACTCCCCCATTAAATGTTGTTCCTGAAGTAGTCCCTCATTAGTCTCACATACCTCTCCGTAGTTGAGGTGGGGAGGTTGTCAGACATGAGCCATCAGCAGTGTCATGAACCCAGGAGTTCCTTGGACATCCACCCCATCCCAATTAAGAGTCCCGGATTTAGCCTCACCTTTTGTGATGGGAAAACCGAGATCTAGAAAAGGGGAGACTTGGCCAACGCCATGTAACTAGCTAATGGGGCTGATTCCTACTTCTCCCACTTACTAGCCACTTGCTGTTTTTGGCATCCCGTCTCTAAGTCCAATAATAGTTTTTTTCTAGTAAAGGTGCTCGTGAGCAGGATAAAGCAAAGAACGGGGATAACCCAGAGTGAAAGAGGCTGCTTCTGGATATTTGAGATTTGAACCTTGGAGCCAAGCCTTTTCCTGGGGCCTTCCTATAATGCCCACAAGATGAGGCTGGAGGCCTGCTAGCTGCCTGCCTGATCCTGTGGCACTGCCTTCCTTCCCTCCTCTAGGCTGCTACTTTGTCCTAGATTGGCTCCAGAAGACCTATTGGTGCCGCCAACTGGAGAACAGCCTGAGAGAGACCTGGGAGTTGGAGGAGTTCAGGGAAGGGATAGAGGAAGAGGATCAAGAGGAAGATAAGAACATTGTTGTTGATGACATCACAGAACAGAAACCAGAGCCTCAGGATAATGGGAAAAGTGCGGAGTCAGATGTAAAGGCAGATGGAGACAGCAAAGGCAGCGAAGAGGTGGATTCTCATTGCAAAAAGGCCCTGAGTCATAAAGAGCTATATGGTAGGTGTTTTGGAGGGCAGAAAGGGGCCCATGAGCCCAGAAGGCTCAGGCTTAAGAGTTAATGCTGTTTATTTCCCTGGCTCATCATTTCCTCTGGGGCTGTGGTGAGTCTTAGCTTAAAAAATTACTGTCACAAACCATCTTCCTGGCTAGTTTCCATAGTATAATGGCTGTCACATTCACTTCACAAACCATCTTGAGCCCTGTGAAGTAGTTGGGGAAAGAATTCTAGCTCCCCAATTACAACTCAAGAAATGAGGTGAGAGAGGCTCAGAATCCCATCAGGAACAGGGGTCTGGGCTGGCAGTCCTATCTGTTTCCCCATTCTGTTTTCAGAAAGAGCCCGAGAACTGCTGGTATCATATGAAGAGGAGCAGTTTACGGTAAGAAAGTGCCCTGGACTTGATGTGCTCTCATCTGCCCCAGCCATTTCTTCCCTCTTGCCAGCTACCTGAGAGAAGTCTTGAGAAGGAATTTGAAAGAAAAGTGACAAAGCGTGAGGGAACTTCTCGGAAAGAGAGAGGGGGGAACTAGGAAGGACACAAGAGGAGCAGAGTCCAATTGACTGATCCTCCACACCGATGGAAGGGAACAGATGATGAAGTTTGCGGATAATCTGCCCCACTGGGTGGTAGGGAACAACTGGGAATGGGTAGTTGCGCAGCCTTGCAATTCCGCAGCTGACCAGTAGATGGGGCCCAGAGCTTCCCTAAATCAGGTGAGCTGGAGGGGTTCTGTTTTTAGGGAGGTCACTCAGAAACCATTTAGTTCGGTCCTCCCTTTTCACAGATTAAGAAATTGAAGCCATGGATGAGTGAAGGGACAGCCCCAAAGTCACATATACAGTTAATGATAGAACCAGGATTAGTACCTGGATCTCCCAGTTATCTTTCTTCTGTAACTCATTGCCTCCCCTCATCCCTGGCCCTTTGGCCTAAGAGTCTCTATCTCCAGCCAAATTCTCCCATTGAACGTCTCAGTATTTGCCCACAGGAAATCAGTTGGAGGAGGGAGGGAGAGAGAAGGAGGAGAAAGTCTCATATTTGAGAGTCAGGCTATTTTTAGTTGCAAGGCCAATAGGGGAGTTGTGGGTCCACCCTTGCATGCCTTACCCTGTCCCCTGCAGGGCAGTGCTGAGAGGTCCTATGGGAAGGGATCCTGGAGGGGTGGAGGTGGGTTGCTTGGCTGAACCAGGCTTCTGATGGGACCCTCTTTACTGGCAGGTGCTGGAGAAATTTAGGTATTTACCTAAGGCCATTAAGGCGTGGAATAACCCGTCCCCACGTGTAGAATGTGTCCTGGCAGAGCTCAAGGGCGTTACATGCGAGAACAGGTGTGTAACTAGGTAACTGGGAGCTGCGTATTCTCTAGGATAGAGGGTAGCAGCCTCATTGAAATTGGTTTCCCTATCCTAGCTTGCCAATCTCTGCTGTACAGAATCCCAGGGATAATCCTGATCCCCTCCACAGTGACCCTACATTTGGCAGAACTGTTTGCCCTCGACCCTGCCAACTTCCAGGTGGGGGTTGCCTATACTAGAATGGCCAGAGGAAGGAATGCCCACTGTCATCCATCTCCTGGCCAGCTGCTTTCCTGTCTGTCGGGTGGCATGTGGAGCTCTTGACAACTAGGAAAATCCCTTGATAATTACCACCTCACTGCCTAGCCCTTGTCTAAGTTTGAGGTAAAAGATAATATGGTGGGCGTTACTAGTCTTGTCTTTTTTTTTTTTTTTTTTTTTTTTTTTTTTTTTTTTTTTTGAGACAGTATCTTTCTTTGTTACCCAGGCTGGAGTGCAGTGGTGCAGTCTTGGCTCACTGCAGCCTCCACCTCTTGGGTTCAAGTGATTCTCATGCCTCAGCCACCAGAGTAGCTGGGACTACAGATGTGAGCCACCACACCTGGCTAGTTTTTGTATTTTCAGTGGAGACAGGGTTTCACCATGTTGGCCAGGCTGGTCTCAAACTCTGGCCTCAAATGACCTGCCTGTCTGGACCTCCGAAAGTCCTGGGATTACAGGCATGAGCCACTGAGCCTGACCTTTTCTCTTTTTTTATGATAGGGTCATGCTCTGTCACCCAGGCTGGAGTGCATTGGTGTGAACATAGTTAACCACAGCCTCAACCTCGCAGGCTCAAGAGANGGGGGGGTTTTTTTTTTTTTTTTTTTTTTTTTTTTTTTCTTTTTTTTTTTTTTTTTTTTTTTTTGAGACAGTATCTTTCTTTGTTACCCAGGCTGGAGTGCAGTGGTGCAGTCTTGGCTCACTGCAGCCTCCACCTCTTGGGTTCAAGTGATTCTCATGCCTCAGCCACCAGAGTAGCTGGGACTACAGATGTGAGCCACCACACCTGGCTAGTTTTGTATTTTCAGTGGAGACAGGGTTTCACCATGTTGGCCAGGCTGGTCTCAAACTCTGGCCTCAAATGACCTGCCTGTCTGGACCTCCGAAAGTCCTGGGATTACAGGCATGAGCCACTGAGCCTGACCTTTTCTCTTTTTTTATGATAGGGTCATGCTCTGTCACCCAGGCTGGAGTGCATTGGTGTGAACATAGTTAACCACAGCCTCAACCTCGCAGGCTCAAGAGATCCTCCCACCTCAGGCTCCTAAGTAGCTGAGACCAACAGGCATGCACTACCACATCTGGCTAATTTTTTAATTTTTTGTAAAGGTGGGGTCTCACCATGTTGCCCAGACTGGTTTCAAGTTTGGGGATTCAAGAGATTTTTCTGCCTTGGCCTCCCAAAGTGCTGGGATCACAGGTGTAAGCCACTGCAGCCGGCCTGGTCTTTTTTTTTTTTTTTTTTTTTTTTTTTTGAGACGGAGTTTCGCTGTTGCCCATGCTGCAGTGCAGTGGCATGATATCGGCTCACTGCACCCTCCACCTCCCAAGTTCAAGGGATTCTCCTGCCTCAGCCTCCCAAGAAGCTGGAACTACAGGCAAGCACCACCACGCCCAGCTAATTTTTCTATTTTTAGTAGAGATGGGGTTTTGCCATGTTGGCCAGACTGGTCTGGAACTCCTGACCTCAGGTGATCCACCTGCCTTGGCCTCCCAAAGTGCTGGGATTACAGATGTGAGCCACCACGCCCAGCCTGGTGTTTTCTTTTGAACTGCCATTGGAGGGTATTAGCATCCCTTGGATAGTCATGATTAGGGGAATAGAGGCAGGACCTTCTCAGGGTCTGGCTCCTAGAGACTAAGTTCCTTGTCTCTCAAGTATGGCTGTGAGCCTTTTTTTTCCGAAACAAAGTGCTCAGCTCAGTCTAGAGCAGGCGCATGGTATGTCTACCCATTCTTCTTTCCTCCCTAGCTCTTGGGGGCTTTCTACCTAAATTCAGCTGGAAGGGCTTTGGGGGACTTTCCTCTAAGAACCTGTGGAGGCAGTGCTAAACCTCAGCTAAAGAGAAGTTGGAGAGTGTAGGTAGGTGGTGTAGGTGGCAGAGTAACCCTGGGTGAAAACTACAGTGTAGGCTGGGATTGCCCCTGGAGTCTTCTCTTCATGTCCAGGATACTAGTTCCAAAAGTATTTTATCAGTGTTTGCCCAGCCTAGGTTTCTTGGCTCTACCTTTCACCAAAAGAGTTGGTGGTGGCTTCATTAGCAGCTGGGAAAACTATGCCCCTAACACAGTAGCATCTGCCTGGTAAAGCTGGAGGTTGGGATCTAAGTATGTCAATTTTCCAGGCATTAGGACACTTTGTGAGCTCTTTTTTCCACGTCTAGGCTTGGTCAGCTAGGAGAATGTCTGTATCTGTTTAGTGTTGCTATAAAGGAATACCTGAGGCTGGGTAATTTATGAAGAAAAGAGGTTTGTTTATATCTTGCTTCTGTATCCTGTACGAGAAGCATGGTGCCAGTATTTGCTTCTGGTGAGAGCCTCAGGCTGCTTCTTCCACTCATGGCAGAAGGCAAAGGGGAGCCCACTTTGCAGAGATCAGATGGCAAGGTGGAGGGGGAGATGTCAGGCTCTTTTTTAACAACCAGCTCTTGCGGAAACTAATAGAACAAGAACTTGATACTGTGGGAAAAGCACCAAGTCATTCATGAGGGATCTGACCCAGTGACCCACACCCCTTCTTCAGGCACCAAGGTCAACATTGGGGATCAAATTTCAACATAAGATTTGGAGGGGACAAACATCCAAACTATAGCAGAGAGCCTCTTGGGAAGCCACTAACTCTGGAGGAATCAGCTTGCTGTTGCTGGTGTAGGTTTGAGCTATTAACCCATTTATGCTGGCAGTTCCAATAATGGAACACTAGGCATAAATGGGTTAATAGATAGAGATGGGAGATTATCTCTATAGCCTATTCCTGCAACCCCTCTAACTTTGTTCTGGGTTTTTAGAACCCCTAGTAATAAGGCCTGTGGACCATATTTGGTCTAGCAGTTGGGTCCCCAAGGTTTCTACTTCTAGGATCTAAAAGAAGGTAGCCAGAGAGAAGAGAAGGGGTAGAGTACTGGAGAGTGGTTAAGAGAAACAGACTGCAAGAACTGAGTCTAAAAGCCCTTGACCCCATGATCCCAGGCATTTAATTCCTTCCTCTGTGGATGTGGAACTTTTTCCTGTCTGTGTGTTGAAGTGTATTCAGACACTACTGCCCTCATTATGGGCCATAGATCAGCATTAGTGCTTGGTAAGCACTTGTTCAAAACCCATTGATCCCAGCCTCTAACCAGCCCCTGCCCGAGGAGGCTGAAGGCTAAGATCCAATTGTCAACTCCCTTCCTCCCCACTCCTACCCACCCACCACCCCTCTCCCTATACTGCTTCAGCCACTGGCATTAACTGCTTTGGAGGTAGGTGGAGGAGTAGGAAAGGGTCTTCTGCCAGCATCACTTTGCTAAATTAGTGTCCTCTTGTTCCAGGGAGGCTGTGCTGGATGCTTTTCTGGATGATGGCTTCCTTGTCCCCACATTTGAACAGTTGGCAGCTTTGCAGATAGAGTATGAAGGTAGGGTTCTGGGGGCTCACTGCACCCTTAGGGTTCTGATTCCTGGGTGGGAACACCTGGGGTGGGCTGGGGGGCCCTGGGTTGGGGTGTGAAGGCTGTTTCCTGCCATTCCGCGGTCTCTGAAATTCCCTCAGCCTTTCTGGCTGAGCAGAACAGGTAGCCTCACTGACAGTTGTGGGGCTGTCCTTAAGTGGTCTGGAATGGGGTGGGGTGGGATGGGGTGGGGTCGGGGAGTCTTAATGACATTATTGTGCCATGTTCATTGTGATTTAGCTGCTAGCTAGAGAGCTAGAACAGCAGAATTGGAGGGGCCTTGTGAGGTCATCTAGTCCAACATCCTCATGTTACAGATGGTCAGACTGAGGTCCAGAGAGGGGAAGGTACTGACCCAAAGTCACACAGTGAGTTATTGACAAAGCTGAAGCTAGAACCAGATCTCTGTTTTGTTTATACTTTATTTTGAGTCAGTTGTTGGTTGCCAGATACTAACTGGTTTCTCTCTCCCCACTGTTCTGCTCTCCTCTTTCCTTTGTTCTGCGGTGGCAACTCTGTTGTTGGTGGGGGGCTTGGCTCATGCGCGCGCACACATTCTCTTGCTCTCACTCTCACTTCCTTTCTCTTGCTGTCTCTTGCTGTCTCTTTCGTGCTCTCCTGCTCTCTCCCTCCTATTGCCCCCTCAAATGGGTGTCCCTTACAAACCAGAAAACGTGGACTTGAATGACGTCCTGGTGCCAAAGCCGTTCTCTCAGTTCTGGCAGCCCCTGCTCAGGGGCCTGCACTCCCAGAACTTCACGCAGGCCCTATTGGAGAGGATGCTCTCTGAACTGCCAGCCTTGGGGATCAGCGGGATCCGGCCTACCTACATCCTCAGATGGACCGTTGAACTGATCGTGGCCAACACCAAGACTGGTGAGGGAGACTAGCCCTAGCCCTAGGGCCTAAGGCAGCCCAGGCAGGAGCCTCTGCCGCTGTCCTCAGCTCTCTGCTAAGAAGCACCAGGCAAACACCTCCCGTGTTAAAGGTTTAGGTTTGCCCAAGAGGGCCCCGCGGAAGCAGTGGACAAATCTCCCTTTTCCTTTTCTTCTCAGAGCCAACTAAACTGGGCTGGGGCAAAGTGCCCTGAATTCTTTGAGCAGTTGGGAGGTATAGGTGGGGAGTCTGGGGGGATGGGGAGGGACAGAGCCAAACTTTCTGAGGTGAAATGTTGGGTGGGGGGCTCACTGCTTCCTTCTCCTTAGATCCTCTCTTCTCTCTCAGGACGGAATGCTCGCCGATTTTCTGCAGGCCAGTGGGAAGCAAGAAGGGGCTGGAGGCTGTTCAACTGCTCCGCCTCCCTTGACTGGCCCCGGATGGTTGAGTCCTGCTTGGGCTCACCTTGCTGGGCCAGCCCCCAACTCCTTCGGATGTAAGTCTCTTGAATTCCATCCGGTAAGAGGGTGAGGCCCTTCAAGCCTCGGGGCCACACTGCCCTAGAATGACTGAGTTAGAAGGGCCCTTTGGGGACAAGCTAGCCCAGTCTCACTCCCACTGACAGATGGGACAACTGAGTCCAGAGAGGGGAGGGGTAGGGTTTTCTTACCTAAGATCATACAGCTTAAGACCTGACTGAATTGAGTCCAGTGTGGGAATGGATAAGACAATCCCCCTAGAGTGCTTAGCACAGTGGCCTGCACAGAGTAAGTGCACAATAAATGGTAGCTGCTGTTTATTATTGAACCCAGGTCTTCTGACTCCAAGCCCAGTGCTGTTTCCTCTATTATCTTGCCAAAGTATACCTCTGATAGTTGCTTAGCAACCTTCAGTTGCTCCCTATTGCCTTCCTGTTAAGTCTAGGCTTCTCAGCCTGACATTCAAAGATCTTTCTGATTCTGGCCCAACTTACCATGGTAGCCATACCTCCTGTGAGTCTCCTTTACCCCATCCACCCTGGGTTCTATGGTCAAACTGAATATTGCACTGGTAAATACCTGTGGTTGTCTCCCTTTCCTTTTCTCTGTCATTTCCTGACCCTGAGCCACTTCCCTCATAATCATGGAAGCCTTTAGCACCTGATTTCCTTCTTGCTTTCTTGAGCAATATCTGTTTCATTTGGATGACTCATCTGACACTCTGCAGCTCCTCAACTCCAGTGACTTTCATTCTCCACTACACTCAGCAACCCATTTCCATCATTCGGAGCTGTTCCACCTCTGAAAGCTGACATCCCAGCATCCCACTCGGTGACCACCACTTCTCGTCCTTCTAGTTCTCACCCTTGCATCCCATGACATTTGCTCTTTGCCTGCATCCAGATCTCCATCCCTCCATTTCCTGCATCCCTTGACCTTGCTTCCCCTCTATCCTGTCTGTGGTTGCTCAGTTCGGCCACTCATCATCAGCACCTTCAGCTTTGCCCATCCTTTGGCCATATCTGACTTGCAAACCCCTGAGCTGTAATTGATCCTCCCCATTCTGCTTCCCCTGCTCCTCAGCCCGGGTAGCTGAGCTCTGCTGGAGAAAACCACATAGCCCTGCGGATTGCTGCCACTGCAGAGGTATGATTTTTAATCTTGGGCGAGGCCTCAGTTCTGCTTGTCTGAACTTTTACTTGTTTTCTGACCACTTTCTCTCCCATTTCCTCACTATTCTAAACCCTTACCGCTCACCTCAAGCCCCTCCCCCTCTCCCATTTCACCCTAGCTTCCTCAAGCACATGGAGGCATCCAGCAGGGCCCCCTCGACCTGAGGTCCAGCCCTCGTGAACTGATCTGCGGCTGCACTCAACCTTCTCGCCAGTCTCAGGATGAGGTGGCCTTGCCCCACCTCAAAGCCTGCTCCTCCACCTGTGCTCTGGAGCCACCTCTGCCAGCATCGCTGGGGCCTCACCCCAGCCTCTACCTTGCTCTGCTGGCTCTTGCTCTTCAACCTAGGAACGTGCCTGAGCTTTTCTCATCTTAAACAAAACAACAGTAACAGCAACACAAGCAAAATCTCCTTTGACCCTGCATCCCTCTGTTGGGTTATCATCAGCTTATCATTCCCACCCTTCCCATCAAAACATCTCAAAAGAGTAGTCTACACTCAACACTCTCCATTTCCTCACGACCCTCTTACTCCTCAAACTGCTGCAATTTGACATTCACCCCCAGAGTTGCTTTGACCTCCTAATTACCAAATCAGTGGGCCCTTGTCAGTCTCTGTGTCTGCTGCATTGATGCTGTTTACCACCCCTTCCTTGAAAAATGCCTGTGCTTATTACTAGTTCCTGTAAAGTGCTGAGACCCAAATCTGTCTAGCTCTGGCCCTTCCCCCAAGATTCAGCCTCCTGTACTCGACTGCATGTCAGACATCTCCCCTTGGATGGCCCACAGGCACCTTACTGTGACCAAAAGAGAATTGGTCATCTTAGTCCCCATCTCAACTCTAAAGTGATCTTCCTCCTCTGTTCCCTATCTCACTTGGTGGCAGCACCATCTACCCTGTCCTGTTGACTCTCGAATACTTCCCAAATCTGAGGTTTTGTGTTGCCGTGTCTACTTCCCCTAGTGTCTCCTTCCCTCTATCAGACTAAGCTTTTCAAGGGCAAGGACTCTACATCAGCTGTCTGTGCCCCAGCACACCACACAAGTCTAGGCACCAAACAGGCCTCAGTAAATGTTGTTGAATTGAACCATGCTCTGCTCTCTCATTCCTAGCAGTGCTGTCCTTGGTGGGAGCTGACCCAGTGCCTGGGGAATGAATGAAGTGGGAGTCTGGATGCCAAGACCCTCTTAGTCCCTGATCCCCCTATTGAGTCCAAAAGTCTTTCTTTAACCCTGATGACATTTGGGACACAGAGGTATTTGTAAGATTTTAAAAGTGGCTTTGTAGACAAAGTCAGTCAAGGCAGGAATTCCAGGAATTGGGACTGAAGAGCCAGATTGCCAGCTGTGTGCTCCAGACTAGAAGTGATGTGGATGGGTGGGAAATTGGGAGGAGAACCAAAAGGGCCTGGATGAGTCAGAGTTTCGAGAGGAGGCATTTGAACAATTCAAGCAGGAGAAAGAATAAAGCAAGTTTCAAAGTCCAGAAGGAACATGGCATGTGTATGTAATGGGAGGGAGGGAATGACAAGAGCAGCATGGAGAGGTTTGGATAGGTGGCCTTCAAGGTACTTTCCAATCCTAAGTGCCTGCAGAGTGGAAGCTGCTGGTCTTGGAGAAGTCTGGACCACAGAGATCTTCTCCCAACCCAAGCATACCAGAGGGATGCGAGACATGCCAGCAGTAACAGCGGCTCACTTGGGTACGATTTCTTGTGCACAGATCCTGCCTTTCCCAGATAAGCAGTGAATCTAGTCCTAATCACCCCATTACACAGAGTGGGGAACAGAGGGTGTTTGCCCAGGTATTATGCTGCAAGTCAGAGCTGGGGCCAGAATCCAGATAGCCTGTCGTTAGTCCCATGCTCTTCTGTAATACTCCGCTAGATTGTATTATTGCAGAAAGCATCTGTTAAACACAGAACTTGGCTTTTGTTTACCCCAGAGAAAAAAATAAAAGATACTATTGGAAATTAAGTGTCAGGCATGGTGCTGTGTTTTTTTGTAGAGGTTAATTTCATTTACTTTGACACAGCAGTCTTGGGAGGTGGAAGTATTATGTATTATAACCTATTTGACAGATAAGACATTGAGGCTCTAAGGAGTGATGGGACTTAATCTAATAGCCACACATTTGTTGATGGTGGGACAGGGATCTTGGCCCAGGTGGTGTGACCCCAAAGTCTACCTTCATTCCACCAGCCTGAATTCTGTGACCTCAGTCCTGAGCTATGACCAGACATACTCAAGGAAGGGGGTGTATTTTAAGATTCGCATCACCCCTGCACCTTAGTGGTCAGACTAATGGCTCAAGATAGCAGGTGGGTAATCATAAGCAGGTTGATGAGGCGTTTTGCCAGTATCAAGTGTCTGGGAATATTTATTATTAATCACACTAATGGACCACCATGAGAGGACAAAGTTTCTCTCTGGCTTTTCATCTGATAGGGCTGGAAGCTTTTCAAGCACTTTCCCCAGCCAGCCAATATCAATTTAATTTGAACCACTATCCTCTTGGAATATGAAATTGGCTCCATAGACAGGATCTCCCAGTCAAGTCATCAGCCCCCCAGCCCTGCCCCCACTGACCAGTCACCCTGCATATGTGACCAGTCTGCATGTGCCCAGAGAAAACAGCCTGCTAAGCTCATGGCCCGTCTGTGAACCATCCGCATCCATTTGTGACCGGGTGCCCGTTAGGTACCAGGTTCTATGAGAGGCTCTGTGAGGGGTACTCACCCTCTTCTCACCTCGAGCTCCCCTTCCCAGCAGCTCTGTATCTGTTGGTGGTTTTGCTGTTGGCGCCGTCTTTTGTGTGCACAGTGTCATCATCTTTAACTCTGCCTGACCCCTGCCATCAGTCACCAAGCCCTGCTCTCTGTCTGTCTGTGTATCCTTCACAGCTTCACTCCATCCCATCTCCACTGCCAGTGCCCCAGGTCAGCCCTCCCCGACTCTGGCCTCAACTGTCGGAACAGGCTCCTCCCTGGTCTCCCTGGTCTCCCTGCCTCCAGGCTGCCTGTCCGGGCCAGCCTCCACATAGTCACCATGGTGATCTTCAGAAACATGGCCTTCATGTGTACTCAGAATTGGCAAGTGACCCCTCACACACACACCAATGCACACACTTACCTTCCCAGCCCTATCTTCCTCCCACGGCTCCTCAGCACAGGCCGTGCCCTCTAGCTGGGCTACTCACTGCACGCAGCAGCACCCTGTGCTTGCTCTTGTCTCTGGGCTTCCCCGGCCCTACCTCCTGCACGAAAGCCCTCCCTTGGTCTTTCCTGCCCTCCTCGTGCTCTCTGTCTCCCTCAGCCCCGCAGTGCCTGCAGTAGGTTTGCAGTGCTCATCTGGCCTCCCTCCCACATCCTGCTTTGTCTTGTCAGCCGCTGCTTTTTTTTTCTTTTCCTCCATTCCAGGCTGGGCTGTAGCTGCTCCCATAAAGGGATCACAGTTTGTGTTCCACGCAGAAGGAGCCCAGAACACTTCCAGGCATATCCTTGGAGCTCAAGACAGGTTGCTCAGCTAGGCCAGAGAAGAGAGGGATCTGCTCATTTCCAGCCCTGCAGGCCTGTTGGCTGTTTTGTGTATTTATGTAGCTTTTAAGTGTAGACTAATAGCTATCATTTATTGCATGCCCACTATGTGCCAGGCACTGTGCCAGGCATTCTATGTGAGCTTTCTTATTTACTCCTCCCAACAATCCTATACATTAGGTATCATTATTGTCCTCATTTTACCTGAGAATGGAAGTGAGGCACAGAGATGAACCACAGAGCTTGTTCGGGGTCCATGGTCCTGTTGTTTCTATGTTCTGTCTGCTCTACTACACTGCCTTTCAGAGGCAGATCTGGAAGTTCAGAGACCAAGTTCAAACCCTGGAGAGTTGGGGTATGAAGTGGCTTGGGATTTTGAATCTTTCCTACCCCATCCCTCCCTTTGCTCAGCATCTTCAAAGCCATGGGGCAGGGCCTGCCAGACGAGGAGCAGGAGAAGCTGCTGCGCATCTGTTCCATTTATACCCAGAGTGGAGAAAACAGCCTGGTGCAGGAGGGCTCTGAGGCCTCCCCCATTGGGAAGTCTCCATATACACTAGACAGCCTGTATTGGAGCATCAAACCAGCCAGCTCCAGCTTCGGGTCTGAAGCAAAGGCCCAGCAGCAGGAAGAGCAGGGCAGTGTTAATGATGTCAAGGAAGAGGAGAAGGAGGAGAACGAGGTCTTGCCAGACCAGGTAGAGGAGGAGGAAGAAAATGATGACCAAGTGGAGGAAGAGGAGGATGAAGATGATGATGAAGACGATGATGATGAAGATGATGAAGAGGAAGACAGAATGGAGGTGGGGCCTTTCTCTACAGGGCAAGAGTCCCCCACTGCCGAGAATGCTAGGCTTCTGGCCCAGAAAAGAGGAGCTTTGCAGGGCTCTGCATGGCAGGTTAGCTCAGGTAAGAACTACTTTGTCCCCAAATGAACTTCTTTTCTCTTTGGCTGGCTCTTGAGGCTTCCTTCTACCCTAGGAAGAGATGGAAAGTAGCAGGAGGTAGCCAATGTGAGGCAAGCCTGGAGGCAGCCTGGTGCATAGATGACAGGTGGCTTCTCCTGCTGCTTAGGATGGAGCCTGTGAGTACCAGGGACCACTGTCAGGCTGCTGGCTACCTCATATAAAGAGCACATTCTGAGAGGATGACATGGGTGTGAGCCCTGGGCAGTAACATAGAGGCAGAAGATAGCAAAAAGTAGGGAATGTGGATGTATATGGTTCTGCACGTGTTTTTCACTTGCAGTGAGACAGTGCTTTCTGTGTATGTGTGTGTGTGCCTCGAGGCTGGCTGGTCATGAGACAAGATTTTCCTCTGTATTAGAAAGAAGGAACCTAGGGCATTAAGTCAGAGAAACAGGAAGTGAAATCACAAGAGAGAATAAGGAATGCTGTGATTTTTAGGTGAGCACACAAATTGGTGAGACTGAAGCCAGGAAGAGGCTGCAGGGAGGGTTAGTGATAGGGATCTGCTCTTCCTTTTGAGTACCCTTGCTTAGGTTAATGAACAGGAACCTCGGAGGCTGGAAGACCCAGAAGGAATGACAGAACAGTGTGGAGTCTGTGTGCTGAAGCCTGGGGAGGGAGGGAGAACAGCTGGGCCTGTGTGGTGTGGGGTGGGCAGTGGCAGAAAGTGAGAGGGGAGGCAGTGAATGAATTTATAGAGAAAGATACTATGGCCTTTGTTTGCCCTTGTATGGACAGGGTGGAAGGGCTGGAACATAAAACATAAAATCTGTCTCTCTGTGTGTGTATATGGGCGTGTGCCTATACCTGCTGGCCAAACCATGGCCCAGTGACAGATAACTTAGGGCAAGGAGGGCTGTGTTGGGGGGTCTTTGTAAATATTGAAAGGGGGGGCATTGACATAAGCAGAATTGTGTGTGTGTGTGTGTGTGTGAAAAAGGGAAAAGTAGGGGCAGTTAATGTGTGTGTGTGTGTGTGTGTGTGTGTGTGTGTGTGAAAAAGGGAAAAGTAGGGGCAGTTAAAGAAGTCATGGCCAAGCAGGCTGTTGTACAGCTTTGTGAAGAGGAGGCAGGGTTGCTGAAATCCATGAGGGCTAATACGTGTCTGTGAGAGAGAAGTGACAGCATTGAGGCTGGCGTCTATGGAGGGGTAGTGGGAACAGGCAATGAGATATAGCCATCCAGAGGTGGCCTGTATGTTCACACTGTCACTGAGGACGTGTACAAGGGTATCAGGATAAAGACGCAGGGGCAGTGATGTAGACAGCATTGGGGATATTAGTGATGATAGATGATTGGATCAGTGACAGAGCCTATGTGGGTAGTGGTCCCTGTGCACGAAGGTGTCTCTGTATCATGGGGTAATGCAGGACATTAAGACAGGCACAACTTCCAGTAAGAGAGCCAGGGGAGGGGGATGGACAAGTAGAGGAACAGTCCTTCCTGAGGAGCTCTGGGTTACATAAAAAGTTGGTCCAGGGTTGACACATTATAGAATGCCAGGGGCATTATGACAGGGAGAATTCTTTGAGTACCAGGGAGATGCAGAAGGCCAGAAATGGAAACTATGTGGAATGCACTAGTGAAGGCTTCATTTGAAAACACTGAATGCATTTGTGGAAGGATGGGGAGGGACATTTAATATAATACTGTGTGGTAGGTGTCTCAGTGATAGGACAGAGCCGGATGGGGGATGCTCGGCATCCCCATTCTAAAATGGAGCATCTGTATGTGGGGGGATGTGAGTTGTGACTGTGGAAAGTCTAGAACGTTAACTCTTTCCCTCTCTCCTTTGCCATTGCTCCTTCTTTGTGTACACATGTGTGGGAAGGTAGGGACAGGAAGATTCCTGGTTGTATGCCAATGAATGAGGTTTGTGGGAGGCAGGGAGTGAACAGGACAGTCACTGAGTGAAGGGCTTGTATATGTGTGCTTCTGTATACATACTTGGGTGGCTGTGAGGGGTGGGATGTATAGTGAGACAGCCCTTCCCCAGAAAAGGGGTGTACCTTGTGCATCTTGGGGCAGGAACTGCAGGGAGCAGGGGAACATATTATCTCAGGGAGTCCACCCTGAGATGGGCATGGGGGTGTGTGTGTATCTCTGCATTAAGAAAATATGTGGTATTCAAACAGGCAGGGGAGTGTGTGTGTAGATTTGTAGGAAATCTACATCATTCAGATACTCTGAGGTACTGGTGGGTTTGGGGTTTGGGGGGGAGGTGCTTTGGGAATTCTGGGACATCCAGACCCTCCATGATGTGTCCCTGTGTGTGTGTCTGCAGACAGGGAAATAGGGGTGAGGATGAGAAGTTGAAGCAGTGATACAGCCAGGTCTGAAGTTGTTATTTGTGTCTGTGTGGGAACATGCCTGGGGAAGTAGGAAAAGAGCAAAGAGGGACAAAAATGTCTGTAGTTGTATACTTGTATATGTAAACAAATAGAGGGGAAGAAGGACCATAAAGAATGTGTAGTGAAGCACTCTGGTGGAGAGGGGCTCATGAGAAGTGATACCGAGAGCAGTGAAGCTGGAGATCCTGAGAGAGCCCACCCGTGCTAAGTGGGGTGGGTGGATGGACGAGGTGAGCAGGCCTGTGCACCAGTCGGAGAACCAGCTCATCAGCCCAGTCTTGCCACTTCCCTTTGCTCCACAGAAGACGTGCGATGGGACACATTTCCCCTAGGCCGAATGCCAGGTCAGACCGAGGACCCAGCAGAGCTCATGCTGGAGAATTATGACACCATGTATCTTTTGGACCAGCCTGTGCTAGAGCAGCGGCTGGAACCCTCAACATGCAAGACTGAGTGAGTGCCCATGGCAACAGGATTTCTCACCCCCTTTCTCTGCCACCTGTGGGAGGGAGAGAAGACAAGGTGAGGTGGGTGGGGGAGGTAGCTGTCCACAGTCAGGGCCTAAATGAGTGAAGTGTAAGCCCCAGTCCCTGGCTGGGCCCTTGCCAGCTTTCCCTGTCCCTAGTGTGGGGAGCCAGTGAAGTAGCCACACACAGCTGGGCTTGGCATCCCTCTCAGATTGCATTCAGTTTGTGCTTATGGATGGACATGTGTGTGTGTGTCTGTGCACACATTTTGGGAGGAGAAGGGTCCATAGCTTTCAGCAGATTCTCTTAACTGGTCCACCACTCCTAAAAGGTCAATAATAGATGCTCTCATCCAGCTTTTTCATGTTCCTGAGGAGAAAACTAAGGCCCAGAAAGGGGAAGGGATTTGTCCAAATGTGCACAGAGTAGTCAGTAGGCCTCCCCACACTGTCCAGGCACCTTGGTAGCAAGGCCTGCACAGGGCTTCATGCTGTCCCTCGAAACTCGCCTCTGAATCACAGGCGTGGGAGCCCTTGGGCCACCAGGGAGCCAGGAACCAAGCAGCCCTTGCTGAGGGGCTATGCTGGTAACACAAAGGAGCCCATCCAAAGGGCCTGTACATTCCAGAATGCTGGGCCATTCTGACCAGGAAAATCCTGTGAGTACTAGAGAGGAACCCCTGCAGGGCCCTGAAACCGAGTCTTTTCCTTTGCTGCCTGCCTACTCCCTGGGAGATGAACCCCTCTTCTTCTGGACATCCTGGGAGAGGGCTATAGAATCCAGGGGCCCCAGAAGCAGACCAGACCCAAGGCAATGCCATGGACTCTGTCCAAGGCCACGGGCCAGGGCCAGCAGGCCTCTTGGAGAGGAGAGGCGGCAGCTGGGGAAGCCAGGAGATCTGTAGTTGGGAGTGGGATTCACATGTCTGAGACAGAGGTGCCCTTACCCGTCCTTCCCAACCAGCCTGGACCTGGGTAAGGATGGCTTACTGAGTACCATGGATATCAAGGGTGAAGTGTGGGCAGCTGGAGCTGTTCAGTCAAGAAGGAAGCTGATTCAGCCCAGCTCCCACATCCACTGTAGTCAGGAGGTTTCCTCTGCTGTGGAAGGGCATGCCCATCCCTGCTCCTTGTCTCAGCTCCACCCCTGACTTGGCTATGTGGCCTTGGGCAAGTCCATTCCCATCTCTGGGCCTCAGTTAACTTATCTGTAAGATTGTGGGTGATGGGAGGTGGTGGGACTAGATCATCTATAAGGGTTTTTTCAGCTGCAGTAGTGTAACCATGGATCTGCCTGAGGGTAGGATGATGGCTTTGCTCTCAGCTGTCACCCTCACCCAGCTGGAAGGACCTTGACCTGCGGGAAACAGGGGAAGGAAGAGTGTTATGAGCAGGGCCAGGGAGAAGGAGGGCAGAGCCACCCTCCCTAAAGCAATCTTGCAACTGTGGGCCTTGTCTTATAGCCCAAGCCTGGCCTTGGACCCCTTAACCAGCTATTGGGTGTGGGAGGGATCCAGCCTGGAGTGCCCTGGCCCCGAAGCTCTAAGGCCTTGAAAGGTGGCCCTGTTAAGGCAGCTACTTTCAATGTCTTGGGAGTCAGGTGGTGTGGGGCCCCCTCCCCTACCTCAACCCAAACAGCTCTACTTTAATCTGGTTTATCTACTAGGGCTCTGCATAAAGCTTCATTTAAAAAGCTCCTTGCCTCCTTCCCTTCCTTCCTCAACTGAGGAGAGGGCCAAGCCACCCCTGGGGCCCACATGAAGTCGTTTCTAGGATTTGCTCCAGCCTCTTTGTAAAGCCAGACAGGAGAGTGGGCCCATCCCACAGATACACACATGTCAAGCACACTTGGCTCCTCCAGAGCCTAAAGCTGCCTCCTTCCCTGACTGACCTCCCACTCTTTCCTCAGCACCTTGGGCCTGAGCTGTGGTGTCGGCAGTGGCAACTGCAGCAACAGCAGCAGCAGCAACTTCGAGGGCCTTCTCTGGAGCCAGGGGCAGCTGCATGGGCTCAAAACTGGCCTGCAGCTCTTCTGATGGCCATCCCTGGTGCAAGTGTTCATCCAGCCCTGCCAGGGCAACAGCCTACCCCCTAGTACAACTGATGCTCCCTGAGACAACCTGGGAGACAGCCTGGATCAGCCACATCAACTCAGTTGTCCACCACAGGGGAATTTTGAATGTCTTTTGTTTTTGTTTTGTTTTGAAAAATAATAAACAGGCAACTGTAGTTTTGGTGTTTGTGAGATGAAGAGGGTGGGTCCTGGGGCAGACCAGTATAGTTTTCCCTTTACTGTGGAGGCTCCAGACAAGGCTTGACCAGGAACCAGGTCCTGAGGCCCTGTGGGCCTCTGGTTCTGATTGCTCCCATAACCAGGCTCCACCCATATCTTATTCCGGACTCCTCGAACCATTTCTGTTCTCAGCTGTAGTATGAGGCCTGCTCACTTGGAAGCATCAGGCCCCAGAGGCATTGCTGGCTACAGAGCCTAGCGAGTGGCCAGGTGGTTTGTTTAGAGCCTCCCTGACAGTGGGAACAGTCAGGCCGCCTTGCTACCCAACAGGCTTCCTGCTGTTCTCCACACCTGCTCACACTATGCACCAAACAGCAGTTGAAAGCCAGAGAGATTTTCTTTTGTCACTTCTACACTCTTTTGGCCTAGAAAAGATGAGAGTGGGCTTCCTTGTGGTGTGCATTAGAGCAAAAGAAATATCTTAGGGACTGATCCAGAGAGCCTGTTCTCTGTGGTCAGCAAATCCCCTCAGAAACTCATCTCACCTTAGAGTGCCTACCCCATGTCAGCCCTGAGCTAGCAAGAGATAGGGATGAATAAACCATGTTTTCATTCCTTAGAGCCTTCAGTCTGGTGAGGAAGGACAGAGTCACCAAATGATAACCTGATGCCTCTGCTAGGTGCCTTAAGGGATTTCTGTAAATGGCCACACCAAGAAATGATAGAGAGGGCTTATACTAAGAAAATGCCAAAGAGGAATTTGGTAATAGTGCTGTGCCAGAGCCGAGGCAAGAGTTTTAACTTGGATTAGGACCCCTAGAGTGTCTACAACACTTCAAAGGATATACTAAGTATCATTGTGGGTATGTGTATAATCATTTTTCTAAGGGGCTGGTCCACAGCTTTTATCAAGTTGTCAAAGGGATCCATTAGTCCAACAGTCCAGCAGTGTTAAGATCTTTCCTGTGTATGATCCAAGCAATAGGCATGGGCAAAGCAGTCTTGTGCAGCATCAGTTTCCTTCCAACTCTCCCCTGTCCCCTCACGATGGCAAGTGCTAGAAGTCTGTTGACCAGGAACCAGGTCCTGAGGCCCTGTGGGCCTCTGGTTCTGATTGCTCCCATAACCAGGCTCCACCCATATCTTATTCCGGACTCCTCGAACCATTTCTGTTCTCAGCTGTAGTATGAGGCCAGCTCACTTGGAAGCATCAGGCCCCAGAGGCATTGCTGGCTACAGAGCCTAGCGAGTGGCCAGGTGGTTTGTTTAGAGCCTCCCTGACAGTGGGAAGAGTCAGGCTGCCTTGCTGCTACCCAACAGGCTGCTACCCAACAGACAAACCCTGTCTCTGCTAAAAATACAAAAAAAAAAAAAAGTAGCCGGGCGTAGTGGCGGGCGCCTATAGTCCTAGCTACTCGGGAGGCTGAGATAGAAGAATGGCATGAACCCGGGAGGCGGAGCTTGCAGTGAGCCAAGATCGCGCCACTGCACTCCAGCCTGGGGGACAGAGCGAGACTCCGTCTCAATTAAAAAAAAAAAAAGGACATGTAGGCTACATCTAGTGAAAGGATTTGCAGTTGTGTACTCCAGGAGGTACTCCAGTGCCTGCTCTGTGGGGAGATAGGTGCCACAAGCTCTGAGTTCCCATCCAGCACTGCACCAGATTCTTATGTATTGGAATCATATATAAGATTTCTTTGGAAAGATGTTTTTGTTTTTGTTTTGTTTTGAGACAGCCTCACTCTGTCACCCAGACTGGAGTGCAATGGCACAATCTCGGCTCACTGCAATCTCTGCCTCCCGGGTTCAAGTGATTCTCCTGCCTCAGCCTCCCAAGTAGCTGGGATTACAGGTGCCTGCCACCAAGGCCGGCGAATTGTTTTTTGTATTTTTAGTAGAGATGGGGTTTCGCCATGTTGGCCAGGCTGGTCTCAAACCCTTGACCTCAGGTGATCCACCCGCCTCGGCCTCCCAAAGTGTTGGGATTACAGACGTGAGCCACCGCACCTGGCCAGAAAGATGGGTTTTGCTGCTAAAAAAAATAAATAAGGTCTGGAAGTCACAGTTCTAGTCTACACCCCTGCCCCGCTCCATTGTATGCATTGAGACAGTGGGATAGGAAAAAAAACGGGATTTGTCTAAGGCCACAGAGCAAGTTAATAGGTCGGCATAGATCAGTGTTCTCTAGCAAATGTCAACATCACCTGGGTACTTGTTAGAAATGCAAATTATTGGACTCCACTCCTGACTCAAATCAGAAGGGGTGAGAGTGGACAGCAGTCTTTGGTTTAGCAAGCCCTTGAAGTGATTCTGTTGCACACTGAGCAGATGCACTGGTATACAGGAAAAAGCTCGCCAAAGACCTGGGTTCCAGACAAGCTCTACCACTTAAGAGGAGCAACCTTGGACAAATCATGCCACAGTTTTTTTCACCTGCAGGGAGATAATATTTGCCTCACATGTTTATAAGGATTGAAACAGACAATAGATGGGAAAGTGTTGTCTAAAGCATATCATGCTTTGTATGTGTGAGTGGTGTAGGTTCATGCCAGGGTTGAGAAGCCTTGAAATTAGGACTGAGATCTCTATATAAATAACCCATTGTCATGCTTTCCCCTGGCCCTCAAAGACTGATCTAAAGATGAGAAGCAGACTACATGAGCTCATTTCTAGTCCAGGTCCAGAGAGTAAGAGCCAAGGGTCATTGTTGGCTGGTGTCCTTCTGGAACCTGGGAGTTCTGAGGCCAGGTTGAAGGGCTTCAGATGGCAGGGGTTGGTGGGTGGGGAGTGGAGCTATCAGGAAGCAACCTTACTTAGCCTAGTGCCCATGGATGTTTTCTGTCTGATTAGAGATAGACTGATTAGAAAGTCTGAACTGCACACAATTTTCATTTTGTTTTATTTTGGAGACAAGGCCTTGCTGTGTTGCACAGGCTTGAGTGCAGTGGCATAATCATGGGCCACTGCAGCCTCCAGTTACTGGGCTCAAGCAATCCTCCCACCTCAGCCTCCTGAGTAGCTGGGACTACAGGTGTGCACCATGACACCTGGCTAATTTTTGAATTTTTTGTAGAGATGGGGGTCTTCCTATGTTGCTCAGGCTGGTCTCAAACTCCTGGCCTCAAACTCCTGGCCTCAAGTGATTTTCCTGTCTCAGCCTCCAGAGTGCTGGGATTATAGGTGTGAGCCAGTGTGCCCAGCCTGAAATGCACACATTTAACTGGGAAACAAGGATAGGGGTCAAGGAAAGGGAGCATAGATTATATTATTATTCAACAACAGTAATTCAGAGATTCCCCTCTGATAGGTAATTCATCAGTGGCAAATAACATGGTTCCCGTGCCCAAGGAACTCCCTGTTTTGTGGTAGAGACGGTGTGCCAAAGTGAGTGACAAGAGCTAAGAGGTATTGCTCAATATTCCTGCAAGGCCCACTGTGGGGAGGGACTAACAATGGCTTGACCAGGAGGTTGGACATTGGCACTGGGTCTTTAAAGGCAAGAACACTAGTCAGAACAAGGAGTAGAAGGAAGGTCAAAGTCTGGAGAGGTTGAGAAAGCATGGTTGGGGGCACAAATGCAGGGTACAGGATAATTGGAACATGGTGATGTGAAGGACTTGGTATTACATGAGGCCCGAGGGGAGGTGGAGAGGGATATGACCAGACTAGTTCATTTTCCACCTGAGATTAGGGCAGAATGACTGGATGTTTGTTGATTGTCCCTTTTTGGAATTCTAGTAGTTCTTACCACTCTGCTTACCCTCATGCTGCCACTGCCCTCCAAGGAAGTCTTAATTTCTTACTCTATTCTCTGAGTGTGCTTCATTCTCCCACTAGAGTGCAAGTTCCCCAAGATGGACTGTTCCTCTTCTGTCTGCCTAGCTTAGTATAGGCCAGACCGCCCCCCCCCCCAATCCGGTACTCAGTAAGAACTTGATACGTGTATGCCTGAGGAATGTGACAGGAAGAGTAAGAGACAGAAGAGGAAAAAGGTGGGGAGAGATGAGCACTCTTAGTCCCATGGAGGATGATAACAAAAAAAAGATTCTCAGATTTACAAATAGCCTCTTCCAAAGGCTTGTAGGCTGGACTCTGCTGCAACCATCATGGCTACCTCTACCTTTAGAATGAGACTGGCCTGGAGTGCGGTGGAAGGTAGGTAGGAGGCTCCAGAGAGAGAAGAACCAACTCCACTATGATAAAGGGCTTACCGGCCTGGGAGTCATGAGGCCTGGGCTTCCAGTCCTGCCTTTGCCACTGATTCTGTTCGGCCTTGGTCAAATCTCTTCAGTGCTCTTGGAGCCTCAGTTCACACACTATTCCCTGAAGGGGTTGAGGCAGCTGAGCACTCTGAGTGTGAAGTGTAGGATAGGCGGCACCTTTTGGCTCTGATATTCTGGCTGAGACAGCAGATGATGTATCTTTGGCCCTGAGGCTATTCAGGGGAGAAACTATAGGCTGCATACAAAAATTAAGTCTGGGCCCTGGGCCCACCACTTGGTTCTGACTGGTGAGCAAAAGCAGGCCCAGCCCTGCCCTGCAGGGAACGTCAGTTTGATTAGCACTTGGAACTGGTAGTCTTCAAAAATTTGAGGACATATACTTACTGTGGTAAAATTCAAATGAACACATTTGGGGAAATCCCTGGCTTTATAGTTTATCCCAATATAAGTCGCAAGGACATAAATCTAATACTTTAGGAGCAAACTAGAGTATATGCATATGTATGTGTGGTATGGCTTTTGTTGTTGGTTTTTGTTTGTTTTTTGTTTTTCGTTTGTGTTGTTTTTTGAGATGGAGTCTCACTCTGTCGCCCAGGCTGGAGTGCAGTAGCACAATCTCGGCTTACTGCAACCTCCAACTCCTGGGTTCAAGTAATTCTCCTGCCTCAGCCTCCCAAGTAGCTGGGATTACAGGTGCATGCCACCACACCCGGCTAATTTTGTATTTTAGTAGAGACGGGGTTTCGCCATGTTGGCCAGGCTGGTCTAGAACTCCTGACCTCAGGTGATCTTCCTGCTTTGCCTCCCAAAGTGCTGAGATTACAGGTATGAGCCACCACGCCCGGCCCATTGTTGTTGATATTCTTAAAGAAACAGAGCCATGAGTGGTCAGTAGACAAATAGTTTATGCAGTAAATAACTGGTTACAGTTCATTGTTGTCAGCGATACAGCATTTTCCATCACAATTATAGGTGAAACAAATTAAAACCTCGTGAAGTAGTCATAGCACATTCATGCTAGTGAGAGCATATTACAAAGCAATGCACGTGCGTTATAGGGGCAGACAAAACTGGGGAAGGGCTATATTTTCACTCACCTCTGGTTAACTTTGTGTATTTTGTCATTGAGACTTACATTATATTTGGGTCAAACAAAAAACCCAAAGAGATTTTATAAAAGTTTACAACCATTAAACAGTATTGTTTAATCCCACAAATGGATAAAGCAAACTACTATAGCTCAACAATACACAAACCAGGACTAAAAATAGTCAATCTATGTATATAGCTAGCTACCATACAATAGATATTGAATATGCTGAGTCTTTACAAAGGCATTGACTATTTTAGACAAGCAGGTTCCAGAAATACACTTGTTTGTTTCCAATGAGAACTAACTATAGTGCCATTTCAGTTGAAGACTATGCACTCCTCAGTGTCAGACCTGAGGATAAACAAACTAGGGGAAGGCAGAGGAGGGTTAGGAGGGAGACCTGAGCGGACTCTTTGGACAGCTCAGCATTACTTTCTCTGTGCAGATCCAGACCTGGTTCACAAAGTAGAACAAAGTGTATTGAAATTTTGGCCCTCAAAAGGGCATTTGTATAAAGTTCCATACTTACAGCACAGATAGAATGGTAACTGAGTGCCTCTCAAAATGAACTCTTCTATGTTAGAAGAAAACTCAGGGCCAAAGGTTAATGGAAATCAGTGTTTGAATTACTGTATAAAGATAATTTATTCCAAAATAGAAAAAAATGAATTTTAGAGAAGTATTATCCTGGAAACTAGCAGAGGCTGGGCAGAGAGAGAGAGAGAGAGAGGGAGAGAGAATCATGCTATGTGTTTTATTACTTAGAAGAAGAAAAGTTTTGTAGACCATTTTCATAAGGCATCTGTCATTCTCCCTTCCATACCTGGCACCTTAAGAGAGAGTGCAATGGCTCGATATTACCTTTGAAAAGGCTTCTTTTCCTTTGAGTTGTCTTACAGAAAGGGTGCCCTGGATTGACCATGCCACTCCGGGGTCACACTTCTCCTTTAGATCAAAATGAAAACAACAAAATCACAAAAGAAGAAAAAAAATCAGAAAAGCTGCAAAATTGAAGACCTCAATAGGCACAGACTTGCTATGAGGTCAGAAAAATCAGTGAAATAATTAAGATTACAAAGCACCTCTTGCAAAACACACTGTTTCTTGAAAACCACACAAAACGCTTTGTAGTAACCCCTGCTGAGTGCTTAGAGGTAAGTATCCTGAGGGACACATGCTTAGCCCCATGAAGGAAGCTTGATTTTATTATCAAGGCAGCCGAGGGGGTCCCAATGCTTCTTTGTTACTTGCTGTTTTATAATTACAGACAAAATGGAAAGTCAAGAAGTGCCTATACCTCAATATAAAGAAAATGTTTCTCTAATAACTAAGAACCATGCTGTATTTATGTATTCATATTTGTATAGCTCCATTTATAGATTCTTGCAGATGAGTCACTAACACTGACACTTTTTACACAAAATCCCTTTTCAAGGACATATTAAATTTAATAGGCTAAAGAGAACTTATGCAATATAATGCTTGAAATTGTACACGTGATAGCTGTGCACTGGTAATAAAGAGGCCTTGAAAAATTGTTTTTGTCTATAAATTACTACTGCCCTTTAGAAATAAAAGCTCCCTCACAACCCCTGAGCTACTTCCCTGTGACACACAGTGCCACAAACCTCCTGGTGAAAATTCAGTGCCAAACCTAGCTTAAGATGAGTTTTGTACATTTGTTTCTATACAATCAGGAAAAAAAGAGATACAATTTGTATCAACAAAAGGTCATTTCTGGTTATTTGAGGCATTGCTCCTAGCCGCTTTTGGTTCATACCAAAAGAAGAATGAGAGGAGGATGACAATCATTTTAGTAAATCAGAAATACATATGCTGCCTTAAAAGAATTTTCTGTATTGGGAGGAGCTTACACGTTTTCTGAGTACCAAATATGAACATGTTCAAGATGAATTATAGGTGACAAGATTAATCTTGTGCTTCCCTGTAAATTGTACAGCTAGTGGATACTGTGGTGCCATTGATGATTTTGGTAGGAAGATGAACTAACTGGCACATAGGCAGTAGCATCATCTGAGATTGTCAAATACCCTGATTTAGACATGGGTCCAATTTAGAAAGTCCAAGAAGTTGAAGGTATGAAATGGTGTTTGTGTGAAATAGCAAGCACTGCAATGGCAACTGTCACTCTGTGGACTTACCTGATAGAAAATACTTTTACTCTTTTTCAATATGCTGGGGTATACGAAGATCAGAGGATAGGAGATAGAATGTAAAGCTGTGGTTAACTGAAGTGAAACATTGGTTAAGATGCAGTATTGATCAACTTGGACAGAGACAGAAAGCCAGAAAGCAGCATGCAAGCCATTATCAAACCACCAGAAACAACCCTGACTACAGCCTCACATTCAGAGTGTTTCACAGTAAGAAACATTTATAGGCAGTGTCACACCTTCTCATGAAGAAACAAAAGGCCAAGGCCCGGCCTTCTCAACTTTCATGAAAAAACGATCATAGAAGTTAGCAAGTTCCAGCTCAGGAAATAGTGAGCTGGTCATGGTTCGAAATATTGAAATATACAGCGGATTCAAAAAGGGAATTCATTTAGTGCAGCTTAAAAAAAAAACAATAAACACCTCTTCTAGAGGCATTTAGCTATGAAGTTTTCCACCCTGAGCAAGATACAAGTTGCGCAAATGGTGTCGCCCAAACTGAAAGTCCTGCCTTCTAATAACTCATCTAACAATTATTTAACAGCAAGTGCACTCTCTTTGCGTGGATTTAAAGTGCATAACTGAGCCAGCTATTAGTAAAGATGCAGTATCCCCTTTTGGAAACTTCCTTTTTCCACATAGAAAATCCCCTGGTTTTGTTTCCTAGAGAAATTCTGTTCCACCAATGATTGACCTTATTACCCAAAGGGTGGGCAGGAAGAGAAAGTGGATACATGGCTGTGCACTGTCCTCCATTACATTTCATCCAGTGATGTTGAATACTGCATAGGTTGGAAGTCCAAAGAGCATCCAATAATCCCTCCTTGAGTGGAGCTTTTTTTATTCACCATTTAATGCCACATGTGTTTGGCCATCTCTCCTGGGATAAGGGAAGTGGATTGTGGTAGTAAGTCCCCTGGTCCTTGTCACTCTTCTGAGCTTGTGTAGCACACACATACTATGCTTGGAACTTGAGCTTAACCATCAGTTCCTCTGCAGAAGACTGCAACCTGATCCCTGATTTGCTAAGGTGAAGAGACTTGGAAGCTAAGAACTGTTAATAAATGTTGGCAGGTAAAATGTGCAAAGGAAACAGAGCTGCTTTGCTCTGGTGCCTAAGAAAGCAATGTTCAAATATTGCCATATAATTTCACTCTCATAACTTTTTGAAACTATGAAATGTGACTTAAAATCATCAAGTCAGATTAGTGACCTATACAGCTATAGACGAAGGACTGTGTGGAGCCTACCCTCTCATTATCACTATATAAAAGGTTATACAGAGATACACACACATCTCAAACCAAATATATATATTCATACGTGCAATATAATTGCTAATAATAGATTTAAAATATAGTTCTAGAAGCTTCAATGTGACCCTATAGCTTCGTTAATAAAGATTGAATGATCGGATATCCATGCAATAAAGTATGCATTTACTTTTAAATAGTTTTAAATATTTCTATTAGAAAAAGCCTAAAAGGTTAATTCAACATATGATCTGATCCTGATGCTTTTGCTCTCTAAATTGGATATATCATCCATACTTTGTAATATAGAATATGTGACTATGAAAACTCTGGTAGGCTGGGTGCGGTGGCTCACACCTGTAATCCCAGCACTTTAGGAGGCCGAGGCGGGTGGATCACTTGAGGCCAGGAGTTTGAGACCAGCCTGGCCGACATGGTGAAACCCCGTCTCTACTAAAAATACAAAAATTAGCCGGGCATGGTGGTACACACTTGTAATCCCAGCTACCTGGGAGGCTGAGGTCATAGAATCGCTTGAACCCTGGAGGCGGAGGTTGCAGTGAGCAGAGAGTGCC
>NW_016824865.1:16288-25879 GCF_001698545.2 Rhinopithecus bieti | reverse complement strand
AAAAAAAAAAAAAAAAAAAAAAAAAAAAAAAAAAAAACGAGAGAAAGGAAAACTCTGGTAATGGAATCCTCTGGGGTTTCTGACATCTAGACCTCTCCCCCTGGGTTTTGTCCTCCATTACCTGCATGGTGCAGTGCAAAGGGGCATAGGACTTGGATTTAGAGGACTTGGGTGTGTGTCTTGTCTTAGTCATTTCCTAGCAGTGTGACCCTGGCTAGCCACTTAATTTCACTGAGCTTCACCTTCCTTCTCTATAAAAGAGGATGTTAGTAAGACGTACCTCACAGGGTTGTTATGCGCTTAAATGATATAAACACTCTGTAACTTGTAAAGCGCAATACAAATTATTAGTTACTATAATTATTGTGTTAGTGTATTGTTAGTATTAATATTCATATTTGTATAAAGAAATAAGTACTATGTCATATCAACGTGCAGCCCTAAGCTTAGCAACAATCAAGGCTGCCAGTTGCTGGGCATCTGCTGTGTGGGGATTCTTCTCCATCACTGCAAGGACGATGTTAGAAGGGAAAATATTGCAGAGGTTCTTGTAGGTCTGATACTGGTGCTCTGGGATCATATGCTCCCTGGAATCATTGCACATTCCAACCCAAGGATTCCTCCAAAGCTGCTCCATCTTTTCAGGCACGCTCCGTACCATGACTGGCTCATAACATGGTTGCATGAGGCTGTTACTCAAGGGATAGGAGTGGTAGCCATAGGAGTCAGTTGCACAGGGCAGCGGGTCCCAGCTGGCATGCTGTTCCCGGCACAGGGGAGGTCGTCTTTGCCTCACGGGGTTGCTCTCATAGAGGCGGGAGTCAGAAATGCTATCCATCCGAGTCATCACCAGGGCACGGCCTGGCTGGGGGGTTGCCCCAGGATGGATATTGGGAGGCATGGGGTAGTCTGCAGGACAGCTGGAACGTGTTCCAGTTGCTGAGTGCTGGGCATGCAGAGCTAAGTGGGGGACTGACTGTTTGTGGGGGCCTTGCTTAGAATCCTCTGGGCCATAGCTCTGCACTCGTGTTAAGGCTTCATGGTAACCATGAGGAAAAGGCTGAAGTCGGTTCTGGGATGCTGAGCGGTGCAGCTTCAAATTGCCTTCAGGATGGGTATCAGCTACAGCCAAATACACGTTGTTGTAAGAGGAATAGTTGTCATTCCTGGTATGGCTCACACGGCTGTCAGGACAGAGATTAGGATTCCGGGCATACACCCCCCGGTCTACTTCAGCCATGTAATACTCCCGATTATGCATGCTGTTGATGTTCAGTTTGGAGAAGTCACCTAACATTGAATAGTAGCCATGGTCCCCCATGGATTCAAACTTTGGGTATTGCTCAGCATAGCTAATAGGGGTCCCATGGCTGTTGGTAACCAGGATGGGAGGATACTGCATGCTGGCCATATGCTCCAAAGAGGCCTTCTGGTGGGGGAAATGGGAGGATCCTGGCACTGGGCTGCTGGCCGAACGGGTGTTGAGTGCACCCACTGCATGGCTTTTTGGGGGTGGGATTGTGGGAACACTTAGGGCAGTCACAAGCGAGGGGACAGAACTAGCCTCAGGCTTACGGGCAATGGACAGCCATTCCTCAGGCTCCACAGCCACAGACCGGATGCTGGGATCTGATTGGCGCTTGGGGGCCACACGTTTGACCTCTGAGGTTATCTCACCTTTGGCACTAGACATCCCTGTGCCACACTTGGCCAGGGTGCCTTCACTCATAGTTTTCACTGTGGACAGTTTGGCACTGATGCGGAGCTCATCAGCCACCGAACGCTGGGGTTGGTTGGCCCGCTCCGGATGGTAGTATTTGCACTTGTGGCCGTAGGTGCATTTTTTGCCTGAAAAATAATGCCTTGGGGTAAGACTCTCTCTCAGTGATGGAACCCTCCGTGCCAGAAACTGTTGTAACAATCTGGTCACTCAGGTTAGGGTTTTACTGTTTGGGGTAAAGGCAGAAAATTAACTGTCCACAAAGATGAGAGACAGACAACACCAAGGCGGCATCACACACTGTGATGGGAGAGAGAAAGTGGAAAGCTATGGAGAAAATGGCAGCATAAAAGCTAAGAGCTGGCTGGATGCAGTGGTTCCTGTCTGTAGTCCTAGCAATTTGGGAGCCTGTGGTGGGTGGATCACTTTAGCCCAGGAGTTCAAGACCAGCTTGGGCAACATTGTGAAACCCCGTCTGTAAAGAAAAATATAAACAAAATTAACTGGGCATGGTGGTGCAGGTCTGTAGTCCCAGCTACTCAGGAGGCTGCAGTGGGAGAATTCTTGAGCCTGGAAGGTCAAGGCTGCAGTGAGCCATGGTCATGCCACTGGCTCTCCAGCCCAGGTGACAGAGCAAGACCCTGTCTCAGAAAAAAAAAAAAAGCTAAAGCTGAGCAGTTGAGCAGTTTCAAGTTTTCGATAATGTACAACTTTGCCTAGGCATAATTTGCATGCTGAAGCAGCAGAGAGTAATAGAAAGCAGCACAGTGCAGTGCAAAGAGCACAGGTTTGGAGTCCAGTCAGATCTGAATTTCAATTCCAGCTACGTCCCTTACTAGCTGTGTGACCTTGGTAAGTGACTTTATTTTGTGAGCCTCATTTTCCTCTTCCGTAAACAAAGTTCATCATCATGCCTATATTATAGGGTAATTGTAAAGATTAAATGAGATAATGAATACGAAAGTACTCTGTGACTTAAATGTTAATTGAGGACAAAAACCAAAACAACCCACAAAACAAATGATCATCCAAAAAAACAGACATTCAAAGTAGCCTCAGATCAAGCAGCCCATGTCGCAATGTCAGGCGCACAAACCTTGTATCAGAGGGACTGGGATAAGAGCATGAAAACACTCTAGGAAAGTATATTTATTAAAAAAAGAAAAAAAAAGAAAAGAAAACTGGAAAGGGGCTGAGCGCGTCATGCCTGTAATCTCAGCACTTTCAGAGGCCGAGGTGGATAGATCACTTGAAGTCAGGAGTTTGAGACCAGCTTGGCCAACATGGTGAAACCCCGTCTCTACTAAAATATAAAATTAGCTGGGCTTGGCATTGTGCACCTGTAATCCCAGCTACTGGGGAGGCTGAGGCAGGAGAATCGCTTTAACCTGGGAGGCGGAAGTTGCAGTGAGCCAAGACTGCACCATTGCACTGCAGCCTAGGTGACAGAGCGAGACTGTCTCAAAACAAACAAACAAACAAACAAACAAAAAAACTGGAAAGGACAGATCTAAAGGAAAGGTTAGTATTAATTGACAGAGGGTGCAGTCACCTGCCTGAGACACAGGTTCATCTTGGGGCCAAACTCAGTTCAGTATTGCCCTTTCTGCTTCCACAGGCCATATAGGTTTCTTCATTTCCCTGCTCCCAGCAACATAGTTCAGGACTTAGGCAGCTAGAGCACATGTGCTATTGTCACAAGTGACAACTGATCTTCCCTTCAATTATAGCTACCTTTTCCTCATTCAGTTTCTAAGATTTTTCTTTAAATACCTAACAGTGTACATGAAGACACAAACTTTAACTCAAAGACAGTGGACAAGCCAAGATTTCCCATTTGAAAGGGAAACCTGGAAGAGAAAAGTGTTCACAGAATCCTTATGTTTCTGGTGGTACAGAACTCAGTTTTGTACATAGGTACTCACCGTAAGGACATGGTTGCTTCTTATGCTCAGGAACAATGGGTCTCTTTCTTAAGAAATTTTCAAGGCTTGGGCCATGGCGTCCTAATGGATCATCTGGAGGCATAAATCTGAAAGCAAGTAAGCAAGAGGTGACTGTCTTCCTTTCTGTCCCCTACTCCTTACTAGGAGTTCAGATTTTCATTACCTCTTGCCTGTACTGTTGTCACAGCCTTCTAATTGCCCTTCATGCCTCAAGTCTATCCTCTGCTAATCTAGCAGTTCTTCCCTTTGTTGCCACTTTATCACATAGAAAGGATGATTTTTCCTGTTCATCATTCTTCCATGAACTACATGTTCGAGCCATACTGGCATGTCTGCTGGTTCCACCAACATGCTACCCACTTTCACACCTTCATAACTTTATTCATGATGTCCCCCTTACCTCTCATGCCTAGCAGCCCCCTTTCCTCCATCTGTAAACTTGATCTGAAATGTCATCTCCTCTGGGATGCCTTTTTCTATTACTTCACATAGACAAAGCAATTTTAAAAAAACAACTTTTAACTGTAGCTCTTATAACAAAACACTGTGGTTGTCTCTTTCACTCCTCTACTACACTTTGAGTCCCTTAAGAGTGAGTTCTCTTCCTTATTCATCCTTTTATCTCTGTGGCAACTAGCAAAATGTATGATACACAGTAAGTGTTTGGCAAATGTTTATTAAAGTGAAATCTATTCCTACTGATAACTTGAATATAGGCCTACTGGAAAGAAACGCACTTGTCATTCACAAAAGAATACATCAGCAACCGCTCCTCTATAAACTTCTTCCATTCTGGCTTTTCAACTTGAAGGTCTCGGTAGTTATCATTGGACACAATGATGCCATCAGAATCAAAAGCCAGTTTGACTATGAACCGGTCATCATAGCAGACAACCCTCCTGCCTTGGACTCTTCGGGATGGTGTGAAGACGAGAATCTTTTCCTTCTCCAGTTTTCGTAGAATATCTTGATCTGTCAAAATATGATTATATGCCACAGAGCAGAAATCATCTTTGGAAATTAACAGTATTACCCCAATATTAAAAATGCAAAAGTTGGTACTGGATGAAGGTATTATTTGCCCTTAGAGGGAAAGTAGGCCCTGTTCCTGACTATGATATCAATCTGGATTATGACCTTAGGCAAATCATCTTCCCCTTTGGACTTCAGTCTTCTTTTTGATAAAATGAAGGAACTGGATTCAATGACATCTAAGTTTTAAAAACTACATGAAGAGTGAGAGTGACACTGATATCTTAGCATTCTTGATGCTTGTTTTGTCCTTTGGCCAAAGCACCAGCTTTTTGGTTGTTGATTTCTAACAGGGAAGTACTGAGGATGTGTCTGCCAGGAGGAAACTAAAGCATCTCTCCTAGGGACTTACATTTTTGGCTTCTGCCTGAGGGAAGACCAAAACTAGGGTGAAACATCAAGATATAGCAACTGAGTGCTGATCCCCTTTCCTTTTGGTCTCCTAGTTGCTGAGGCAAGAAAGCTTGCTGGCTGGGCTTGAGCAGGGCTAGCATCTATTCTCAGACGGAGGCTCAAGAGCCTGTTCAGCAGATGGCAAATAGCTTCACACACAGCTCAGACAGTCATTCATGGGACTTTCTCATTAGGCACATCAGGCAACAGCTGATGCCAGAAGACTGTTGTAAATGAATGTAGAGACCCCTCTACCATTAGGATTGCACCATGACTTTTGAAAACCTTACGCATTTTTGCTTTCCTGGACCTCTTCCTCCATAAGAAATGTTAAATATTGGCTGGGCATGGTGGCTCATGCCTGTAATCCTAGCACTTTGGGAGGTTGAGGTGGGCAGATAGCTTGAGCCCAGGAGTTCAAGACCAGCTTGGGCAACATGGCAAAACTCAATCTCTACTAAAAATACAAAAATTAGCCAGGCATGGTGGTACACACCTGTAGTCCCAGCTACTCAGGAGGCTGAGGTGGGAGAAAAAGCTGAGCCCAGGGAGGTAGAGGCTGCAGTGAGCCATGATCACACCATAGCATTCTAGCCTAGGTGACTGAGACCCTGTCTCAAACAAATATAAATATTAAATATTAAAAATTTCATTTTCAATTGCTTTGGTATAAAGCCAAGGATAACCCAGCTAGATACATCATTTTACATGCATTGCTATTATATTCAATTTTTTCTTCTGATGTGAGAAGAAAATAAAATTAAGACATTTCCATGGGACCTTAACAATATCATTGGCCCTAGGTTCCAGACCTACTGTGTCTCATGGACAAGTTGGCTCTGACTGCTGTGGGAATTTTCTCTCTCTCTTTTATTCCCTAATTTGCAAACCCCACAATCACTTCTTTGGTACAGAATGAGATCCATTGTCCACCATGGTGTTTTTACTCTCTTGAAAACTTAGTCATGCTCATAACCAGATTCGTCTCCCTTTAGTCTGAAGTCTATGGTCGAATAGAAAAGCACTCCTTTTTTAAAAAAACTATGTGCTTTATCTTTTGCCGAATTGAAGTTTTCTTTATTTAACTGTCAGATGCTACAAAATAATGATGGCTTTCTTTGAATCTTTTTTCAAATATACACTTAATACAAACACTTTAAATATACTTAACAACTTTGAAAAATAAATATCTAAATTGGGACCATCCCCAAACTATCCAGATTTGCCTCTAGATGAGAAGAAATACCTTATTTGACACAGTACCTGTAATTGGTGCATCAGGGCGGGATTGCTCCTTTCTCCATGCAGGCACAAATACAGTAATATCTTTATGGCCTTTATCTAGAAACCAATCCACCGCAAGTTGTATTCCTCTGCAGGAGAATTCTTCTTTATTCCCATGGCTTTAGGAAGATACAGAATAAAAGAGAAGATTGATAATAGATAGCAAAGAAATACCTAAAGCAGGCTTTTTCTTAGTGCCAAGGTATTAATAATAGACATTTACATTCTTTTCTTTCTTTCTCTCTTTCTTTCTTCCTTTCGCTTCTTTTCTTTTCTTTCTTTTTTTTGTCTCACTTTGTTGCCCAGGCTGGAGTGCAGTGGCACGATCTCAGCTCACTGCAACCTCCACCTCCCAGGTTCAAGTGTTTCTCCTGCTTCCACCTCCTGAGTAGCTGGAACTACAGGTGTGTACCACCATGCCCAGCTAATTTTTGTATTTTTAGTAGAGACGGGGTTTTGCCATTTTGGCCAGGCTGGTCTCGAACTCCTGACCTCAGGTGATCTGCCTGCCTTGGCCTCCCAAAGTGCTAGAATTATAGGCATGAGCCACTGTGGCCAGCTATGACATTTACTTTCTTGATAATGCCAAGTAACATGCTTTTTAAAGAGCAAATCAAGTTATTTTTATTTAATTGTTACAAATTTGCCATTAGTATTACAAACTTCATTCAAGGCCACAGATGGTTAGTAACAACTCCCAATTTATTGTAGCCCTGATGGCTATCTCCTATCACTAGTTCCATTTTCTCTCTTCTCTTTTTGTTTCTCCTACCACTTTCTTTTCAAAGATTGCGATATTCACAAAAAAATGAAAAAAATAAAGGTATTACTAGAGGTTTAAAGTTTATATAGAGTATTAATTGGGGATAAGTCTTAAGCACATATATATTAAGCTTCAAAAAGAACATCGACAGCAAAAAAGATATGCACATAAATGCTCACTGAAAATTCTTATTACATATATCCATTTAATATAATGCACCAACAAAAATCATATTCATGAAAATTTTAAGATGTAGGAAATGCTCGTAATTCTGAAAGAGAAAAGAAAAAATAGACTATATATAATGTAACACCAATTTTGTAGAAGAAAACCTATGTATAAGTTTAGAAAAAATACGAGAAATAAGTACATCAAAATATTAATAAATATTGTTGTTCTGTGTGAGAGGGTTATAAGTGATCTATTTTCTTCCTGTAATTCCAAAATATCCTTTAAAAAGTNTAATATAATGCACCAACAAAATCATATTCATGAAAATTTTAAGATGTAGGAAATGCTCGTAATTCTGAAAGAGAAAAGAAAAAATAGACTATATATAATGTAACACCAATTTTGTAGAAGAAAACCTATGTATAAGTTTAGAAAAAATACGAGAAATAAGTACATCAAAATATTAATAAATATTGTTGTTCTGTGTGAGAGGGTTATAAGTGATCTATTTTCTTCCTGTAATTCCAAAATATCCTTTAAAAAGTCAACTATTTCTGGCCAGGTGCAGCTGCTCAGGCCTATAATCCCAGCAGGTTGGGAGCCCGAGGTGGGAGAATTTGCGACCAGCCTCGGCAACATAGCGAGACCCCATCTTTATTAAAAAGAAAAAAAAATTCAAGTATTCTTTCTATAATCAGAAAATTATATAAAGGAGAAGAAACTGTCAGAATTACTTATAGGAATAAACATTGTGAAAACTTAAAAAGCCAAACAGAATTCATTTAACTAGAAATTGGAAGAGGGAAAATTTGCAGATAAATTGGGAAAAGGTGCACTAGATTTGTGCCTTGTTTGGCTGTGAAAATTATAATCTCTTAGCGTGGTATCTAGTGCTCTGACATATACATAAACCACATTAAATTATAGTTAATTCAACAGCTTGGATGGGAAAAAATGGGCATACGTGTACCAATTCTACTACAATCAAGTGGCTATTGTCTGTTAAGACTGATCAGAAGGAAATAATTGTTTTGTTAGAAGGCTAATTAAGACAATGTGATGGGGCTTCTCGCTTTTGATTCCTCACCTTCTCACTGGCACTAGCTCACTCAGCTACAACAAAAATGAACTCCAACATATTGTTCCCTTTCGATGAATTCATATATAATATCAGGGGCTTCATCAATTCTTATACTGCAAGACTTCCCACTGTCTTATCACTCTTGAGGCAAATTGCAAAAATTTATTAAATGCTTTTATTAACATTTCCAAGCATATGCTAATCATGTTTAAAGCTCTCCAGTGAGTACCATAAAGCAATTATACTACTCAACTGAAAGTTGGAAGCACTTAAGAAACAAAAGGAAAATATATTTAGTTGTCAATACACTCCAAGGCAGCCTTAGAGATAACTACTACTAACTCCTAAAAAGTTGAACAATGGGGAAATTATGCAAGAATTATGCTTAAATGGTTAATATTAGATGAACTGTGGAAGAGAAGTTGTTCAACTGTGAATTTTCCCACTGCTACAGTGCTGGTAAGTATAAAGAATAACAGAACTTGGGAAAATTATCAGAATTGCCATTAGAGGGGATTTGAAGGAAGGGGATGGAATTTCATTGGCTGTGCAGTACTATGATCTTCTCCCAAATGATCTAAGTCCAGAAATAAATATGAGAGTAAAATTTGCTGTTAGATACTGCAACTTTATATTTTATTTATTTATTTATTTATTTATTTATTTTTTGAGACAGAGTCTTGCTCTGTCACCCAGGCTGGAGTGCAGTGGCACCATCTTGGCTCACTGCAACCTCTGCCTCCGGGGTTCAAGAGATTCTCCTACCTCAGCCTCCCAAGTAGCTGGGATTACAAACACAAGCCAACACGCCCAGTTAATTTTTGTATTTTTAGTAGAGATGGGGTTTCACCATGTTGCCAAAGCTGATCCTGAACTCCTGACCTTGTGATCCGCCCACCTCAGCCTCCCAAAGTGCTGGGATTACAGGCATGAGCCACCACGCCCAGCCAACTTTATATTTTATACTGCCAAATTCTGTGTTTAAAAATTTTTTTCAGCCTTGGCAACATAGTGAGAACCTGCCTCTACAAAAAATTAGCTGAGTATAGTGATGAACTCCTGTAGTCCTAGCTACTCGGGAGGCTGAGCCAGGAAGATCACTTGAGCCCAGGAGTTTGAGGTTACAGTGAGCTATGACCATGCCCCTGCACTCCAGCCTGGGTGACAGAACAAGGCCCTGTCTCTAAATATATATATATAT
>NW_016824865.1:9066-14790 GCF_001698545.2 Rhinopithecus bieti | reverse complement strand
ATATATATATATATATATATATATATATCATTAAAAAAAGTAATATAGTTATAGTATAAAACGTGGAAAATACATAAAATATAAAGAAAAAAACTCCAAAATCCAACTGTTTTACTACAATCCAGAGACAAACACTCAATATTTTGATATATTTATATTCTGATATCAATTTCCTTAACATACTGAGAATTATGTTAAGAAAAAATGTAACATACCTATAGCATCCTATTAAAATATATTAAAAGTATGCCACTGAAGCATTTCATCAGGCACACCAAATGCCCAAGAAGAATCAGATGGCACTTTCAGCATTTATCAAGGTGGCAATGAATACCTACACAACCAGCCAAGTATGCAAAGTTTATTGCCCCCCAAACATTTAAGGAATGAATAAATATTTTTTTAAAAAAGAGGAAAATAAAGTAATGCTTTTCAAGTGGCTTGTTTTTGCTTAAACCCATACAATGTCCTTTTGCAATCTATAAATGCTGAAAACCCTAGGACCTGCAAGTCACAGAGTATCTTGGTGACACTACAGTTCACTTTGTCTTGTAAACTGGCTTAGGAACCTCTCATGATCCAGGTTTCCAAGCCAAATTCAGCTTAGCAGATAGGTCATTAGCCCCTCCCTCTGCAATTGTTTTCTCTGGGGTTCAAATGTTTGGGCTTCTCCTAGACTTAACAAAGAACATGGTTGCATTTACATTTCAAAGCCTTCATTCCTCTGAGATGGATTTCTCTTACCAAAAGAGACAGCTCTCAGAATGAATGTAACCTTTAGTATCTTAGCATATATCAATCAGTATGTGGACCACAGGTGCACTGCTACTGCAAATGTTAACCAAATGCTGCTAATGGCAAACAAAGCATCATAATTTGTTTGTTTGTTTGTTTGTTTTTAGACGGAGTCTCACTCTGTCGCCCAGGCTGGAGTGTAGTGGCGCAATCTCAGCTCACTGCAACCTCTGCCTTCTGGGTTCAAGTGATTCTCCTGTACAGGCACACCACCACCACACCTGGCTAATTTTTGTATTTTTAGTAGAGATGAGGTTTCATCTTGTTGGCCAGGCTGGTCTCGAACTCCTGACCTCAAGTGATCCTGCTGCCTCAGCCTCCCAAAGTTCTGGTATTACAGGTGTGAGCCATCAGGCCTGGCCCATAATTTTATTTTATTTTTGGAGACAGTGTCTTGCTGTGTCAACCAGGGTGGAGTGTAGTGGCATGATCATGGCTTACTGCAGCCTCAACCTCCCTGGGCTCAAGCGATTCTCCACTTCAGCCTCCCAAGCAGCTGGGACTATGGGCACGCACCCCCACGCCGGGTTATTTTTTGGTATTTGTAGTAGAGATGGGGTTTTGTCATGCTGCTTAGGCTGGTGTTGAACTCCTGGGCTCAAGCAGTCTGCCTGCCTTGGCCTCTCAAAGTGCTAGGATTACAAACGTGAGCCACCGTGCCTGGCCAGCATCATAATTTTAATGCAGGGTCATCCAACAGGCTGAGAAACAACAGACATTAACATGTAGTTTGTCTAAGAAAAACCAATCTCACCATAAACTTACAGCTAACTAAGGAGGAAAACAAACCTAATTTAGATTAATAGTAATAACAAATCCATAAGTAGACTATAGCGCTGAACTTTGAGCATGTGAAATGTGATTGCAGAATAAATGGGACTTATCAGTAATTTACTACTCAGACAAAAGAAAAAGATGCTAACAAGGACTCAACTGGCAATTTTAAAGAAATTACATGGTCTACTCTGCACTATTTTAATATGCTCCTAACAATAAGGTTGCATGCTATTTTTTGGCTCTATTTAAATCATGCGAGATGCCTTTAATTTAGCAAAGTAACTCATACAGGAGATAAAAGTTCATTTTCCTGTCAGTATAATAGTTTGCTACTGACAGAGACCAGATATGTTGAAACTAATTATCCAAGTAATTAATCTCTGCATTATTCCTTAAAAAGCAAAAGAACCAGAGTGTCCTCCGTGATCAGCAATCCTTGAATAGAGAAAAGGAAGATATTACATTACCATGAAGCCAAAGTCCCCACGAATGCCTTAGGTTCTTCTCATCCTCAACTCCGAAACACAAAACCAGACCAGACCAAAAGCAAAACAAAACAAAACAAAAAAACGGCCTTGGCCTTGGGAATCAGGTCCAATCTAGGGTGTTCCAGGTGGTCTGGTTTGGTGACAGATTGAGTTGGGCACATCCCAAACTCCTTCCCCTCAAGAATCACCCTTTCTTATGCCTGATAGGAGGGGAGCAGAGACACCTTTGGCTTTTTGAACACAGACATTATCCTTTGCTTTTCACTGGCCCACTGCATCATTCTGATTGCTGTAGTATTGTGTGCAGGTCATTTAACTTTCTTGTTACCGTGCTTTTGGTTTCCCCTCATTAAAACAAAGGAGCTGTCTATCCTGCTTTATATACCTTATAATGATGATAATGTCATTATTTTAAAAAATTGAAAAAGGAAATCTGTAAATGCATTCTCTGCTACTAGCAAATATGCCATACACACACACACACACACACACACACACACACACACACATATATACTTTTTTTTTTTTTAATAGGGTCTCACTCTGTTGCTCAGGCTGGAGTGCAGTGGCGAGATCACTGCTCACTGTAGCCTTGACCTCCCGGGCTCAAGAGAACCTCCCACCCCAGCTTCTTGAGTAGCTGTGACTACAGGCATGTGCCACTATGCCTGGATAATTTTTGTATTTTCAGTAGAGACAGGGTTTTGTCATGTTGCCCAACCTGGTCTTGAACTCCTGGGCTCAAACGATCCCCCCACCTTGGCTTCCCAATGTGCTGGGATCATAGGTGTGAGTCACCATACTGGCCCAAATATTCTTAATAACACTAATAGCCACATAATACTGTGTGATATTGTGAAAAGAGAACTGGAGTCAGATTAGTGTTTTAATTTAAGCTTTGTAAGCTTGGGTAACCTTGGGTAGTTACTCAAACTCTCTGAACCTGAATCTCTTCACCCGCAAAGATGAACCAAATTAGTTTATTCTTATAGGCTCTCCAGTGGGGATTAATTCACATATGTAAAAAATCTGGCACAGAATCAGTATTTGTAAATGTTTGTTTGTTTCATTGCATTCATTTGAAGTCAGAGGACTTAAGTTCGAGTTCTCACTTTAGTACTTACTAGCTATGTAAACTCAGGGAAGTCAATTACCTTTGCTGAGCCTTATTTTTTCATCTGTAAGATAAAGTTGCTGTGAGCGTTAAACAGGACTATCTACTAAAGAGTACTTTCAGATAGTCTGCTAAGCATTTCCTGTATACAGCAATGGTATCATTCATGACTTTCTCCCATCCCCACTCTCTCATGTCTCTGTGGGAGCACCCAATACTGTGGGAAAACAAGGCAAGATCCCTGCTTTCAAAGACAATGGGATAATCTAATATAAAACTTGCTAGACTAAGGCTTTTTCACTTTGTTCTGATTGCCTACGGTCTAAGGATTCTAGTGAGTCCATCAAGCAATGATAGACTCAGTAGGAAAAAGGCTCCTGATTACTGTGGTTTTTTAAACCAAGACTGGATGACAATTCATTTGAGAAATAGAAGAAGGGATTCCTATGGCTTAAAAAATGATATGAGAGAGTACGGAATAAATTATAAAGGCACTATAGGTACTGTTAGTCTCTCACTGCTGCTGTAACAAATTACCACACATTTAGTGACTGAAAATAGCACCAATTTATTCTCTTACAAGTTCAAGAGGTCAGAAATCTAAAATCAAGGTGTTGGCAAAACTGTGTTCTTTCTGCAAGCTTAAAGAGAGAATCTGTTTCCTTGCCTTTTTCAGCTTTCTAGAGGCCACCCACATTCTTTTTTGTTTGTTTGTTTTTTTTCCTGAAACAGTCCAATGGGTCAGAAAGGTCACCCACATTCTTTGGCTCATAGTCCCTTTCTTATGTCACTCCAGCTTCTTGTTTCTGCCATTGCATCTCCTTCTACTCATTCTGATCTTGCTGCCTCCCTCTAATAAAGACACTTGTGATTACATTAGGCCCACTTTGATAATCCAGGGTAATCTCTCCCATCTCAAGAACGTTAATCACACTTGCAAAGTCCATTTTACCATATGAGATAATGTATTCAGAGATTCCAGGGATTAAAATGTGGACATCTCTAGGGGGGCTATCATTCAGTCTACCACAGATACTGTAGTTCAGAGATCATCATTGGAATCAGAAAAATTAGGAAGTTCTCTGTGGAGGTGGTGCATTTTGAAGGCTATGAAGATACAAAGGAGGCACTTCTAAGTTGGGAAAAGACATGAACACAGGTGGTGGGGATAGAAATCAGCATAATTTTCATGGAGACCATTAAAGAGATAGATGTAAATGCAGTAAGCATGAGAGATACAATCAAATGGGAGGAGGGAAAGGCCAGATCACAAAGAGCCTTAAAGCCAGGAAAAAGGATCAAAATTTGGTATAATAACAGTTGAGAGTTACTGAAAGTTCCTAAGCAAACTGCAAAGTGACTTTATAAAAGCATCACTTTCAGGATGATTAGTCTAGTAAAGTAGGGGTAGGACAGCAGACCACAAAAGGAACAAAGCTGAATGGCTATGTCTCCTCTGAAGCATCATCACTGATGTCAAAGCTGCCTTTAGAACACCTGGAAACAAATTGGCAGCAACTTCAGTGGAGGAAGAAAAGGCAAGAGCAGGATCATTTTAGTCTCTGGCCACCTTCAGAAATACACGCCACAGTCAATAGCCATGTGCCTCTTATAACGATTTGCAAAGGAAGATAAATTTCTATGAGCTCAGGGCAGTTTTTTAAAATGAGAGAAAAAACATACCAGGCTTACCTCATTGCTACATTACTTCCATCAATGACAACTGGCCTCAAATTGTCACTGTTGTCTATTTCATCTTCAAGAGACAATTCAGGGCTTGCAATCTCTCTGGAGCTGGGCCCACGAGGCACTAACAGGCTCAAGTTGATCTGCCCTTCTGAATCACCTTTGTTCCCAAGTCTGACAAGCTCTGCTAATACATCATTAATAAGTGATTCTGGGCCCAGCTTGTTTAGCACTGATTGAATCTGTTCCTCTGCATAGCCCAGCTTTAGCGCAAACTCCATCTTAGCTTGGTATTCCTTCTCCAAGTCAAGTTTACCATCCTGTAAAATGCTGCTCTGGGAGAAACTTGGACGATCTAGGCAGGGAGATCGACAGAGCTGGCGGTGTGGCTTGGAGGGCATCTCCTTTTTCTTCAACTGACCATCCCTAGGTTGGCAGCTCTTGCTGTTGTCACTACTCTTAAGGCTTATCTGTTCAGGGTCACTCTCAGAGCTCATCCACTCTTCAGAATCAGCATTGCCCTGCTCTGTGCTGTCCTGCTTAGGCTGCTGCTTCTCTTCCTTGGAGGCACTCTTCTCCATTTTTGGTGTCTCTACCTCAGCTGTGGCCGTCATCCCGTTTAGTGGGTCGTCTGAGGTCTAATCAGTTCTTTTTCTTTTTAGCCTGCTTGGAATCCACATGCAGTGGCATTCTTTTGTGGTAAAATGTCGTGGTAGCGATGGTGCAAGAGTTTGCCTGTTTGGTTTGGTATGTTCAGATGTTACCACTCTCTACAAATAAACACACATACCACATCATATTTAGTAAACTTTAGGAAAAGCATTTTAGAATACAGAGGTTTCTTCTTAAGAAACTACAGGGTTT
>NW_016824865.1:5530-8321 GCF_001698545.2 Rhinopithecus bieti | reverse complement strand
AAAAAAAAAAAAAAAAAAAAAAAAAAAAAAAAAAAAAAGCACATGCTCTCCAGCATTACTGTTTACAAAATATCAGGAACCCCATCTACTAGGGAGACTAGAAAACCATTAAAATTGCTTCAGACAACTAAAGCAGGCTGTAAGGGTAACAGAGAGGTGTGTTTCAGATAAGAAAGGGTGTGTGTGCATTTTCCTGTCTGAAGCCTCTTTTTTAATTGTAATTGATAAACAAAAGGAGAAAAGGATAAAACCAACTCAACTTGCAAGAGAAACCAGAACATAATAAAAAGAATATTAATTACAGAAGAGAATTAGGGACAATGTTATTTCTTTTCTTTTCTTTTTTTTTTTTTAAGATGGAGTCTTGCTGTATTGCCCAGGCTAGAGTGCAGTAGCATGATCTCGGCTTACCACAATCTCTGCCTCCCAGGTTCAAGCGATTCTCCTGCCTCAGCCTTCCGAGTAGGTGGGACTACAGGCACACAACACCATGCCCGGCTAATTGATGTATTTTTAGTAGAGACGGGGTTTCACTATGTTGGCCAGGTTGGTCTCAAACTCCTGACCTTGTGATCCGCTGGCCCCCACCTCCCAAAGTGCTGGGATTATAGACGTGAGGCACCTCACCCAGCAACAATTTTATTTCTAACCTCCTTCTCTAACTTATCTCATCTGTCCCAGCAGGTTTCAGTTCTAACCTGGCCTAAGTGTGTTCTTTCCTTTGAGCCTCAGTTTCTTCTTATGTAAAATGAGGATATTGATAGCTACCTCACTGGTTAATTGTAAGGACTGTATAATATATGTTAGGAAAATGCTTAGAAAAGTGAAGAGAACACAATAGGTTCTCAATAGGTTCGCAATATACATAAAGCAGGTAATGATACCTGCTTTATGTATATGTATATTTATGGGTTCAGTTTTCCTTTTAAAAGAAGATTGACAGTGAGATAAGGCTATAGACCTGTGAACACTGATGAGGTCTTCAGGCAGAAGCTGTGCTCACTCATCTAAAAATAGGCTACTGGCCGGGCATGGTGGCGCATGCCTGTAATGCTTACCCCAGAGTTAGAAAGATAAACCAGAACTAAGCCTGTCCTCAAGAACTCAACCAACTGGTAAAACCTTGGCTAGAAGTGACCCTAGAAATGCACTTCTATAGAGGATGAATATTTCAATTACAGTTCAAGCTGGGATACTCTTGTGAATGAAGGGAGTGTTTACTAATAGTTATGTAAGAACAATAGGCATATACTAGGGATGTCTCAGGTAAACCTAGGTATACGATTGGTCACCCAAGTTACTTGCAAATTTTCATTGACATACAGAAGAGGAAATATTCAACTCTGTCAGTAGGGTGGGAGATAGGTGTGGTGGTTTAAGAGATTAGGAAAGAATTCAAGAAGCATATAATATCTAGTCATCTGCTGACATTACTTAATTAATTCATTCAAAAACATTTATTTAGTGCCAACTATGCACTAGACAACATGTTAGAAGCTGAGGATATAAAATAAAATGAGGACTCTAATCTCAAGGAGCTTATAGCGATGTGGTTAGGAATGGGGAGACAGACAATAATCAAATAATCATATAATTCATAATTATAAACTGGCTAAGTGATTAAGCATTAAAAAGCATAGGGAGCTATGAGTTGAGCCTTAAAGGAAAGAGTTAAAATTTGCTGGGCAGGGAAGAGTTTTTAAAATTACAAGTATATGAAGATTAACATCATATAGTGCCTTAGTCAACACCTCATGCCTAATATTATTGGCAAGGACTAACAAATGAAAGCACTGAAGAAGGCTAAAGCAAAAGAGTCACTTTTGCTCAAAAAAGGAAGATGAGTGGGGAGAAAAGTTTCAAAGATGTTGTTTTAGCTTATGACATGTGTTAAAAACAGTTCTTGGCTGGGCACAGTGGTTCAAGTCTATAATCCCAGCGCTTTGGGAGGCCGAGGCAGGAGGATCACTTGAGCCCAGGATTTGAGACCAGCCTGGGCAACATATGCTGAACCTTGTCTCTACAACAAAAAACCAAGGTTAGTCAGGAATGGTGGTGTAGGCCTGTAGTCCCAGCTACTCCGGAGGCTGAGGTGGGAGAATGGCTTGAGCCCTGGAGGCAGAGGTTGCAATGAGCCAAGAGGGCACCACTGTACTCCAGCCTGGGTGACAGAGCCAGACCCTGTCTCAACAACAACAATAAATGGAATTGTTACCTTTTATTGTTACTGATTGAAAAAATCCACAAATGAATGCATTAAAGACTGGCATACTTTGGAAAATCACATTAGTCAGATGAAATTATAGAACTGGATATAATTTGTTTGAAGAAGCTAAGAGCTTTGTCATCAGATAGCCACGTGTTGAAGATACAGAGCTTGCCTATAACTTGTTTAAGAATATGATTAAGCAAATGATTGCAAACTTGCATCTGAATCTAAAAAAAGCAGAGAAACATATGCAGGCAAAATCTGCTAAAAGTGACCTCGAGGAGGAATTTCCACCAAGAAAAAAGATCAAAGTCTTCTACTTTCTTCTCTCTCCCACTAATCTTTTTATTAGGAAATACAACTTATTCAGTTTGCATTTGCATAGAGAAATTTTCCAAGATTAGTCTTCAGGTTCTACTAGATCTTTTTTTCTTGGTGGAAATTCCTCCTCGAGGTCACTTTTAGCAGGTTTTGCCTGCATATGTTTCTCTGCTTTTTTTAGATTCAGATGCAAGTTTGCAATCATTTGCTTAATCATATTCTTAAACAAGTTATAGGCAAGCTCTGTATCTTCAACACGTG
>NW_016824865.1:0-2195 GCF_001698545.2 Rhinopithecus bieti | reverse complement strand
TTTTCATTACTCATTCAGTTTTTTCAGGACTTCAAGCAAAGTAGACACACAATGATTTGATTTCAAGACCCATTATTCCCAGGTTTTGAACAGGGGCTCATTTTTCTGCTACCTTCCACCGCCACGTGTTCCATTAGAAAGGACGTATGTCTCCAGGATATCTAAAACATTTCATACTACACACACTCTGTTGTCCAAACTAATTAAAACCACATTGTTAAATGTAACCTCAATTTATACTTGATTCAATTTCCTCACACAAAACCATTTCTAGTGCTTGACACTCCAGAAGGACAAGAAAACTGTAGGTTACATACTTACTATTTTCTTCTCTCTATATAAAGAAGGTCTAGGGAGATCATTTCAAATCATGCAGGGAAGCTGCATCATATGCTACAGGAGATGGTCTCTGTTAGAGTAAGGATTCAGTGAATGTGTGTTCTCTGGCCATTAGTGACAGCTGAGGAGCTGTTATGAAAGTGGCTTCTTCAGAAAACACGCCCACTTCTATGATTCATTGGTGAAGTTTATTTTTTTCTCTCTCTCCTCCTCTTCTCTCTTCTTTCTCTCCTCCCTCTCTTTTCTTTTGTGCCACCTATCACCATCCCAAGACCCTTAGTCAAAAGCTATAGGGAAATATGGCTATGTAATTCTATAACTTATAGTAAATTGGAAAAAAAGAGTGCCTTTCTTATGACTTTAATAGTGATAAATATATCTTGAACATCTCATTCAGTTAAAAACACTGGGCTTGATCGTTCTTGATTCTTTCCAATTTAACTGTTTTGTTAAATGTATGGAATAGAGTACACCCTATTTTCTCTCTTTATAATTAAATCGTTAGCAAGAATGAGAAAAGACACAAGGATTGGGGCAATTCTGAGGGGTAGCTGCAGTATTGCAGCCATGACATCATCAGCTGGTCTAGTCAGTTCCAAAAATCTCCCAGATGAAATTCAAGATATATTGGGTGGCAAATAGGAGTAGGAGGGAAAGATGGAATAGAAGGTTACAAGTTTTAATTGTTATTATTTCAACTAACATACTGTTTGTTGTCACCTCCTTCCTCAAACAATTACATATTGCTTTTTTCAAGAACTGCTCTGTTTTATCTCAGCTGCAGGAGTACTTCTGTGGTCCGCGAAGTACATAAGAAATACCATTTTAAAAGTATTTCAGAGGCTTTCAGAACAAGGAATGCTTAATAATGCATTCTTGTTATATTAAATATGTCAACCATATAATGACATAGGTACGCTCTTGGCAGAAACCTTCTGCATTGTAGCTGGAGTCAGGATATTTGGGTTCAAATATTCCCTCTACCACTAATTTTTAATTTCCATCCGCATACTAGGTACTTAGCACTGCTCTAGGTGCTGGGGGTTCTAAAATAAATAAGATGCAGTCCCTGTGAGGTGCTCACATTCTGGTAGGTGAGATAAATATGTAAACAAATAATCATAGAACATAGAATATGTTTTCGTAAGGTTGTTTATTAGATGCTAGGGTAATACCAAGGAGGGGTAAGGAGGTAAGTAATTCTGCTGTCTGAGGTAAGAGAGATGAAATTTGAGCTGATTTTATCTGGAAAGGGGGAGAGAAATTGGGGAGGACATGCTAGGCAGATGGAATAGCATATGAAAGGGCATGGAGGTGTGAAAGACAATGGTGAGGTCCAGATTAGTGAGTAATGCTCTCCACACAGTGTTCTCTCCCCTGTAGTTCACCCACTTAACTCCTGCTAGTTGTAACAAGTTTGTTTCTCTCCCCAACTAGACTGTGAACTCTACTAAAAGGAATAACTGTCCACATTCATGTTTGCATCTCTGCTTTCTCCAATCCCAACACTTAGCATACATTTATGTATGTGATACGTTTTCAATGAATACTTTGTTAAATATTTCATCCTTGTACTTTTTTCTGGGGGGGGGGCGGGGGCAGAGTTTCGCTCTTGTTGCTCAGGCTGGAGTGCAATGGCATGATCTCGGCTCACTGCAACCTCCACCTCCCGGGTTCAAGCGATTCTCCTGTCTCAGCCTCCCGAGTTGCTGGGATTACAGACATCCACCACCATGCCCGGCTAATATTTTATTTTAGTAGAGATGCGTTTTCGCCATGTTCGTCAGGCTGGTCTTGAACTCCTGACCTCAGGTGATCCGCCCCACCTCGGCCTCCCAAAGTGCTGGGATTACAGG
>NW_016824864.1:5997-6634 GCF_001698545.2 Rhinopithecus bieti | reverse complement strand
TTTATTTATTTATTTATTTATTTATTTATTTATTTATGAGACGGAGTCTTGCCCTGTCACCCAGGCTGGAGTGCAGTGGCACGATTTTGGCTCAATGCAACCTCCGCCTCTCAAGTTCAAGCGATTCTTTTCCCTCAGCCTTCTGAGTACTTGGGATTACAAGTGCACGACACCATGCCTGGCTAGTTTTTGTATTTTTAGTTGAGATGGGGTTTCACCGTGTTAACCAGGCTGGCTTCAATCTCAGTGACCCCAGGTGATCCGCCCGCCTGGGCTTCCCAAAGTGCTGGAATTATAGGCTTGAGCCACTGCGCCCGGCCTTTTTTTTTGTTTTTTTCTTTGCCATATTTTGAAATGGCCCTGCAAAGCTGTCCTTTGTGTGTGGGGGGGCGGGGAATTTGCATCTGTAAAGAATCTATATTAACATAGCTAGATCTTTTCTTCCAGGCCCTCCCAATCCTAAAGAGATTAACTAAGAGTGTAGCACCTTTTAAAGATCTGAATAGGAAACAATTTGTCATCTATTGTCTCTAAGCTAGCCACTATATGGCTTCAAAAGAACCTTGGTCTCCGTAATCTTTTAACTTCAACATTTTGTTTCTTTCGAAAGGAAAATGCCTTTCTTTCCCAGGTCTTT
>NW_016824864.1:0-1230 GCF_001698545.2 Rhinopithecus bieti | reverse complement strand
AAGTGCCAGAGCAAGGATTTGAGCCCAAGCAATCTGGCTTCATAGTTCTTCATAGTTCATGCTCTTAACCATAACAATACACTATATTGCCTTTTTTTTCCCTTAAATTTGTTCAACAATACTACAAAATAGCTTGTGATTTTTAAAATGAAATTAGCTGCCCGGCCCAGTGGCTCACGCCTGTAATCCCAGCACTTTGGGAGGCCAAGGCGGGCGGATCATCTGAGGTTGGGAGTTCGAGACCACTCTGACCAACATGGAGAAACTCCATCTCTACTAAAAATACAAAATTAGCTGGGTGTGGTGGCCTGTAATCCCAGCTGCTCAGTAGGCTGAGGCAGGAGAATCGCTTGGACCTGGGAGGCGGAGGTTGTGGTGATCCGGAGATGGCGCCATTGCACTCCAGCCTGAGCAACAAGAACAAAACTCTATCTCAAAAAAAAAAAAAAAAAAAAAATGCAATTAACTTCTGCATATGGTAACACCAAATGGTACAATATAGTTTATTATGAATAAAAAAAAAAACAGTTCTACTTCACAGAGGTACTAATCCCCAAAGTCACTATTTTTCAACTTTTGCCTTGCCACTATAAAACATGAGAGGATCAAACACACTTACATAAGCCCCTCCTCGATTCTCCTCCCAATTTCTGATGTTTTTTGTTGTTTACTTGGAAATTTTAAATAATTTAAGTACTTTGAACATTTACTTAGTATTTCACTGATTTTAGAGCTTCTTATATTGCCACTCTATAAAATGAGAATATATCATCCTACACTTTGTTCTACCTTCCAACTGTTGTCTGTTTTTCTTTATTTTTACATTCAACCCTCTTTATTGTAAAATATAGCATACACAGAAAAGTACCCTCCACTTCAAATGAAAACCACAAAATGTACACATTAATGGTTAAAGTGAACAACCATTTCATATAATGACCACCCAAGTTAAAAATTAGAACTCCCATGTGTCCCCCAACCAACACACCCCTTTTTTTTTTTTTGGAGGGGGGACAAGATCTCACTCTATTGCTCAGGCTGTAGTGTAGTGCTGCGATCACCGCTTACTGCAGCCTTGACCTCCCAGGTTCAAGAGATCCTCCCACTTCAGCCACTCAAGTAGCTAGGACCAGAGGCATCAGCTGCCAAGCCTGGCATTTTTTTTTTTTTTTTTGAGATGAAGTCTAGCTTTGTTGCCAGGCTGAAGGGCAGTGGTGTGATTTCGGCTAA
>NW_016824863.1:0-220 GCF_001698545.2 Rhinopithecus bieti | reverse complement strand
AGGTGAGAGGGTGGATAGGTGAGAGGGTGGACAGGTGAGAGGGTGGATAGGTGAGGGGGTGGACAGGCGAGAGGGTGGACAGGTGAGGGATGGGCAGGTGAGAGGGTGGACAGGTGAGGGATGGGCAGGTGAGAGGGTGGACAGGTGAGGGGGTGGACAGGTGAGGGGTGGACAGGTGAGAGGGTGGACAGGTGAGGGATGGGCAGGTGAGAGGGTGGAT
>NW_016824862.1:0-221 GCF_001698545.2 Rhinopithecus bieti | reverse complement strand
ATGGAATATGTAAAAGGATATTTTGGAGTGCATTGAGGACTATGGTGAAAAAGGAAATATCATCAGATAAAAAGTAGAAAGAAACTTTCTGAGAAACTGCTTTGTGATGTGTGAATTCATCTCACCGAGCTACATCATGCTTTTCTTTGAGCCGTTTGATAACACTGTTTTGTGGAATCTGAAAGTAGGATATTTGGGAGTGCATTGAAGCCTATGGTTGC
>NW_016824861.1:0-811 GCF_001698545.2 Rhinopithecus bieti | reverse complement strand
AACCCATCTCAAAGCAGTTTCACAGAAGGCTTCTTTTTGGTTTTTAGCTGGTGATATTTTCTTTGTCACCATAAGCTTCCATGTGCTCCCAAATATCCTATTGCAGACTCCATGAAAAAAAGTTATCAAACTACTCAATGAAAAGTATGGTGTAACTCTGTGAGATGAATTCAAACATCACAAAGTAGCTTCTCAGAAAGCATCTTTCTAGTTTTTATCTGAGGATATTTCCTTTTTCACTATAGGCCTCAAAGTACTCCCAATTTTCCCTTTGCAGATTCCACAAAACAGTGTAAGAAAAGGTTCCATGAAAAGAAAGTTGTAACTTTGTGAGATGAATTCACACATCACAAAGTACATCCTCAGAAAGCTTCTTTCTAGTTTTCATCTGAGGATATTTAATTGGTAACCATAGGCTTCAATGAGATCCCAAATATCCCTTCTCAGATTCCCTAAAAACAGTGCTACCAAAATGATCCATGAAAACAATCGTGTAACTCTGTGAGATGAATTTACAAATCACAAAGTAGTTTCTCACAAAGCTGCTTTCTACCTTTTGTCTGGGGATGTTTCCTTTGTCATCATAAGCTTCAACACACTCCGAAATATCCCATTGCAGATTCCACGAAAACAGTGTTAGCAAGCTGCTCAATGAAAAGATTGGTGTAACTCTGTGAGATAAATTCACACATAACAAAGCAGTTCCTCAGAAAGATTCTTTCTAGTTTTTATCTGAGGTTTTTTTTCAGCATAAGTTTCAATGTCCTCCGAATTATCCCATTGCAGATTCCATGAAAACAGTGTTAGCACC
>NW_016824860.1:0-1199 GCF_001698545.2 Rhinopithecus bieti | reverse complement strand
CTTTTCATAGAGCAGTTTGGTAGCACTGTGTTTGGGGAATCTGAAAAGGGATAATTTGGATCGCATTGAAGCCTATGGTGACAAAGGAAATATCCTCAGATAAAAACTATGAAGAGGCTTTCTGAGTAACTTCTTGGTGATGTGTGAATTCACCTCACAGTGTTACACGTATCTTTTCATGGAGATGTTTGCTACTACTGTTTTCATGGAATCTGCAAAGGGATATTTGGGAGCACATTGTGGCCTATAGTGAAAAAGGAAATATCCTCAGATAAAAACTAGAAAGAAGTTTTCTGAGAAACTGCTTTGGGTTGTGTGAGCTTGTCTCACAGAGTTGCAACATTTGTTTCATTGAGCAGTTTGATTACACTTTTGACGTGAATATGGAATAGGATATTTCAGAGTGCATTGAAGCCTATGGTGGAAACGGAAATATCCTCAGACAAAAACTAGAAAGAAGCTTTCTGAGAAACTGCTTTATGATGTGTTAGTTCATCTCACAGAGTTACATTATTCTTTTCATGTATCAGTTTGGTAGCACTGTTTTTGGGAAATCTGAGAAGGGATATTTTGGATCACTTTGAAGCCTATGGTGACAAAGGAAATATCCTGAGATAAAAACTGTAAAGAAGCTTTCTGAGAAACTTCCTTGTGATGTGGGAATTCATCTCGCAGAGTTACACCTTTGTTTTCATGGAGCAGTTTGCTAACATAGTTTTCATGGAATCTGCAAAGGGATATTTTGAAGTGCATTGAGGACTACAGTGTAAAAGGAAATTTCCTCAGATGAAAATTAGAAGGAAGCTTTCTGAGAAACTGCTTTGCAATGTGTGAATTCAACACACAAATTTACACTGTTCTTTTCATTGAGCAGTTTGCAAAAACTGTTTTCTTGGAATCTGCAATGACATATTTCAGAGTGCATTGAAGTGTATTGTGAAAAGGAAATATCCTCAGAGAAAACTAGAAAGAAGATTTCTGTGAAACTGCTTTATGATGTGAGAATTCATGTAGGAGAGTTACACTGTTCTTTTCATTGAGCAATTTGCTAACACTGTTTTTTTGATACCTGCAATGGGATATTTCAGAGTACATTGAAGCTTATTGTGAAAAGGGATATATCTTCAGACAGAAACTAGAAAGAAACTTTCTGAGAAACTGCTTTGTGATTTGAGAATTCATCTCTCAGAGTTCCAAAA
>NW_016824859.1:0-1201 GCF_001698545.2 Rhinopithecus bieti | reverse complement strand
AGTCTTGCTCTGTCTCTCAGGCTGGAGTGCAGTGGCGTGATCTCCGCTCACTGCAAGCTCCGTCGCCTCCCGGGTTCGTGCCATTCTCCTGCCTCAGGTCCCGAGAAGCTGGGACTACAGGTGCCCGCCACCACGCCCGGCTAATTTTTTTGTATTTTTAGTAGAGACGGGGTTTCACCGTGTTCACCAGGATGGTCTCGATCTCCTGAGCTTGTGATCCGCCCGCCTGGGCCTCCCAAAGTGCTGGGATTACAGGCGTGAGCCACAGCGCCCGGCCTTTTTTTTTTTTTAATTTTAGTATTATGCACTTGAATTCAATGAGTGAGAAAGAGCAAGTAAAATGGGAGAGACTGGAAACAAAAAAAGGGAGGATGATTCTCAAACCCTGTGCAGAGACATGGGGAGTAGCCTCAGAGAAGAGAAGGCAAACCTTTTCCATTAAAACGGGAGGAAAGGCAGAAAGGTAGTATTGCAGGGCAGTGTGCAAATTTAGTGCTGGAATATTGAGGAAGTTTCTATCTGAGAGTTTCTCTTTTCTCTATGAGGATCCACGAAGAAAAGGATATGAGAGGTAGAGGAAATACAGCTGAAGTCGGATATTTGAGGGAAATTAATTAGTCTTGAAATTACCGCAATGAAGAGCAGAAGGATAAACTTGCTTGGGAAAAAGAAAACATTGTCCAGCAGTGTTCAGGGTCCAAGTGGTTAACTATAAATTTAACAAGTAGCAGTTATCCTGGACTTTTCTTGGTTTTGTTTTAATTTTCTATAGCAGTACTCAAAAGTCACAAAGAAATGTGAAGAATAGAGGTTCATTATTTTCTCCAACCTAAGACTTAGATGTGAAGAGTTAACGTCTGGTTTACTTCCATTAGACCAATTCTAAAACCATCCTCATGAGTAATTGATTACTCCAACAGGGCAAATACATTTTTTTCTTTTAATGATTTATCTCAATTTAATCAAGTTGCTTCTCCTTGAGGCAGGGTCAGGTCACGGAGGTCTTACCACAAGATGTGTGGTCTCAGATACCAAACGGGTTGAAGGAACAAGACATGAATAACCAAGCCGAACTCCTTGCTCCCAATTTTAGGGGAACTGAGACACAACAGCATACATACAGAGTTCATCACCAGTTATTGGAGAATAAAAGGAACCATTTCTTCAAAGTAATGCAGTAATAAGAATAATTATATATATA
>NW_016824858.1:0-4102 GCF_001698545.2 Rhinopithecus bieti | reverse complement strand
CTTGCTGGTCGGGCTGCAGCAGCTGACCAGCACCAATTGTCTGGCACTCCCTAGTGACATGACCCCACTGCCTCAGTTGAAAATGCAGAAATCAGCGGTCTTCTGTGTTGCTCGCACTGGGAGTTGGAGACTGGAGCTGTTCCTATTTGGCCATCTTGCTCTGCCTCAACCTTAAAGGAATTTGAAGTGGTCCTAATTTAAACTTTGGACTGCTTATAGGTATTTAACCTGTAAAGCCAAATAATTTTTTAAAATTCTACATAATTATTAGAACCATTTCTCCTTGTGTCTCTACAAATGATATTCCAGTTTCCTTTAGGTAATGTAAACACTTTTATAGTTTCATGTAGGTAATTAATTTTCCTTTCAATATTGAAAGGTTGTTGAATCAGTGATTTCAAAGAATATAATTGTAGTGAAAATAACTTCACAATTTAACCAAAGTAACCAATAGTCAGCAAAATCAGCAACATATTGCTTGGCTGGGCCAACCGAAATTTAAAATTAAATTTAACTTCTTAAAACTGTTTTAGATTAATGGATCTACCAGGAAGATTGGTCAGTTTCTACTGCAATAAATGTTCACAGTGTTCATGCATACATGTAGTCTGAGTCAAGGTTTTTCTACAACAATATGATGGAGAAAGAAATTTATAAAACATAAATGTAAGATTATTTACAATACATGGACTAAAGACCTTTAGAATATTAGACTTCATGTTGTCTTTTTGATAAGCTGTTTCCTAGGAGGGCATGTTCTCAGAATTTTATATTTGTCTTGAGTTAATGACTGACAAATACATTTACATAATATTGACTGTGAAAAATTAAATGAGAGTTGTCTTGACCTAGATTATCTTCAGGCTGTGACTTAAGGTTTTCAAAAGCAGTTCTCAAGAATGATTTTTACAATAAATACCACTTGCTAGCAGAACACATCTTGCCCCTCGTGCCTGTGAAGATAAAATTTATTATATTCGTTTTTCAAAGGTGACTAATCATCAGAAGTTCTAGTTAGATATACCAGTTATTATTATATGATTATCTATTCAGTAATCACACTCACAAGGGGTGGGGCCTAGGAATCTCTACTAACAAAATGGAAGTAGCTGATTCTGGTCAAGTTTGATAAAAACCGCATTAAAAATAACTCCTTTATTCTTTTGCAGGTATCAACAGTTTAACTTTTCCTTTAGACTTGTTTAAATGCTGGATTTCATAAACTTATGTGAAATATTGACTTTTTATAATAGACGTTAGCAAATTTGAATGAAAGCAAATACATTATTCTCATATCTGTTAGGGTTTTCTATTGTGCCTTGCTTCACATTTGGCTTTTTTCCTATTAGTCAGGAAGTTACCCATTATACTAATGTACCATCTATGACTAAGATATACATCAATATAGCTTGATTTCAATATTTTTCCATAGTCTTACTTGCCACTCTCTTCTGTTTCACATCTATCTATAGCTATATCGTCTATATCTTTGTACCTCTGTCTATACCCAATCAGTTACTCCTTGCCTCTTCTGTCTTTTGAATATCTCATCCCTATTCTTCAAGCTTCAGTTCTTTTCACTTTTTTTCTCACTGTTCCTCATCATCATTCATTTACAGATATTTATTGAACACTTTCTGTGTGTTAAATAACCATTAGATTATGAAACACAAAGATTAGTAAGACGCCATAATTTCTGACAAAAATGAGTTTACAGTTTAGATGATCTTAATGGCTTTATCTCTCTGACCATGTTTCTGTCCCTATCTGTTGTAAAGTTTCCACACAACTACTTTCCAATATTTCATTTCAAAGTAAAGGGGATGAATGACCAAAGATGGCTTGGAATTAGAAAACAGACTTTGGAGTTGTTCTATACCTGGCTCTGTGCACCCCAAGATCTGAAGCAGTCTGAATGTTTTTTTCTAAATGTTTTCCATTTTGTGGAAATTTTCTGGATGAAATTATTCTAAATCCAGCTACAGTTTCAGAGCTATATACCACACTAATTGGGGCTTCACTGGAAGACTGACTTACAAGGTACAGCTCAGCCATTTTTTCAGTCTTAATAATTTTATTATACCTATTTATTGTTTTGGCCCTTTCCTGCCATACTTTTTTTTTTCTTTTTTTTATTGTGTTTCTCTTTAGCATGTTTCTCTTGCCATTCTTTATTGTGTCTTATTTTATCATGCCTTATTTGCAGATAAACATATTATTAACAAATTATAAACATATTAAGAATTGTAGTTTACATAAGATTCAGTAAAACGATGAATGAGAACATCAAGATGAAAGGACCTGGCTTTGATGTAAAGACATTTTATCATTTATTCTGAGATTGCCAAATTACTCTAAATGCAGCTACACTTTCAGAGCTGTGTACCACACTGACTGAGGCTTCACTAGAAAACTGACTTATAAGGTACAACTCACTCATTTTTTCAGTCTTAAACAGAACTTGCTCTATAGCAAATTTACGAACATATAACCTAAGGGCCCAATGGGAGAATGTCCTTGGGGAATTAATGTCTACAGAGGGCCGGGTGCGGAGGCTCACATCTGTAATCTCAACACTTTAGAGGCCCAGGCAGGTGCATCACCTGAGGTCGGGAGTTTGAGACTAGCCTGGCCAACATGGTGAAACCCTGTCTCTACTAAAAATACAAAATTTAACTGAGCATGGTGGCAGGCGCCTGTAATCCCAGCTACTCAGGAGGCTCATACAGGAGAATCACTTGAACCTGGGAGGTGGAGGTTGTAGTGAGCAGAGAACACACTACTGCACTTCAGCCTGGAAAAAGAGCAAAACCTTGTCTAAAAAAAAAAAAAAAAAAAGTCTACAGAGAAGAAGAGAGGGAAATGCCAATGTATAAATCATTTTAGGAATACTTCTACATTGTTCAAGCACTGCCACTTTCTCTGGTCTTCATGACAAATCATTGTAAAATTCAGCAAAGGTTCTTTTTCACATGGTTCAACCAAGCAGAGAAGTCTCAATTTTATTGTTAATCAGAATAAATGAAAATAACCAGTTTTAAAGAAATAATCAATTTAAGGCAAATGAACTCTTTGAGAGTATAATGGTACCATCTGGTAAATTAGCTCTTCCCCAACTTCAAATACTATTCTAAAAGGTGTATTTCTTTCATTTTATTTCCAGATAATATTTATTCAGATCTCCAATATCAGATAATGAACAAGGTAATTTTAGATGCTACTATGTGCTGGGATTACTATGACCCAAATTAATCTATTTTCTTTCATAACTTTATTTTTCCAAGCATAGTCTTGTAGCACATGCTGAGGAAATGGTCACAAATCTTGGCTACCCAATTCACCGACAAATTGACTTTTGCTGACTAATTATCCTCAAAAGATGTATGAATTAGCAGCTGCATTTATGCTGATTTCCAGGCCATAATGGCAATAGTGAGTTTATGTTCCAATAATTAATTTTCCTAGAAACACATAACAGTAATAAAATATTCAATAAAGAAACCAAGAAACACTAGCTGGGATTTTATACAACAAAAATATTTGTTAATCATAGACAGAGCAAAAATCAAAAGCAGAAAATGCAGCTGAGCTCTGCCTGTGGGAGCAGTAGTGATGACTGTGACCTTATCTTTTGCCAGGTAAGTGGGGTGGGCAAGAGGAAATGTGGTTGGTATAAAAAATATTGAGTCAGACTATGGTGCCATCTCACATTAAAAAAAAAAAAAAGAAATAAAATTCAAACAAACACTACTATTGCCAATCTACTGACTTTATAGTTACCCAAAATCTAGAGAGAGACAGAGAAATGAACCAACAATGGTAACAAATATTGAGCCTCACAAAATTAGCATTAAAATCTACCTTTCAAAATGTATCAATAAATCTTTTCCTAAGAAACATAAAACATAAATCTTCCTCTAAGAAACATATGTCAAAACCAATAATTAAAACATGAATTCTCTTCAGATGACAGTAAATTTTTTGAATTATATGACAAACATGCTCAAATGACAAATGAGCTATAATTTCTAATACAAAATAAAAAACACATTTTGAAACTAACAGACAAATGTAAAAAAAGAAATGTTTTTTCTCAGATGAA
>NW_016824857.1:0-1261 GCF_001698545.2 Rhinopithecus bieti | reverse complement strand
CTTTTTCTGGGAAGAATCTCTTTAAATTCCATTTGTCAATTTTTATTTTCTTTTCTTTTCTTTTTTTTTTTTTTTTTTTGAGACGGTGTTTCGCTCTGTCGCCCAGGCTGGAGTGCAGTGGCCGGATCTCAGCTCACTGCAAGCTCCGCCTCCCGGGTTTACGCCATTCTCCTGCCTCAGCCTCCTGAGTAGCTGGGACTACAGGCGCCCGCCACCTCGCCCGGCTAGTTTTTTGTATTTTTTAGTAGTAGAGACGGGGTTTCACCGTGTTAGCCAGGATGGTCTCGATCTCCTGACCTCGTGATCTGCCCGTCTCGGCCTCCCAAAGTGCTGGGATTACAGGCTTGAGCCACCGCGCCCGGCCGATTTTTATTTTCATTGCATTTACTTTTGAGGTCTCAGTCATAAACTGTTTGCGTAGGCCAATGTTCACAAGAGATTTTTTCTAGTTTTTCTTTTAGAATTTTTATATTTTCAGGTGTTACATTTAAGTCTTTATCTTGAGATAATTTTTTATATGTTGAAAAATAGGGTTCCAGTTTCATCCTTCTGCATATGACTAGCCAGGTTTTCCAGCACATTTTGTTAAAGAAGGTGTTCTTTCTCCATTGTTTATTTTTGTCAACTTTGTCAAATATCAGTTGGCTGAAACTATGTGGCTCTATTTCCGAGTTGTCTATTTTGTTCCGTTGATCTATGTGTCTATTTGTGCACCAGTACCATGCTGTTTTGGTTACTATAGCCCTGTAGTATAATTTGAAATAAAATAATGTGACACCTCCTGGTTTATTTGCTTAGGATTGCTTTAACCATTTGGGCTTTTAATAAGTTCTCTATGTAATTTATATTTTACAAAGCTTTTTTTCTAATTTTGAAAATAATTGCCTTGGTAATTTGACAGGAGTTGCTTGAATCTATACATTGCTTTAGGAAGTATAGTCATTTTAACAGTATTGATTCTTCCTACCCATACCATGGAGTGTTTTAACATTTGTTAGGGTCATCTACAATTTATTTCATCAGTTGTTTGTAGTTCTCCTTGCAGAAGGCTTTCAGTTTTTCTGTTAAATGTATTTCTAGTTATTATTCTGTGGTTATTATAAATGAAAATGAATTCTTAATTTAGTTCTCAGCTTGAGAGTTATTAGTGTATAGAAATGAAACTGACTTTTGCACATTAATTTTGTATCATAAACCTTTACTAAAGTCATTTATCAGAACTAGGAATCTTTTGAAAGAATTTTACGTTCCTCTATGTATA
>NW_016824856.1:0-813 GCF_001698545.2 Rhinopithecus bieti | reverse complement strand
AAGAATCTATAATCTGAGACTGAACTCACTTTTTAAGTTATCTATATTTTGATCTTTTTTATTATACATATATATTTGCAAAAGTAGAGTTGTCAAATGTATCCCTTTTTTATTTTATGTCTTTGGAATTCAGGTGATATTTAAAAAGGTCTTTCCATCTCTCAGATTTTAAATGCAAAATATTATATAGTATCACTATGTAACCAAATCCTCAGTAGACTACACCTTATATTACTCATTCACACAAAGGCTTAAAAGGGCACTGATTGTCAACAAGAGATGATTTTGCCACCCAGGAGACATTTGGTTATCTCTGGAGACAATTTTGGTCAACATGACTGGGTATGTGCTGACATCTAGTGGGTAGAGGCCAGTAATACTGCTAAACCTCCTACAATGCACAGGGTAGCCCCTTCCCCCGACCCCAACGAAGAATTATCCAGCCAAAAATGTCATATATGGATGAAGTTGCGAAGATCTCCCATGAACCATTTCTCCTCTGTGACTGTTCAGATCCCCACTGTTTCAGGATATGTATATCACAGAACATTGAAAAGATTGAAGGAGTTGGAAAAGAAAAAAAAAGCAGGAACTGGATAAAGAAATTTTGGTAAATTGGAGAAAACCCTTTTACTTCATTTGTAGTGTCCTTAATTCAGTACCTATAATTCCGCTCCCAAAACTCAAATTTAACAAACACCAATTTTATAGAATACATCAGAAAAACGAAAAGAAAAAATCCTGACAAACATTGTCATACTTCCTAAGAGACAAAAGCATGAAGAAACTGATTATTATGTAAATGCTTTTATT
>NW_016824855.1:0-811 GCF_001698545.2 Rhinopithecus bieti | reverse complement strand
TGGGGGTTTTTACAGTTCTTTCCCGAGTCGAAAAAGAAAGCAGACGGCAACCCGCCGCCCTCCCCTTCCTGCTCGCGAGCTAACGCCGAACCCAGCTTCCCAGCTTCCAGCCCACCTCCCCCCCTACTCCGCCCGACTCGCGGCGCTCAGCGGCGACCGCGCTCCCGCGCACAGACACACACAGGCTGCAAACTTCCACTCCGCGAACTCCCTGATCTCCTCCTGGCCCCCCGGGAGGCGCCAGGCCCCAGCCGTGCCCCTCCCTCCCTGGTGCCCACGCGGGACCGCTTAGGTTGGCTGCATTTTTAATAACTTACAGCTATGAAATAAAAACGAAAGCGAGCAAGGAAGCCAAAGGGAAGCGCGAGGCAAAAGCTTCGCGGGGTATGCTGCGGGCGGGGGCCCCGGGGGAGGGAGCCGACTGCAGCCCTCAGCGCGCCCGCCCACCCGTCCGCGGCCTCCCGGGGGAAAGGTGTTCCGGGCACTGACCTGAAATCCCCAGTTGGGGAGTAGGCAGGGAGCCTGCGATCCGGCGCTTTGAAGTTTTCCCCCGAGCGGACTCGAGGCGGCGAGGAGGAGCGGGGGGCGGTTGGGTGGGTGGAGAGAGATATGAGGGGTGGAGGGGTGGCGACGTTAAAGAGCGGAGAAGGAGCCGGGCCGGAGAAGCGCGGCGAGCAGCAAAGTTTGCGGTTCCCGGCTGCCCGCAGCCCGCTCGCGGCGCCGCGCTCGCTCGACTCCCTCGCCGTCTGCTGCCAGCCGGCTGCCCTAGGGGTCGGCCCCGCCGAGGGGTGGGCTCTGGGCCGGGTGGGGG
>NW_016824854.1:0-1136 GCF_001698545.2 Rhinopithecus bieti | reverse complement strand
CCAATTAACACATCACGGAGTGGTTTCTCAGAAAGATTCTTTCCAGTTTTTATATGAGAATGTTTCCATTGTTACCATAGGCTTCAATGCAATTCAAAGTGTCCCATCTCAGATTCCCCAAACACACTGCTACCAAACTAATCCATGAAAATAATCATGTAAATCTGTGATATGAATTAAAACATCACAAACTGGTGTCTCGGAAAGCTTCTTTCTAGTTTTTATATGAGGATATTTCCTTTGGCACCATAAGCTTCAGCGAGTTCCAAATATCCCATTGCAAGAAAACAGTGTTATCAAACTGCTCAATGAAATGAACTGTGTAACTCTGTGAGTTGAATTCACAAATCACATAGCAGTTTCTCAGAAAGCATCTTTCTAGTTTTTATCTGAGGATATTTCCTTTTATATTATAGGCTTCAATGTGCTCCCAAGTATCCCTTTGCAGATGCCACGAAAACTCTGTTAGCAAACTGCCTCATGAAAAGAAACGTGTATCTCTGTGAGACAGTTTGACACATCATAAAGAACTATCTCAGAAAGCTTCTTGTTACTTTGTATCTGAGGTTATTTCCTTAGTAACCATAGGCTACAATGTCATCCAAAATATCCTTTCTCAGATTCCCCCAAAACAATGCTGGCAAAGTGATTCATGAAAAGAATCATGTAACACTGTGAGATGATTTAACACATCCAAAAGTGGTTTCTCAGAAGCTTCTTTCTAGTTTTTATATGATGATATTTCTTTTGTCACCAAAAGCTACAATGCACTCCGAAATATTGCATTGCAGACTCCAAGAAAACAGTGTTAACAAACTGCTCAATGAAAACAACATTGTAACTCTGTGAGATGAATTCACACATCACAAAGCAGTTTCTCAGAAAGCTTCTTTCTAGTTTTTATCTGAGGATATTTCCTTTACCAACATAGGTCTCAATGCACTCCAAAATATTCCTTTGCAGATTCCATGAAAACAGGGTTAGCAAACTGCTCCATGAAAAGTAAGGTATAATTCTGTGAGATGAATTCACACATCACAAAGAACTTTGTCTGAAAGCTTCTTTCTTGTTTATATCTGGGGATATTTCCATTTTCAACAGAGGACTCATTGCACTCCCAAATATTCCTTTGCAGA
>NW_016824853.1:311044-312879 GCF_001698545.2 Rhinopithecus bieti | reverse complement strand
CTTAGTTAATTATATTAGTGTACTCAGACTAAATATAGAATAAGATTAGCTCATGGAAACATTTCGTTTTATCTCAGTCAGTACTGTTCATATCCACCCAGTAGTTAGTTTCTAGTTATGTTTTGTAATTTTTTGAATATCCTGGACATGTTTTAGAAAAGTTAGTTGAAACAAGATATTGTATGTTTCCATTATTTCCCAGTTCATCTTTAAGCATAATAAAACACAGAGTATGTTGTCCTTTTGAATTTTCTTTCCTTTATAGTATGTGTCTGGCACAACAGAGGACCAAGCCTGGGGATCATTAATCCCATTTTCTGCATGGCGTTTGCTGTGAGAGAAGTTTGGGCTGGATTCGTAGTTTGCTATCTAAAAGTAAATGTTCAACCTTCTCTAATTTCCTGTTTTGTTTGCTTTTCCATTCAATGTTCTGTATTTGGACAAATATATTTTCTGTATGGGTTTCTGGTGGCCCAGATGTTCATTGGAGTGGAAATTCTTTGGGTCCACACCACTGGGTTGGGCAGTTGCTGGTGTTTGGCTTTCTCTATCTCCTGGAGTTGACTTAGATACATTGTGTATTCAGGTTGGGCACTCATCCCCTTTGCAAGCTCTGTGTTACTTTGTTCCACTTGGCTTTGCCATAAATGTTTGCCCTTGGCCTGCTAAGATGTCAGCTTGCGGTGATATGTCATTTAACTTAGAACTCTTGAGTCTGCCTTAAAATTAAGTCAGTTTTCTTAAACATTGTTATTGAGGTATAAATGACATGCCATAAAAGTCACCTCTTTGAGGTGTATCATTCAGTGATTTTAGTAAATTTACTGGGTTGTATAGACATCACCATGATCCAGTTTTAGAACATTTTCAATTCCCAATAATATCACTGCTGCTTGATTGTCACCCATTTCTACTCCCACCTCCCAGCCAGGGGCCACCACAAATATCCTTCCTGTCTCTATTATAGATTCCCCTTTTGTGGATATTTTAGAGTTGTATTTCCAAGAATGAGTATCTCTGTGCTTGGTCGAACTTCCCGGATGGTGAGACCTGATTTAGTGACTTTGCCTTCCCCTGCTTCCTCCCCAGGAGAGGAAGGTGGGGAAAGGGGAAAGACGGCAAGTATAGTAGAATAACAGTCATTGTGCCTCAGTTTCCTCATCTGTAAAATCAGGATAACCGTGGACTTGTTGCAGGCTCTAAATGTGAAACCCTGTAGCAAGTAATTAGCTGGGAATCTGGCATACAGGAGGAGCTCATTGTTTGCGTGTTAACAGTGGGAAATAGTAAAGGAGGTGGGAAAAGAGCTACCTGTAGAAAGGTGGCCTAAGTCCCTGGAGAGCTGAGCACAGGATCCCAGGGCGCACACTCCCTTATGCTTCCCCTGTCTTTCATCTTGAAAGCACCTGCCTGTGAACCTCAGGCTTGGAGGGAAGCTGGATGTTTTCCCAGGATCTACCTCTGCTCTATGGTCCTCAATCCAAGGTAGTTTTGAAACCGCCTTTGCAAAATTTTATCAGTGAGAAAATTATAGCAGTAAGTTAAGCTAACCCATTCCCCATCTTGCCTTTCCTGTAATATTCCTCTGCTATTGGGCCAGGTGAACTTTGGAGGACTTTTAGGCTGCAGTTTAAATGATAACAGGCCTTGTCCCAAACTCAAAACTTGCCCCCAAACTGTAATGCTAATGGGAGGCCATCAGGATGGGCCATCAGGATAGGGGAGGAGAGGAGCCTGATTCCTGCTAAAGCAAAGACATGAACCATTGCCAGATTGTCAAATACGCAAATTCCCAGTTACTCCTGCAGATAACATCACTGTTGTAGAACCTAAGA
>NW_016824853.1:298426-309405 GCF_001698545.2 Rhinopithecus bieti | reverse complement strand
TGTGTTTTGTGGGAGGCTGTAAGAAGGCGTGGGAAAATGGTTTTTGTAAAAGGGAATATAATTTTGTCTGGTTCAGAGGATTTTAAGGATCATCTTAAAAGAGTGATGGGACAAAACGAAGTTTAAGCAAGTCGAAAAGGTTTGTAAAGGGTTAATGTTGTAAAGCAAGTTCTGTGGGTATGAGCGAGTTGGCTAAGATTTGAAGGGGATTATTTTTCTGTAGGTTGAATATTTTTTGTTTTGACTTTTGAATGAATGACAGAAAAACGAGGAGAGAGGAGCCTCATGCTGTCTTTATTTTGTCCTGTTGGCAAAGTTGAGTTTCCCCTCTATCAGTGAGTGAAGATTTTGCCTTTTAAAATTCTTGAGTTGTTATGGCTAAATAAATGACTTCTAGTAACCTGGGATTTTATTTTGTAGTATCAAGCGTTTAAACCTTTGATATTTGACAAACCTTCCCAAAGTCAAAATCTAAATTAAGCCCCCCGCTTTTTTCATCTGGTTAACCTTCCAGATAGTAAATACTCTAAAGTCCAAAAGAGACATATTTGGCTTATTTGATGTACTAAAACTGTAACAGTAAGCATTGTCAGGTACGCAATAGTGTTTGGCTTTCTTTGGACTGTATTTGTAGGAATGTGTTGCTAGTATGTGTTTCAGAATTGTGTAACATTTCCTGCAATTCTGATATGTCTTAGTATATGTTATCAGGAATAATTATGATTTTATGTTAAATTATTGTATGCCACAGAGATGACCAGACCTTAACTGTGGCTGTTCTGAAACTTTTGTCATCCACAGTTGTTTTACTTTGGTTATTTTCAAGGTGATTTTATAATCAGCTATAGGACTGTGACAGTTTTCTGATAACTTTGGAGTTTGTGACTTTAAAATACAGGAAAAAGCTTCCGAGGCTCCCATTAAGAGCTGATGTGTTCACGGATATTGAGCAGAACAGGAGTTAATTACATGGACTGAACTAATGGAAGACCAAAATAATCTTTTGTGGCTTTTCATTTGAAACATTGCTAATTCTTTTGTTTTTCAGACTCCAGAAAACCTTTTTTTCTTTTGAGCTATTTATCGCTTTTAACAATTGGATAAAGTATGCTCTTGTGAACAAAATCTGAAGCACATTTCTCTCTCTACCTGATTTCTCTAGAATTTGAAACCTGTTTGCAAGTATACTTAATTTATGATGTTATATTTGTTTGTTAAATACAAATCTGTTCAGTCTTTTGTAGCAGGACACAATTGGAGACACTGGTTATTTTACCAAACCTTTGATTGGAATGGCAGACTTTCAGATTGCTTTAAGGAATCAAAGTTGACTTACAGAGCCAATAAAAGCCCCTTGGGTAAGCTGGCCTCATACCTTGTCTACACAGTCCCTGGACAGGTTCCTGAGTAAAGAATGTCACTTTCTGACAGGTCAGGGAACCCCAAATTATCTTGAGCTCTTGAGGTGAGGCATTCACCCAATTAATAGAAGTTGTTGCAGGCACAGATAAATCTGTGGCTGGGCTAAATGCTTTGAAGTCTAATCTGAGATTTCTTAGGGAATAAAGTTGCAGCAAAGCCAATTTTAAAAAGGAGCCTATATGGCAAATGATTGTTCCTGCTGACTTTATGCAAACACTTGGGCCAAGTATAGTAAGAATAGAACTTATTTTTGCACATAAATTAGTCCTAATGTGATTTGTCTTTAGTAAAAATAGGGACTGGAAAGATAAATTATGTTTCAGAAAAAAACTATAGAACACCTGTTGTTAGAATCTAGTCTTGTTCACTATTTTGAATTTTATTGTTTTCTGTCATTTGGACTGAAGCCCAAATTCTTTCTGGACTACAAGTCCCCAAACTAATGCTTTCAAATTTTCTTTCATTTCTAACTTGCCTTAATAATTGTACTACCTCTTTCCTGAGGTCCTACAAGCTGAAGCTTATTATAAGAGAAAAACATGTCAGATTGCCACCACCTTCCTCCTCTGTAACTAAAGATGTTTTGAGTCTAATGTCTGGATAAATTGTGCCCAATGTTAATCTTTGTTTTTCTTCCGTGTCTATGGAAATGCCTCTTACAGAGGCTTAGCCTATCTGCAGTGCCACCTCCTGATATGGGAAATAGCTGTTTAACTGCTCTAGTCTTAAGACTTGGACACTGACTAAAAAGATATGGGACAGTATATTTAAATTTACTCTTTCCTGTTTATCCCAGTCTCTCTTTCTAACAACCTGTAGTCTACTGTTGACTTAAGTGTTGTACTAGAACCGTGAGTAAGAACATTAACATCTTTGTCATACACCCGTGAGTACATGCAGGTAGCTGCAAAGTGGTGAGTTCACTCCTATTCCCCTGGGACCAGCCCCTGCAACTGTGCCCCCTGTCAGCAGGAAGAAGCCAGAGTGATCGTCACCCTTTTTCTATCTCTATAGCCAGCACCTTAAGATAAGATGTATGAAAGCCAGAGGGAGGATTGAAACCACCTTTGCAAAAGTTGTATCAGTGAGAGAATGATGACAGTGAAAGAGATCTGAGCTAACCCACCCCCCATCTTACCTTTCTTTTGATTATTCATTTCCCTTAATTATTGCCTTTCCCTTAGTTATTCCATCTCCCATGTGGTGTGGCTGGCCTTGTGTCTGTTAAACTCTTTCTCTACTAAAATGCCATGTTCTTCATGCAGCCGGCAGGAAGAAGCCCTCAGGCGGTTAGAGTTTTGCTCCCAGGGAACAGTTTTGGTTGTTATAAATGAGGAAAGTGTACTCTTGGTATCCAGTGGGTAGAGGCCAGGGATGGCCTCCTGCAGTGCGGAGGAAGGTCCCTTCCTCTTTCAAGAGAGTCATCCAGCCCCAAAAGGTCAGCATTGCAGAAATTAAGAAACCCTGCCTTAGAAGCTTGGCACCTGGTGATAGCTGTAAATGAGGTATTTACATCCTCTATGAAGATGTAATGAAGTTGAAGGAATAAAAATCCCATGGGGCTTTGAAAGCAATACAAGCATCTTTTAGTTTTCATACATTCCATGGAAATAGGGATTTTTTTCTGAAGCAAAAAGACCAACAAGACTTTGGAGCTCAGTTTAGAAGAAAAAAGTGACTTTCAAACCCTTCAGAAGTATTCGTTTACAAATGAACAATGAAATGACCGTGTAGATGGAGAAACCGCGAGTGCCCCTTGGCTTTGATCTGGTGGTCATGTTCATCCGTGTCTGTTCCCTGAAGAACCAGTGCCCACATTTTCCTGCCTTCTTTACCTAACTCCCCCCAACAAGAGCTGACTCTCCTCCCATCTTCTTGCCTGGTTGGGCTTTTTCCTCCCTCCCCCTGAAGCCTGCCGGGCTCTGCTTTCCACCCTCCAACAAGCCCTGATCTGTGCTCTTAACAAACTCCTATGCGGGTCTCTTTGAAGTCTTTTTGCCTGCCCCTAAGTGCATCCCTCCCACCCCACCCAGGTGATACTGAATCTATGTGAATTTCAAAGAACCCAAGCAGTGTGGAGTTCTCCCTTCCTTCCCCTCTGGCAGGGGATTCAGTCTAGAGTGCAACATTATAGATGTGTTTCTAGCACTTTCAGCTGTCCATATGCTAATAGGTAGTCTTGGGTCTTTATCCGAATGGACTCCTATTATATTTGTTTCACACTATCTGCTTTCCTTATTTTTGTATCTTTACTGAGGTATATCGAAGTACAGTAAGCTAGACTTGTATGCAGTGTGCAGTTTTAATCTGTTTTTTCTTTTTTATTTCTTTATTTACATACATTTTTTAGAGACAAGGTCTCACTATGTTACCCAGGCTGGTCTCAATCTCCTAGGCTCAAGCAATCTTCCTGCCTCAGCCTCCTGAGTAGTTGGGACTGTAGGCACATGCCACCACTCCTGGATGATTTTTTAATTTTTTGTAGAGATGAGGGTTCCCTATGTTGCCCAGGCTGGTCTCAGACTGCTGGGTTCAAGTGATCCTCCTGCCTTGGCCTTCCAAAGTGCTAGGATTACAAGTGTGAGCCACCGTGCCTGGCTCGTTTTTTCATACACACACACACACACACATATCCATATTTGTGAAACCAGCACCACAATCAAAATAAAGAATATTTCCATCACTCTCCAAAGTTTACTCGTGCTTTTTTGTAATGTCTCTCCCCCTGCCTATACTCCTTTCCCCAGGCAGCCTTTGGTGGGCGGTCTGTGACTATTGCATTTTCTAGCAATTTGTATTACTGAAATCACATGGTATGTACTCATTATTTTTGCCTGGTATCTTTCCCTCAGCATCATGGTTTTGGGGCTTCATGTTGCACGTGTCACTAACTCATTCCTCTCTATCGCTGGGTAGGATTCCATCCTGTATGAATGCACTGTGGTTTGTGTATCCGTTCACCAGTTGTTGAATATTTGGGTTGTTTCCTTGTTTTTTATTGTGACAGTTATGAATAATGCTGCTGTAAATGTTTACATGGCTGTACAGTGGTTCTCAAACTTCATCATGTATTAGAACCACCTGCAGAGTTAAAACACAGAGAGCATCCAGGCACAGTGGCTCATGCCTGGAATTCCAGCGCTTTGGAAGGCTGAGGCAGGAGGATAGCTTGAACTGAGAAGTTCGAGACCAGCCTGGGCAACGTAGGGCGACCCTGGCACTACAAAAAAAAAAAAGAAAAAAAAAACCCAGGTGTTGTGTGCACTTGTAGTCCAGCTTCTCGAGAGGCTGCAGTGGGAGAATCATTTAAGTCCAGGAGTTCGAGGCTGCAGTGAGCTGTGATTGCTCTGCAGCCTGGGTGATAGAGCACAAGACCCTGTTGCATAAATACTCCCCTCAAACCCCAGAAAATCCAACACACAGAGTGGCAGGTCCCATCCCCAGAGTTTGTGATTCATTGAATGAGGGGCTAGGTTAAGACTGTCTTTCTAATGGGCTCCCAGCTGATGCTGGTGCCCATGGTTCAAGGACCATACAGACTTCGAGGGCTGCTGCCTTAAAGGAAGTCTTTGTAACTTATGATAGTTAATCGTTTGTTAGTTGTTCCAGGTATTTCTCTTCTAGACCATTCCTTGCCATGTAATGTTGCTTGTGGTTTGAAGCATCAAGCTCCCATGTTTGTGTAATCGAATGTGTCAGTCTTTTCTTTGGGCTTCTGGGCATGGCTTCGTTATGGCAAGGGGCGGATACCAAGAATAACTTGGAGTGAGGCAGGTTCTGATGTTAGCAAAACACAAACCATGACACTCCCCCAAATGGGAGTCTGCTCTCATTGGGCCTAATTGTGCCCTCTGCTGCAGATGCTGGGATGGCCTTCTGATGGGATGGCAGGGCTGTGTTGTCAGCACCCGCCCACATGGGGTGAGTTTGTAGCTGTGCCTGGTGCCAAGAGCTCTGAGGTGCTACTATGCCCCCTGCAACCTTTGGGCAAAGCGTAGCTAGTCATCAAGCTTGCCTTTCACAAGCAAACAAAATCCATCCTTTCTTCATCCCCCTACCCTGCCAAAATCAACCAGTCTCAAATCAGTTCACAAAAGGGGGCCAATTTGCCTTTTGGGTGTCTGATCTAACAAGCCTTGGAGCAGCTAGAAAGTTACCAGAAGATGTGTATGATCGATGTATTTGTTACTTACTTTATTTTATTTTTTAAGTTTGGAGAAAGGTAATACTTCTGGTCAACCATCTGAATGGACTCCGTCCTCTAGGCCAGGGCACTCCATAGTTAACCTGAAAAACTGGTTCAGGCCGTGACAGGAAGGGGGTTTGAACATGCTTCATTATGCCTTCCTCCCTTTTGGAATTCATGAACAGCCAACAGCATTTAACATCAACACAGACCTTGAGTCTGATAAGAAACAGTTACAATCTATTTTCTCTGAAGCCTACTACCTGGAGGTATCATCTGCATGATAAAACCTAGGTCTCTGCAACCCCTTGTGGTACCCAGACATTTTTTTTTCTATTGATAATAGCTTTTTTTTTTTTTTTTTTTTTGTATTACTGAGACAAGGTCTGTTGCCCAGGTTGGAGTGTGATGGCATTGTCACAGCTCACTGTAGCCTTGACCTCCTGGGCTCAAGCGATCCTCCCACCTCCGCCTCCCTAGCCGCTAGGACTACAGGTGTGTGCCACCACACCTGGTTAGTTTTTGTATTTTTTGTAGAGACGGAGTTTTGCCATGTTGCCTAGGCTGGTTTCGAGGTCCTAGACTGAAGCAATCTGCCTGCCTTGGCCTCTCAGAGTACTGCGATTATAGGCATGAGCTACCAGGCCTTGCCGATAATAACTCTTTCAACCAATTGCCAATCAGAAGAATTTTGTCCTAGAACCGCACCCCCCCCCACCCCCAACAGCCTCAAGTCGTCCCACCTTTCTGGACCAAACCAATCTATATCTTAAATGTATTTGATATCTCATATCTCCCTAAAATGTATAAAACCAAGCTATGCCCCAACCGCCTTGGGTACATGTTCTCAGGATCCCCTGAGGGCCGTGTCACGGGCCATGGTCACTCATATTCAGCTCAGAATAAATCTCTTCAAATGTTTTACAGTTTGACTTTTTTCATTGACGGAGAGCAGCTTTAAATTACTGTGGACTCTTTGTTGCAAAAGCATCTTCTTGAATTTGATGATAAAGCCCTGCTCTTCCACTTTGTCCCTGAGCGCATTCTGCAGGTACTTCTGGTCACCGCTTCTTACGTTTGCTGTTGACCTCAGTTCATTCCATTCCTTTCAGATTCTTCACTCAGGAGAAGTGGTGGAACAGATTCCTGGAGGATTCCAGGCTCTGTAAGGAGGCTTATCTCCTTAGGATGGTTAAATTTTGGATTTGCAGTGACTTGTAATCATTGGCTAATATCCTAGTTTCTTCTTTTCTTGTTTAATGACCGCTTTACTGAGCATACACGCAACTCATTCCTCTAAAGTATATAATTCAGGAATTTCCTAGTGTATTTACAAAGTTGCACAACCATCACCACTGTCTAATTTTCGAACATTTTCATCACTCCCAAATGAGACCTTGTACCTGTTAAGACATACTGCCCCTTCCCCTTCTCCCCAGCCCCCCGGCAACCCTGAATCTGGTTTCTGCCTCTATGGATTTATCTATTCTGGACATTTCATAGATACAGAATCGTGTGATGTGTTACCTTTTGCGCCCGGATTCTTACTTCATATTTCTGAGTTTCATCCATGTTGTAGTATGTGTTGTTCTAGTTTCTTGCAAATGTTCTGTCAAAACCCCAGGTGATTAAGGAAGGTGGAAGAATGTTCTGAGATAAGTCAGCCAGAGACACAGGCTGCTCCTCCCTCCAATTACATTTAAAATGGAAAATCGTTCACAAATGGAACATTGTTCATAAAATTGTTTATAGTTCAGCTTCTATTCTAGCATGAACTGTAATTTTCTCCCTTCCCATTTGCTGTAGTTTCTCCACATTTCTCCGGCTTTCCTGTACCTAAAGGTCAATGTAGAAAACAATTTTCATCAGCTAGAACTGGGCCTGCAGGTCTCTTTTGGGTTGCATCTTTTGGGTGGAGTCAGAAGGTCCTTTCTTGGCATAAGAGTTAGGAAGCTTGCGTTTCCCAGAGGGGTTGTGTGATGTTCCTTCCAGAGCTGAGGTCGTGGGATTCCAAGCAGCAAGACTTAGGCTGTTTTCTACGGCGTCCCCAATGTCACAACCCTGACTGACCCAGGAACAGAATCATAAGGTTGTTTACTTTTCTGAATTTATCAAACCTTTTGTCTGTGTGTGACCAAAATTACTTTTCCCGGGTTGGGTTGGAGAATATGGAGGGTGATTTTCTAAAACCATTCATGGGACATGATTTTCTGGGGCATCTGTACCTGCAATGAAGGACTTACTGATAAGACTGAAGGCCATCGTACTTTACTGGTTGGTGTTATAATTGATCACATTCGTTTCTTGTCACTGCTGTGACAAGTGACTGCATTTACTGGCTTAAGCAAAAACTATTATCTTATGGTTCTGAAGGCCAGAAGTCTGAAATGGGTCTCACCGTGCTAAAATCAAGGTTTAGCAAGGCCACAACTTTCCTGGAAGCTCTAGGGGAGAATTGGCTTCCTTGCCTTTTCCAGCTCCTGGAGACTGGCCACACTCCCGAGCTTGTGGCCCCTTCCTTCATCTGCAGAGGAGCAGCGTAGCACCTCTCTGACTGTCCTTTCATAGGCATATCTCTCTCAGACCATGGCTGGGAAAGGCTGTCCACTTTTATGGGCTCCTGTGATTACATTGGGGCCCACCCGGAAGATCCGAATAATCCCCACATCTCAATATATTTAATTTAATCACATTGTAAAGTCCCCTTTACCATATAAGGAAGCATATTCTCAGGTCCCAGGGATTCGGGCATGAGCATCTTTGGGGGCCATTATTCTGCCTACTACATTGTCAGTCTTCAAGGAGAGCCTTACTTCCTTTGTTTCTGTCTCTTAATTTGCTCCTCTGAAGCCTGCAAGATTCATAGGCTTATTTAACATTTGTGTTTTGTCCCTTGAATAATTGAGAAATCTGGTACTGTTGAGTCATTTGGTTTGTATTGCTCACTCACTGAGTCTTGATTGATTGGTTGGTTGATTGTGAGTGATTAATAGAGACAGAGTCTCACTTACCTAGGCTGGTCTCAAACTCCTGGTCTCAAGCGATCCTCCCTCCTTGGCCTCCCAAAGTGCTGGGATTACAGGTTTGAGCCACCATGCTTGCCGTCAGTGTTGATTCCCTCTGAATGAGCCGGGATTTGCTTTCCATTTTGGAGAGCCCCGAGATTGCTGAACAGTTCAGAGACACACTTGTGTGTTGAGGTCCTCTTTCCTTCCCAAGAACCCCCTGCTCTGGGCCCTGCCACTCTCGGTTTGGGACTTTATCAGGGACTCTGCCAGAGCTACTTTTCTGGACTTGGAGTCTCAGAGTCTGTGTCAGCTGTGGATAAGGAATGAGACCACCATGAAGCAAGCAGAGGTGGCAGGTGGGGCCTGGCTCCCAGGACTTTGCAGATGCTGTGTGTGGATTTCTGGGGCCTGGATCAAGAGCCCCTGGGTTTGTGGCTTCACAAAATGGTGGAGGAAGACTGGTGGAGTTAGGGACAGAAGACTCAACAATAATTAGCTTGTTAATCAGCATTTTGGCCCACAAATAGTTTGGGAGTGTACTGGTCAGCTTTCTGCCATGCTGATGTTGCATAACAAACAGCCCCCAAATTCAGTGGCTTAAATCATTTCTTGCTCACTAGTCAGTGGTTAGCTGTGTCTCTCCTGGGCTTATATGGGAATAGGAAGGCCTGGTCAGGTTCTGGGCTAGTCTTAGGGTTGAAATGATGTGTCTCCTTATCAGGGGACCCTGGGACATGTTTGTGCCTCTCCCATCAGGTATAGGAAACCAAGATAAATCATGCAGGCACTTTTAAAGTCTTTGTCACTACCCTAACATCCCATTGACCAAAACAAGTCCCATGGTGAGGTCCAGCCTCCACGGGTTGGCGAGGGCTATTCTAGTCTGAAATCCCTGAAAAATCACATGGCAAAGGGAGCAGCCATAGACTTCCATTATGGGAGAATGGAAGAGTTAACATTGCAGTGCCTCTGCTATGTTTGTGGGTGGAAGGGAAGATGATCCCTGTGGAAGAGACTGTGAATGCATCCAGTGCTACCCTAGAAAATCAGCTCTGTTGGCGGATTTTTGAAGCACTGTGTGCTTGTTATCTTTTATTATTGCTTTATTTTGAGACAGGATCTCACTCTGTCACTCAAACTGGAGTGCAGTGGTGAGATCATGGCTCACTGGAGCCTCATCCTTCTGGGCTCAAGTGTCCTCCCGCCTCAGCCTCCTGAGTAGCTGGGAATACAGGTGCACACTCACCTCACTCAGCTAATATTTAAACTTTTTTTTTTTTTTTTTTTAGTAGAGACAGAGTCTCATCATGTTGTCCAGGCTAGTCTTGAACTCCTGGGCTCAAGCAATCCTCCCACCTCGGCCTCCCAAAGTGCGGGGATTACAGGTGTGAGCCACTGCACCTAGCCAGGGTGCTTGTTAAACCTGTAGCTTTGCTGATTCCATCTTAGAGCCCTGTTCTTGTCTGGAAACATTTTTGCCTTTCACAGCTGGGTGGGGGTTGCTCCTGGCATCTAGTGGGCAGACGCCAGGGGTTCCACTAAACACTCTAACGTGCACAGGACAACCCCCCTCAAAGAATTATCTGGCCCAACAAATGTCAGTTGTGCTGAGGCCAAGAAACCCTGCATAAACAGGCAATTTTCAGGTGATTTTCATGCACTTTGTAGTTTGAGAACCATGTCCTGCAAGACTGTTTCAACTGGGAAGGGGAATTGGTGATTCTTTCCATGTAAGTAGGCACAGACACATCTAGGAAGGAAGGTTTAATATCTCGCAGATAGTTGTGTGGAGAGACGAATTCAAACCCAAGGGTCTTAGCTAGATCTATTACTTCTGTAATTAAAAAATATCTTCTGCTTGTCTTGTATTAATTCTTTGTTGTATTAAGTATTTGCTCTTGCTGTTTATTAGTAGCTTAATAAATGGGCCATTTATTTGGTGTGGGAAAAATCTGTGTTTTATTAGATTTCTATTATGAGCTTTTTTTTTTCTAAGTGGCCTTTTGCCAGCTGTTTCTTCTGTCCTTTTATTCCTGCTCACCAGCAAGATTGTAAATTCTTTAAAAATTTTTTTATTTTTTTTTTTTTTTTTTTTTTTTGAGAAGGGATCTCACTCTATCACCCAGGCTGGAGTGCAGTGGCTCAATCATAGCTCATTGTAGCCTTAAACTTCTGGGCTAAAGCAATCCTCCTGCCTCAGCCTCTTGAATAACTTGGGGCTATAGGTGCATGCCACCATGCTCTGCTGGTTTTTAAATTGTTTTTGTAGAGATGGAGTCTCACTATTATTGCCCAGGCTGGTCTTGAACTCTTGGGCTCGAGCAGTCCGCCTGTCTAGGCCTCCCAAAGTACTGGGATACAGG
>NW_016824853.1:292174-298174 GCF_001698545.2 Rhinopithecus bieti | reverse complement strand
CCCGCCTCAGCCTCCCTAGTAGCTGAGACTACAGATGCATACCACCACACCCAGCTAGTGGCCAGTAAGTTCATAATCGCAATGATCATGCTTTATATTTTGTTTCTACTCTGCACAGTACTCAGCACACGATAATGATCAGTCAGTTGCTAATGGTATCAATTGCAATGTGAGTTGTGCTCTGTGCTCTGTGCTCTGTGGTTAAAGACTCATTTATCAAGTATGCGTGGACCAGCTTTTTATACCTTGCTATAAATCCTGTTTTCTAGGCTTTTGGGGCTGAATGGTTGGCATATTGATGCTCGGTTTCTGTGTGGCAATTAGGAGAAAAGGGCCTTGTCATTGGCAAGCTGACAGCCTCCTTTCTTCTCCTACCCTCAAGTTGTTTTGGTGATTGAAATGTTTCAGATATTAAAAAAAAAAAAAACCAGGAATTGCTTGCTGATAGGACAACAGAAGTACAGTTCAGGGAGTTAAAGCCTCTCCATTCCCCACCTCAATTGTACACAGCAAGCAAGGACAGATTTCCTTTTAGAAAGTGTGCGGCAAGCATTTCTATGGAGGATGCTGTGTTACCTGAAATTTGCTATGCTCAGATCAGCCAAGTATTGCCTCTGGGGGCTATACCAGCAAGTTACAGAAATAACTTTGTTATAAAATACTTTTTTAAGGGAGTGTTAGTATTGATTCACTGAAGTGGTTCTCCTTGTGTACATGGAGTAGTTGTGAGAGCAAGGCTTCTGTTCTTCCTTGATCCCCATGTGGGAAGGACAGTTAGTGGTTTGTGGGATGCAGGGAGAGGAACAGAGTCCATCTTTCCGTTGCTCTTTTTACTATTTTATTAACTTGCCTCTCATCCCTTGGCTGTTAAGACACTAAGCTGGTGTGTCTCACAAGCAGATGACCTAGAAATTCACGCGTAGTAAAAGAGAAGATGAAAATAGAAGTATGTGAACTAAATGAAGAAGAGGACTTGGCTTCATTAAAACAATGAGAAAGCCATGTTGCGCTTTTTTTAACTGCCACTTTTCCAAGTGCAGGACTAACAGTTTCAGATGTCATTATGCTGCCAGTCTTGGTCATTTCTAATCATGTTTTGTCTAAAGAAACTGTACATTAAAATGAGCCAGCCTCTTGAAAGTCAGATTTTAGTAGTGAGAAAACCAGTGTCCGTTTTTGGAAAGGGAGCCCTCACCTCAGCTGGTGTGAGCATTTTGTGGCGGCCTGCGGTGTTTGTGACTTGTGCCAGAGGCCTTGAGCTAGAGGCAACATATGAAGGAATCAAACTTCCCTTTCTGTTCTGTATGCCTCTGTACCAAGACGTTTTGTTGATTGATTCATAGCACGGTGATACAAAGTGCATGGTATCAGATGCAGGGAGTGGAATATTGTTGAGATTGGGGCTAGAGGGTGTGTGTGTGTGTGTGAAGGGGAGGAAGGAATGGAAGGATGAAATCATTTGGGAATGTGCTTGAAGACATGCTTTTGAGGACAAGCAATGCGATTGTGGCATTGGCTGGGTTTCTGAGCCAGTGATGAATGTAGTGCATTACTATGTGACTGGGAGTGTGATAGAGAGAGATTCTGCCGGTCATTTCCCTCCACCTGCTTCTTATCAGTGCCATAGGGCAGAGTCTCAATTCCACTTGCCAGAATGCTTTCTAGGAACTCTTTATGCTCAATGGAGGTGATGTTTTCCCACTTGCTACGCTGTGCCTTAGGGAAAAGGAACTGGCATTATCACATAAGCAATCTCTAAGTCCCTTGGAAGATTGTCTCATTCATCAAGAGGGAGAGGATTCTGATTTTCCTGCCTGGCTCCTCTAGGAAGTCTAACTTCTGCGGGGAACCTGTTCTCACGGCCCCCTTGTACAGCATGTATACAAGGAAATGAAGACTTTTGGGGATTAGTTGATTCATTTCTTTGGAAATTGGGGTTATTTAAGCCCGATTTGAGTTCCAGGACTCATCTATGATTGCCTGGATTAAATCAAGGGAGACCCATGTAGCCTGGACATGATGGCTCATGCCTATAACCCAAGCACTTTGGGAAGCTGAGGCAGGCAGATTGCTTGGACCTATGTGTTGGAGACCAGCCTGGGCAAGATGGTGACATTCCATCTCTACTAAAAATACAGAAAATTAGCCAGGAGTGGTGGTATGTGCCTGGTCGCAGCTACTTGGGAGGCTGGGGTGGGAGGATCACCTGAGCCTGGGAAGTTGAGGCTGTAGTGAGCTGAGATCCTGAGATCATGCCACTGCACTTCAGCCTGGGCAACTGGAGTAAGACCTTGTCTCAAAAAAAAAAACAAAAAACCCGTGTAATTGTAGATTTTTGTTGTTGTTTGATATACTGGCTATTTTCTTGGAAGGAACCCTCTCATGGGAGCAGAAATGTTGAGTTTAGTCCTGATGCTGTCCCTAACCACTCCTGTGACACTGGTCCCAGGAAAATATAGGAATAGTCTCTTTTTTTCTGTCATATCAGGGCTTGGGACAAACGTTCTCTGAGGTTGTTTTAGCACCGTACTGTGATTCATCTTCGAGACTGTTCACAGCCCTTGATCTGAATTGATGGAGCTATGGGTGATCATGCCCCCACTGCCAGCGCTGAGAGCTGCATGTGGTGTGGTCCAGTGGCTACAGCGTTGTCTTTGGGATCTTCACTTGGCATCACAGCGGATTTGTATAATTATTATGTTGACTGGAAGTTAGAGTGACTCAACTGCCTTGAACAGGAACCAAGAAAGAAAGGAACCAAATTCCAGAAGAGAATTTGCCAGAACACTCCAGCGTATTCCATACTCTAGGGTTATCTTATAGGGTCTGAGGGTACTTCTTGGTTATCTGCTCATGTGCGTCTGACATAATTAAAAGCCGACTTAGACCCTATCGGAGAAAATCAAGTTCAAACACTTAGTCTAAATGGAAGTAAGGAATACGATTACCTTTATCTCATTATCTTAGTTCTCTTTGGAAGATATACAAGCTCAAACCATGGTGACAGGTGTTGCCTTTAAGCATGGTGATAGGTGTTTTCCTTTAAAGTCCTTGAGAATCCAACTCAATAGTCTTCTTCCAAACTAAAAAAAAAGTTCTAAAAAAATTTAAAAAATATTTAACTTGAGAATCTTCATTGAAAATTGTCATCTTTTGTGAATTTGCTTAAGCAGTCTTTGATCTCTTTTTAATAGGGTCCCTTCCTGCCTGATACATTTGGTCCCTTTTAGAATTCGGGCTAGAACAGTTCTCCATGAAGGTGAACGTGTTAAAACCTATTTGGTTCATTGTTAGGATCACTCACATTACAAGAGAAATTTCGGTCTTGAGTCTTTGTTTTTGCTCATTTGCTTTCTTGGAAACGTTTCCACATCAGGTCTTAGAGGAGTTGTACAACAGGAAGGAGGAGTTGACATGCTGTTTCATAACCAACGCTTGCTTCTCGCCCTGAGTACTACATTTTTTCCATCCATTTCCCGCGTAAAACATGGAGACAAACACCAGAGCTGCTCCTGAGAGATGCTGAGTCATGGGAATTGAAGGGGGCTGTTGGGGCCTCATGTGCGGGATAAGCTCAAGAGCTATCAGTCTACAGAGGGAAAGGTTCATCTCTGCCCCTCATTGCCTGCAGTTTCTCCTTGGCCCTGGCACCTGCCCTTGACTTGACATTCATTTTAATCAAATTTCACCTACATAAAAGGGCTATGGGCAGAGAGGCTTCTCTGATGGAGCGTGGCTATCCTACAAGTATGTAGCCCTGATTTAGTAGAGAAGAGGCAGGAACCATCGAGGGTGGAGGAGCAGGAGAAACAGTGCATAAGGGAGAGGGGATAGTGACGGGTCATTCAGGGATGTCTACGGAATGTGAAAATGCGGCAAGATGGGTTTCGGTTTCTTTTTTTTAGGTCCGACAGATTACTGGGATAGCTACATCTTCATGTTGTACACGCTCACGCTTGATTCCCATTATTCACGGGAGCTATGTTCTGTAAAGTCGCTGAGACTTTATAGAAAGCATCCCCCCTAGGGAAAATACACAGTGAGGCTTCTGTGAACCTCTGGTCACAATGTTGTCAAGCAATCAGTGCATAACTTTGTTGTATGTGTTTCCATTGTGTGTTTCTGCTGGTTCCTTTACATTGCACTCACGCCAGCAGCACTGTGACTCACGCCTGGACGAACCTCATCTGACGCACGTATTTTCCCCCTAAGACGCATCCCAGCCTTGTGCTTCAGAACATGAGACAGCACTGCAGCATCTGGGGGCCATTTTAAGCAGCAAAGTCACCCAGAAACTACAACATTTCAAAAAACTGGCACTGTGAATAGACTGCGAAAAGGACACTTGTTCACAGAGTGAGAGCCTCGTTCACCCTCAGCTGGGAACACGTGCATTTGGTGACACAGCCGCTCTCTGCATGTTTGAGAATGACTATGAAAGTGCTGCAGGTACTGATTTTGGAGCTGCAAATAAATGTTAGCTAATAGGCAAATTCACAGACACGGAATCCGTAAATAACAAGGCTTGGCTGTGTGTGTATACGTAGTGTAGTGTTGATAGTGTGTGTACACAATACACATTGATATTTTGGGAGAGATTTTGAAGGAGTCACCATGAAAGCCAGTGTGTCACTTTGGCCCTCTGGAAAGCATGCAGTGAGGAGGAGTTGGGGTACAACTGTTTAAATTGAGGACATGGCCTGAGGAGATGAGAGAGGTGGGGACTGACTAGGGAAAGCCCCACACTGCAATGCATAACGGATAAGGTTTTGGCCAACAAGCCAGGGAACCCTAGAGCAAAGAGTGCCCCTTGCTTACAGCCAGAGGGCCTTGCTCTGTGATTACAGGGGGCTGGGAGTGGGGAGGCATCTCCGAAGGAGCACGGTGGATTTGCAACTCTAACTCTGTCTTTCTGGAAAGGATAGGAGAGTCTTGCCCTCTCCCCCAGGGCTGACACAGTTGGAAACCAAACTTTTGACTTCAGTTGTACATACCAATTATTTTGCACCCACGTTAGATTGAACCAAATGACACTGGCTCTTTTAAATTAAAAGTGGTCAAATGCAAATGCTGGCAGCCTCTTAGGGTTCAATTCAATGGAATCTTTTAAAGGTGCAATAATGCTGTTTGAAATGAGGAGAACTCCTGTGTGTTGCTTGCTGAGAAAAATCCACTATCTCTTATTCAGAAGATGATTACACCCATAATGGAAGCCAGTCAGTGGCATGAGGAATCATGGAGATGATTCTCACCTGGTTGATGGGATCAGCCATTCCTACCCTAAATGAGGGTGGAAAGGGAACCAAGAGATGAAGTGGATTGTTGGGTTTATGAGAGGACGGTGGTTATCTGTAGTTAAGGTTGTTTAAACTCATGACCATGAGAGGACGCTGGTTGTCTGTCTGTGGTTAAGGTTGTTTAAACTCATGACCATGAGAATGACCTTTTTCTGGACAACTCTTTCCTTTTCCTTCTAATTTTGAGAGTGCTGAAAACTCAAGTCCCGTATTTAAAAATTCCATCGTTGAAAACATGTTCCAAGGACAGATGACACACTTATGATTACAGCGTCTAAAGTGATGAGAATATTAAATAAACTTTGGTTGGACATGTAACCATCAGGGCTGCAAAGTAAATAAGTCTCCACTTGGTCTTAAGACCAAACGCACACAGTTCTTGTCATTAAAGATATCCATGGCCTGGCACAGTGGCTCACGCCCGTAATCCTAACACTTTGGAAAGCCGAGGTGGGGGGATCACTTGAACCTGGGGTTTGAGACCAGCCTGGGCAACATGGCAACACCCTGTCTCTACAAAAAAATACAAAAATTAGCTGGGTGTGGTGGTGTGTGCCTGTACTCCCAGCTACTAGGGAGGCTGAGGCAGGAGAATCACTTGAACCCAGGAGGTGGAGGTTGCAGTCAGGCAACATCCTGCCATTGCACTCCAGCCTGGGAGACACAGCCAGACTCCGTCTCAAAAAAAAAAAAAAAAAAAAAA
>NW_016824853.1:287045-289466 GCF_001698545.2 Rhinopithecus bieti | reverse complement strand
CCTCCCTCCTCCTCTCTATCTTCTCTTTCTTTTGAGATGGGGTCTCCCTAAGTTTCCCGGGCTGGTCTGGAACTCCTGGGCTCAAGTGATCCTCTTGCTCCGGCCTCCCAAAGTGCTGGGATTACAAGCATGCATGAGCCACTGTGCCCGGCCTATTTTTCCTTTCCTGCTCTTTACTCCCAGCTAATGCGTTTCTAAAATTTGATACAAATTAATTTTTCTTTTTTTGTCTTTTGTTCAAATAATGATTTGATTTCTGTTCTCTGTCTGGGTCGTTTCAATAACGTGGATACCTACACATAGTTTTATCAGTAAAAGTCATTGACATAATCAGTGTGTTACGAGAACAAAGATAGGCCCTCATTTAAGTTGCTCCGTCACTCATTTTATAAGGCAAAGAAGGAAGAGGACAGCGTCCTGTGTTTTCAGATGGCTGTTGAAGTGAGTGAGAGTGACGGTGAGCAGCATGCATTGAATTCTAGCTGGAAAGAGGGTTTTTACGCCTGCCTTTGAGCCTGCCCTGAACTAATAAGGTTGGAAACCTATAGGCCCTAGAGAACTGGAATGAGGAATCTGCTTTCCCTGACAGCTCCTTGATAAACAAACTAATGGATGTGCAGCATGCAGTCCTGAGCAAAGGCCTGGCAGCTCTGTGGCTGAGCCCTGGAGGGCTGAGCTGGGCCGGGGCTCCCAGCAGTTTGTTCAGGAGCACCGAGAGCCACAGCAGGTGCTGATCCAGCCCTTGCCTTCTTTGCGTGTATCTGACAAGTCTGCAGAGACCACAGGAGACTGGCTGCCCCTTGAGGTCACTGTCTTGGAGCAAGCCTGTGGGGGAATCACATTGCCCCCTGCTCTACTGCCCTTTGGGGACATGGAGGCAGGAGTTTCCCGATTTGCAGTTAGGGTTTGCGTGCTGTCTGCGAGCTGGGTTTCCTCTTCGGGTTGCACAGTGCTGAGATCTGAGCCCAAGGCAGTTGGGACATTAATGATGAGATAGAGGAGGCTTTGCTGTGTTCCACATCTATCAGGCCGCTTTGCCCGGGGAGATGCCCCCCTTGCTTGAGGTCTTGGGCTTGGGTAGGGGTTCTGGAATGTCTCCCCTCCAGCAGGCGCTGCTTCCTTGGCTCCCCTGATGCAGAGAGCAGCGCGGTGGCTTTGTTGAGGAGCAGTCCCTGCGGAGGCGCTCATGGGTGACAGGCTGTCACTGAATGGTGGACAGCCCTGGTCGCCAACATTAACATGGTGCAATAGAGCCTTCTTATGTGTTCCTTGGTTCCCACTGCCCTTTCTCATGGTCGGGTGTCCTGATTGTCTGTGGCTAGACTATGCCAGCGTGATCAGTGCCCTTCCCAGAACCCCTGAAAGAGGGTCATAGATTGAGATGTTTGTCACCACTCCTGTCCATTGCAGAGTCACATACATGCTAGAGACCAGCTTGCCCTTGATGTGACCTGAGGACCTCACCCGCTAGTCATTACAGGGAGGGAAAGGACAATGAAAAGATGAGAGAGTGCTGTCTCTGGCAGTGGCGGTCACTCAGCATTGTACCAGTGGGCAGCCGCATAGGTCGGAGGAGAAAGGGGAAAGAGTGAATAAAAACACTGATGCTTGTGAGGCTGAGAGAGGAACAGAACTATTACTGCTGGTCAGGGGGCCATCCAGTTGAAATGTTCGCATCCTGTTTCAGTCACAAGCTGGCCAAGATCATCACATAAAGGGACAAACGTCAGCCCCAGAAAGAACGCATGATCATCTTGAGTCAGGGCTGTCTCATTTGATGTCAGAATTCTTAAGAGCTGCTCTGGCAAGGTGCAGTGGCTCATGCCTGTAATCCCAGCACTTTGGGAGGCCGAGGCGGGTGGATCACCTGAGGTCAGGAGTTCGAGACCAGCCTGGCCAACATGGTGAAACCCCGTCTCTACTAAAAATACAAAAATTAGCCAGGCGTGGTGGCAGGCGACTATAACCCCAGCTACTTGGGAGACTGAGGCAGGCAGGAGAATCTCATTGGAACCTGGGAGGCAGAGGTTGCAGTGAGCTGAGATTAGGCCATTGCACTCTAGCCTGGGCAACAAGAGCAAAACCCTGTCTCAAAAAATAAAAAAATAAAAAAAGGAGCTGCTCTTGGCTGAGTGTGGTGGCTCACACCTGTGATCCCAGTGCTTTGGGAGGCTGAGACGGGAAGATAGCTTTGAGCCCAGGAGTTCAAGATTAGCATGGGCAACATAACAAGACCCCATCTCTTTTTAGCCGGACATGGTGGTGTATGCCTGTGGTCCCAGCAACATGGGAGGCTGAAGAAGGAGGATCACTTGAGCTCAGGAGTTGGAGGCTGCAGCGAGCCATGATGGCACCACTGCACTACAGCCTGGACAGCAAAGGAAGACCCTGTCTCAAAAAAAAAAAAAAAAAAAAAAAAAA
>NW_016824853.1:278276-286729 GCF_001698545.2 Rhinopithecus bieti | reverse complement strand
CCATGTAGTCTCAGCTAATTGGGTGGCTGAGGTGGGAAGATCATTTGAGCCTAGGGGTTTGAGGTTGCAATGAGCCAGTGAGTGCCATTGCATTCCAGCTTTGGGGAAAAAAAAAAAACCCCTCTTAAAAAAAAAAAAAAAAAAAAAAAAAAAAATCCAGTGCGGTGGCTCATGCCTGTAATGCCAGCACTTCGGGAGGCCGAGGCAGGCAGATCACTTGAAAGTGGTCAGGAGTTCGAGACCAACCTGGCCAACATGATGAAACCCCGTCTCTACTAAAAACACAAAATATTAGCCGGGCGTGGTGGCAGGTACCTGTAATCCCAGCTACTCGGGAGGCTGAGGCAGGAGAATCTCTCAAACCCAGGAGGTGGAGGTTGCAGTGAGCCGAGACTGCGCCATTGCACTCCAGCCTGAGCAACAAGAGCAAGACTCTGTCTCAAAAAAAAAAAAAAAAAAACAAAACTACTCTCCAAACAGAACCTGCACCTACCCAATTGTGGTGGGTGCCCCTCCTGGGGCTCCTGCAGTAGCGGTGGTGTGGGAATTGAGAATCTTGCAAGTGCTGTGAGGGAGCTGAGACAGTGTGGCAGGGCCCTGTGCCCAGAGCATGCACAACCCATCCTAATGTCTGCCGGGGAAGGTGGGGGATGTCTGTGCATTGCTTTTCAATCAGAAAGGTAATTTTTGTTCCCCAGGGGACACTCGGCAATGTCTAGAGACGGTTTTGGTTGTCACACTGGGTTAAGGAGTGCTACTGTCATCTAATGGATGGAGAGCGGGGGTACTGCTGAGCATCCCACAGTGCACAGGGCAGCCCCACAGCAGCCAAGACCATCTGGCCATCAGTGTCAGAGGGGCTGGCAGCCAGAAGCTCTGTGAGTCTGTGGGAAGCCCTAGATGCCCCAGTCCTCATTCATTTTCTTCTCACCACATAGGACAGTGTAGCTGGACAGTACACAGGACTCTTTCAGGGGATCATGAGTGGAGACCTCATAGCATAAGGGGGGTCAAGTACAAGGACTTTGCAGTCAGACTGACCTGTATTTCAGTCCCCACCCATCCTAATGGTGTGACCGAGAGCAAGTTGGGCATAGTAACATCTGTCTTGATTGACTTTGGAGTTTGACAGGCAATACATGCAAAGCTCTCTTTTCCCATGTCACTCAGAGTGAGTGTGCAAAAGATACCATTGTTGGCATCCATCGTCATAACAAGAGTTACTGTGAACATGGATGAGCCCAGCACCTTGTGGCCCTGGACTGTGGTGAGGGACTCAGACAGCTTGATGATTGAGTTTGGGCCTCAGTGAGATGGCAAAGCTATGCTTCTCTTGCTCCTTGGACCATGGTGATCTGTGATGACCCCTGGGGGCTGCCTTCTCCACTGTTGCAGTTCAGGGAGCTAATGCCAAAGGCTACTGTGATGGTGGACTCTGGGGTCTCCCTGGTGAAAAGGAAGGGACCTTGAGCTTTGGAATGCCCTGGGCCAAGTCTTGCCGCCTGCAAGTTTGTTAACCTCATCATGCCTTGTTGTTAGCACAACAAAATGGGATAATACTGACTTTATTATTGATGTACTATTAGGCTCTTGTCAGGTATGTGACACTGCTATTTTACTGTTTCTTCCAGATTTCCGTGAGGGTGGAGGAAATCATATCAGATGCCTCGCAGAGCACCAGGCCCACCGTGAAAGGTACAGCAAATTATACTTCCCTCTTCTTGCCCTGTTGGAAATTCTTTCCTGTGAGATTTTCTCCTCTCCGCCCTCCGCCCCTTCTCCCATAGCCTACAGCCTCCTCTGGGAGTTCCTTGGATTATTTTGTTGCCATGTAGCTTTGCAATTTCTAGTATGGTAGCCATGGGCCACATGTGGCTGTGGAGTGCTTGAAATGTGGCCAGTCTAGATTGAGATGCCTTGTAGAAGTATAAAATACACACTGGATTTCAAAGACTTAGTTCAAAAAGAAAAAGTGCAAGATATCTTATTGATAATGTAATACGGTTTACATGTTGATATGATCACTTGGATACATGGAGTAAAATAGAACATATTATTAAATGTAACTTCACCTGTTTTCTTTTGACATTTTCTTGTGGACCTAGAACATTGATAGACAGGTGGGTCTCCTTCACAGTTACACACTTATCTTGCTCAAGACCAGCCCTGCTTCCTCACTGGCTGCTCAGTCAAATGCCTCCTCCAGTTCAAGCTGTCTATCACGGGGCCACCCATTATGTATCCATCTCATATTCTCTGCTTAGTGCCTGTGCAGGCAGCTGGTGTTTCTGTCCTCCCGCCCAGCTTTGCTTATGATGCTAGTCTTGAGTGCAGGCTGCTGAGCTTCTCACCTTTCTTCCCATACACGTAGAACCTCCCCTCCAGAAACATGGGTTACTTACCAGCTGGCAGGGAGCAGAGCTGGGGTTCACATTCATTTCTGTCTTGCTCCAAACCCATGTCCCTAATAGACTACTCTCTCCAATTGCTTTGTGGATGTGAACACATAGTAAGTTCCTAAAAGGCAGGGACCATTTTTCTTTCTTTCATCTCTGCTGTTCAAGGCCTAAAGCTTTTTTGAAAGAATGAAGATTTCTAGTCTCTTGCCCTTCCACTTTCTGCTATGTGAAGACACAGTGTTCCTCCCCTTTGCCCTCTGGATGATACAGCGACAAGGTGCCATGTTGGAAGGAAGCAGAGAACATCCCTCACCAAATAATCAATCCTGCTGGTGCCTTAATCGTGAACTTCTCAGCCTGCAGAACTCATGAAGGTCATCACCATATGTAGGCTGATTGATCTTGGACTTCCAAGCCTCCAGGACTCAAATCAGTGAATTTGAAAACATTTTATGGAGGACGGGGCCAAGATGGTCAACTAGAAGCCACGGTGTTCAGAGGCTCCCATCAGAAAAATCCTTAATAAGCATGTGAATCCTTCACCAGCAACCAAGGTATCCAGGTTCTCTCATCAAAACTGACTAGAAGGCTGGCGTGACCCACAGAGAGAAGGAAGAACAGTGTGGTGTGGCGGCCCACCTGAGAGCCACACGGGGAAGGGGAACCCCCTCACCCCAGCCAAGGCAGGCAGTGAGTGAGCACACTACCCAGCTCAGGGAACTGTAAGACCCATGGATTGGAAGATCCCACTTGTGAACCCATGCCACCGGGACCTAGCATCCCAACCCCGGAACATGCAGATTCTTACAGCCTCTCAGCTGGAATCTGCTTAAGTTTACGGAACTCCTTGGGGAGGGGTGACCAGTACCGGCTGCAGCTGCCTGCTGTCTAAGCCCTTTGAGCTCCTGTGGGGAGTGGTAGCAGGCAGCACTGGCACTGGCAACTGCCTAATATGCTAAGCTCCCTGGACGGGGGGAAGGGTGGCACCCATTTCTATAGCCACAGGCTATGCTTTTTCCCTCCTAGAGCCTGGGAGGCTGGACAACTTGGCCCCAAGACTTGTCCCCACAGCCCAACACACCGACTGTGGCAGTCTGCGGCCAGAGTGCCTCTTCAGGCCCAATCCCTACCCATCCTTCCTTAGTTGGGGTGGGGGGGGGGCTTCCCTGCAGGATCTCCAATAACTCCAGCCAAAGGCTGAGGGACAGAATTCGGATCTCCTGGGCCTCAGCCCGTAGGGGAGGGGTGGCCGCAGTCTCTGCTGACCAGCAGACTTAGCTTTTCCTCCTGGTAGTTCCAAGGAATCTGCCAGCCCAGACAAGTGGGTTTCCCCCAAGCAAAACACACCCTCTCCACCAAGGGGCAGAGTACTCCATGAAACTGGTCCTGCTCCCTTTGCCACCTAACTGGGTGAGACCCTTCAACAGGGCTTGTCAGGTACCCTGTGCCGGAGCGATCCTGCTGGCATCAGGTTGGTGCCCCTTGAGGGCAGAGGTCCCAGAAGAAGGAGTAGGCACCCATCTTTGCTGCCCTCCAGCATCCTTGAATGACATCTCCAGGCACGGGAGCAAATCAGATGAATAAGGACTGAAGGTGAACCACCAGCAAACTGTAGCAGCCTTACAGAAGAGGGACTAGACTATTGAAAGAAAAGCAAGCAGAAAGTGACAACAGCATCAACAACAACAATAAAATAAAAGGTCCCCACAAAAATCTCATCCAAGGGTAGTAGCCTCAAAGACTGAAACTAGACAAACTCACGAAGATGAGAAAGAATCAATGAAAAAATGCTGAAAACCCAAAAGACCAGAGTGCCTCTTCTCCTCCAAATGATTGCAACATCTCTGCATCAAGGGCACGGAACTGGACGGAGGATCAGATGGACGAACTGACAGAAGTAGGCTTCAGAAGAAGGGTTATAAAAAAACTACAATGAGGTAAAGGAGCATGTTCTAACCCAATGCAAAGAAGCTAAGAACCTCGATAAAAGGTTAGAGGAATTGCTAACTAGAATAACCAGTTTAGAGAGGAACATAAGCAACCTGGTAGAGCTGAAAAACAGCACGAGAACTTCGTGAAGCATATACAAGTATCGTGAAGCACAAACAAGTATCAACAGCTGAATCGACCAAGCGGCAGGAAGGATATCAGAGTTTGAAGACCACCTTACTGAAATAAGACATGCAGACAAGAATAGAGAAAAAAGAATGAACAAAGCCTCCAAGAAATATGGAACCTCATAAAAAGACCGAACCCACGATTGAGTGGAGTACCAGAAGGAGATGGGGAGAATGGAAACAAGCTGAAAAACACACTTAAGGATATTATCCAGGAGAACTTCCCCAAACTACCAAGACAGGCCAACCTGCAAATTCAGGAAATACTGAGAACACCATTAAGATACTCTATGAGATGATCAACCCCAAGACACATAATCATCAGATTCTCCAGGGTCAAAATGAAGGAAAAACTAAGGGCAGCTAGAGCGAGAAAGGCTAGGTCATGACCTACAAAGGGAGGCCCATCAGACTAACAATGGACTTCTCAGCAGAAACTCTACAAGCCAGAAGAGATTGGGGGCCAATATTCAACATTCTTAAAGAAAAGAATTTTCATCCCAGAATTTTATATCCAGCCAAATTAAGCTTCGTAAGCGAAGGAGAAATAAAATCCTTTCCAGACAAGCAAATGCTGAGCGATTTCGTTACCACCAGGCCTGCCCTGCAATATCTCCTGAAAGTAGCACTAAATATAGTAAGGAAAACCGGTACTAGCCACTGCAAAACACACGAAAATATAAAGACCAATGACACTACAAAGAAACTGCATCAACTAGTGTACAGAATAACCAAATAACATCATTATGACAGGATCAGATTCACACATAACAATATTAACCTTAAATGTAAATGGACTAAATGCCCCATTAAAAGACAGACTGGCAAATTGGATAAGGAGTGAAGACCCATTGGTATCGTGTATTCAGGAGACCCATCTTACATGCAAAGACACACACAGGCTCAAAATAAAGGGATGGAGGGAAATTTACCAAGCAAATGGAAAGCAAAAAGAAGAAAAAAGAAAAAAAAGCAGGGGTTGCAATCCTAGTCTCTGACAAAACAGAGTTTAAAGCAATAAAAATAAAAACAGACAAAGAAGGGCATTTACATAATGGTAAAGGGAACAATTCAACAAGAAGAACTAACTATTCTAAATACATATATGTACCCAATACAGGAGCACCCAGATTCATAAAATAAGTTCTTAGAGACCTGCAAAGAGACTTAGACTCCCACACAATAATAGGGGGAGACTTTAACACCCCACTGTCAGTANAATATTCAACATTCTTAAAGAAAAGAATTTTCATCCCAGAATTTTATATCCAGCCAAATTAAGCTTCGTAAGCGAAGGAGAAATAAAATCCTTTCCAGACAAGCAAATGCTGAGCGATTTCGTTACCACCAGGCCTGCCCTGCAATATCTCCTGAAAGTAGCACTAAATATAGTAAGGAAAAACCGGTACTAGCCACTGCAAAAACACACGAAAATATAAAGACCAATGACACTACAAAGAAACTGCATCAACTAGTGTACAGAATAACCAAATAACATCATTATGACAGGATCAGATTCACACATAACAATATTAACCTTAAATGTAAATGGACTAAATGCCCCATTAAAAGACAGACTGGCAAATTGGATAAGGAGTGAAGACCCATTGGTATCGTGTATTCAGGAGACCCATCTTACATGCAAAGACACACACAGGCTCAAAATAAAGGGATGGAGGGAAATTTACCAAGCAAATGGAAAGCAAAAAGAAGAAAAAAGAAAAAAAAGCAGGGGTTGCAATCCTAGTCTCTGACAAAACAGAGTTTAAAGCAATAAAAATAAAAACAGACAAAGAAGGGCATTTACATAATGGTAAAGGGAACAATTCAACAAGAAGAACTAACTATTCTAAATACATATATGTACCCAATACAGGAGCACCCAGATTCATAAAATAAGTTCTTAGAGACCTGCAAAGAGACTTAGACTCCCACACAATAATAGGGGGAGACTTTAACACCCCACTGTCAGTATTAGATCAGTGAGACAGAAAATTAACAAGGATATTCAGGACTTGAACTCAGCTCTGGATTAAGTGGACTTAGTAGAAGTCTGCAGAATTCTGTACCCCAAATCAGCAGAATATACATTCTTCTTGGTGCCACATGGCACTTATTCTAAAATCAACCACACAATTGGAAAGAAAACACTCCTCAGCAAATGCAAAAGAACTGAAATCATGACAGGCAGTCTTTCAGACCACAGTGCAATCACAGTAGAACTCAGGATTAAGAAACTCATTCAAAACCACATAATTTCATGGAAATTGAACAACCTGTTCCTGAATGACTCTTGGGTAAATAATGAAATTAAGGCAGAAATCTAGTAGTTCTTTGAAACCAATGAGAACAAAGAGACAATGTACCAGAATCTCTGGGACACAGCTAAAGCAGTGTTAAGAGGGAAATTTATAGCACCAAATGTCCACATCAGAAAGCTAGAAAGATCTCAAATCAACACCCTAACATCACAATTAAAAGAGCTAGATAGGTAAGAGCGAACTAATCCAAAAGCTAGCGGAAGGTAAGAAATAACTAAGATCAGAGAAGAATTGAAGGAGATAGAGACATTAAAAAACCCTCCAAAAAACCAACAAATCCAGGAGCTGGTTTTTTGAAAAAATTAACAAAATAGACCGCTAGCTAGACTAATAAGAGAAGAATCAAATAGACACAATAAAAAATGATAAAGGGGATATTACCACTGACCCCACAGAAATACAAACTACCATCAGAGAATACTATAAACACCTCTATGCAAATAAACTAGAAAATCTAGAAGAAATGAATAAATTTCTGCACGCATACACCCTACCAAGACTAAACCAGGAAGAAGTTGATTCCCTGAATAGACCAATAAGCTCTGAAATTGAGGCAGTGATTAATAGCCTACCAACCAAAAAAAGCCCAGGACCAAATGGATTCACAGCTGAATTCTACGAGAAATACAGAGGAGCTGGTACCATTCCTTCAGAAACTATTTCAAACATTTGAAAAGGAGGGACTCCTCCCTAACTCATTTTATGAAGCCAGCATCATCCCAATACCAAAACCTGGAAGAGACACAGCCAATGTCATACTGAATGGGCGAAAGCTGGAAGCATCCCTTTGAAAACTGGTACAAAACAAGGATGCCCTATGTCACCACTCCTATTCCACATAGTATTGGAAGTTCTGGCCAGGACAATCAGGCAAGAGAAATAAATAAAGGGTATTTAAATAGGAAGAGAGGAAGTCAAGTTATCTCTGTTTGCATACGACATGATTTTGTGTTTAGAAAACCCTATCATCTCAGCCCAAAAACTTGTTGAACTGACAAGCAACTTCAGTGAAGTCTCAGCATACAAAATCAGTGTGCAAAAATCACAGGCATTCCTTTACACCAACAGTAGGCAAGCAGAGAGCCAAATCATGAGTGAACTCCCATTCACAATTGCTACAAAGAGAATAAAATACCTAGGAATACAAGTAACAAGGGATGTGAAGGACCTCTTCAAGGAGAACTACAAATCACTGCTCAAGGAAATAAGAGAGGACACAAACAAATGGAAAAACATTCCATGCTCATGGATAGGAAGAATCAATATAATGAAAAGAGCCATATTGCCCAAAGTAACTTATAGATTCAGTGCTGTTCCCATCAAACTACCATTGACATTCTTCACAGAATTAGAAAAACCTGTTTTAAATTTCATATGGAATCAAAGAAGACCCCTTGTAGCCAAGACAATCCTAAGCAAAAGAACAAAGCTGGAGGCATCACGCTACCTGACTTCAAACTACTACAAGGTTACAGTAACCAAAACAGCATGGTACGGGTACCAAAACAGGCATATAGACCAGTGGACCAGAACAGAGACCTCAGAAATAACACCACACATCTGCAACCCATCTGATCTTCGACAAATCTGCCAAAACAAGCAATGGGGAAAGGATT